>NC_072015.1:32814416-33123583 GCF_027791375.1 Indicator indicator
TTTTATCTCAGATCTAGTCTAGTATAGAATAAACCTGCAGCTGCCTGATCTGTGATTACCCTCAGCTCTCACATAAACCAGCATGTTAAAAATCATGTTGACAAAAATTTCTATGCCTCTCTTCTCAGAAAAATGAAGACTAAATATCCCCGCAATGTAAACACTGGCATAGCTGTACTGGAGAAGAAATATAGGTAGGGACTCCAGACATCGGCAAGAACAGAAAATATCTTTTTGCACCCAGCACAGAAATGCGTGGGTGAATGTATTGGATAAAGCAGAAGGGAAGAGGGAACCCCTAAATGGATTTCAAGAGAAAAGTGTTCATTTCTTCCACTCTACCCCCACCCCCAACACACTTTACCAGGTGTTTCTGATTTAATTCATTTCATTAACTTCTTACAACTTGTTCAGCCAGCTCTACAGACAATTGATTTTTATAGCTACATGCCTCAGTAACTTTCTACACTAGATCTTTTTTCCACTGACTACATAGTTCTTCAAATGTCTTCAAAATGTTTTATTTTATTTCTGTCTTTTTAGAGTTTAGTTTGTCTTTTTAATCAATCTTATAACTTCTCTAGTACATTCTTCTATAAAGCAAATACAACAGATATACAACATTCAATATTTACATATATGGCTGCTACTTTCAGAGGTGTGATTTCAAAGTTTTCATTATGGTGCTGCTGCTAGTGAAAATTGCTGACAAGAGAGAAAAAAAAGCCTGATTATGATATTATAGCTATTAGATATATATTGAGACACGTGAAACAATATTTGGAAAGTACTTTTGAATAATAAAGGATCTTTTAAGATCCACAACTGACGATATCATGTGATGGCCCTGAAACTTCATGATGAGATTGTTTTGATTCTTAACTACACAGAGTTCACACTGACACCTGCTGTTAAGATTGCCTAACTTTTCCCATTATAAGACCATTTTCAGTTTCATTGCCAATTTAACTGTGCTGGCTAATCTTTTCTGGGATAAGTATCATCTTCAGATTTAAATCAAAGGGACAAAGACAGAGTCAGTGTTTCAGAAGAAATGTTTTTGTGATTGTCAAGAACTACAAAGGGGATAACAGCTTGCTTACTTCATATGGAGTCTCAGTTAATTTTTAAAAAAACAGTGATCTACATCCTTTGCAACAAGAACTTGAAAATGAGCAGGATTTCACTTGCAGAAGTTCCCTAGAATGGTATCTATACGGGGCCAGGCTAGGAGTTCCAGAAACATCAGACAATACACACTGACAGAAGTGGAAAGGTATTACAATTTTATATCCAACATCTTTGAAGATTCAACTTGCTTTTACTGCTGAAAAAAAGGGGTGAAAAAAGACAGCTGGGAAAACCAAACACCAAAAAAGTAAGTAGGATGATGTGGACAGACATGTAGCAATGGGGATATGAAACAGAAGAGCAGAAAAGCTTCGTAAGACATGCAGCGCCAGTGAGCACTGAAAAAAGCACAAATATGAACTAGAAAAAAGAAGAAAATACTGAGGAGTATAGGAGGCAATGGTGGTTTAAATGATGAAGTATTTAAATCACAGCTCCAAAGTCTTATTTCTCTGCTCATTAGCAAACGATTAGGAGGCAAACTACTACATTTTTCCATCTCTTTCTATTCACATGTCCACAAAAATTATAACCCTTCTTGTTACTTCTTCGGTAATAAAATAGTGATGAAGTTCTGTGCCAATGACCTAAACAGTTCAGGCAGATAACTTGCATGGAAGATGAGCATGCAGTTGTTCTAACCTCCCCCAATGAAAGCCAGCATCAAGTTTCTGTGCAGTGGACTGCATACCTGGAAACTGAGTCCAGACATATGCTATTACAAAATCATTTGTTCTTCTCATGAAAGTGATATTACCCGATTCATGTTACATAGAGATAAATTAAGGCAACAATTCTGAAACATCCTTTGTAAAAGAAATGCTGTTTTAAATTATTGGCATCCCTAAAACTGTCAGTGTTGAATGCTAATTTGCTGAAACTTATATATGGAATTGTGGTTTGTTTTTTTAATTAGGATGATTTTACGCTTTATTCTTCTCCTCAACCCCTCTCACAGAATTCAGAATCAGGAAGTTTGTGTGTTTAACTTGAGCTTGCCCCTAGTTTTATGTATGTTTTGAAAAGTGGGGGTTGGACTAGATGACATTTGGAGGTCCTTTCCAGCCCAAACCCTTCTATGATTCCATGAAACCCATTTGCATTTGCTGTCTACAATGTCTGTAAACTAGATATGAGCATGTGTGATCTTCTAGCAACTTACAGAGCTTTCCACATATACACTGGCAACTACATTTTGGCCAAGGCCAGCAGAGAGTGAATATAGCAAAGACTGCAGTTAACATCAGTAAAGGAAAATCCTCAATGTCTGACTTTGATGTAACACAGCTTGGCATTTACACCTTCCTCCTCCCGTACCGGTGACTTGACTTGTGCAACCCCAGTATTTGATGGTCATCTACCACCTAAGTAACACTTTGTTAAGCAGAACACCTGCAGTGATTTTAACCTATCTCACAGTAATTCAGCTTCTAATGGTCTGCATTAGACCAGCAGTCATAAAATGGTTGGAAATTATCTGGTTGTCTCAGTCCTATGGATTTTTAAGATAGAAAATTGATGAACAATTGGTTTCCTTATTTAAATAAGATTGTTTAATTAATTAATAATTAATTAAATTTAATAATTAATTAAAGATTGTTATGATGCTGACTAATGTATTTTTGAGATGGTACATTCTTCAAATGCTGATAGAGACTATACAGGAAAATTAATTCAAATATGTCTCCTCATGACAATTTGAACTTATTATGGGTTTTGTTTAGTTCAGAGTCCCAGAAGGTCATCCAAAACCTTCATGTGGAGCTGGAATCTAAATTGCATTAGAAGGTACATTTCAGCAATATAGTTAAAAGAGAGAAAAAAAAAAGCACAGAACAGCTTAAAAACTGCAAATATAGAAGAGTGTTGAAACAAATCTGGTTTAAAAAAATATTCAGTCCAGTACTTTGTGTTGAGATGTGGTCATATGTCTTGAAATGTCTCTGTGCACAGAGACATGGGCAGGAATGCTGCTGGGCAGTATTCATCAAGTCTTTGAATGCCCTCAAGACAAACGGGTGCTATTAAAAAGAATTCTGCTTATCTTTTAGTATCTCTATTTCCCTGCTTTTATGGTTTTTACTCTTTGACTTTTCCTTCAAGGCTCTTTTCAAAATTATGATTATGATAATGATTATTGGTTGCCCCTAATGATAATTCAGTTCTTACTGTAGCTCACCCTTTGTAATTTTAAACATCTCCTTTCAGTTTAAACAGTTGTAGCTTAAGTTACTTTTCATATGGAAGTTATTCTATATCTCTCTTTATCCTTGTTGACCTTGACTAAGTCTTCTGTCCCCTATATTTTTTCATGTTGTTATGGAAGGATAAGGCCAGAATTGCACAACGTGGTACAGATACAGCAAACCCACAAATTTACATAAAGGCAGAGTGACATTCTGTCTTCTATTTTTCATTCTTCTTCTCATGACTCCTAATATTTGATTAACTCTTTTGATAATTTCTGAGCACTGAGTGATATGATAACTTTGAACTCTCATTCTAATCAGCTCAGAGATCATGTAAGTGCAATTAGGATTCTTCCCCTTATGTGCATCACTATATATCTATATACACTGAATTTCAGCTGTCATTTTATTGCTCGCTTACTAAGTTTTACTACCCTGAATAAGTTAATTTCATCAAATTGATTACCTTATCACTGTAGTGCTTTTGAAAGTAATTTATAAGCATGTTGAACAGCAAAGGCCCTAGCACAGATCTTGCAGAACCTCATCTGCCACCACCTTCCACTGTGAAAACTGAACATATCTTCCTGTGTTCTAAGCATTTAACCATGTAAGAATCTTCATGCTCATAACATGGTGCTAGGTTTACCGGAAAGCCTCTAATAAGACACTTCTCAAATGCCTTTTGGAAACAAACAAGTAAGCTATGACAACCACATTGCAGTTATCCACCTAACTGCAGATGAGACTTCAGAAAAGCCAGCACGGCTTTTCTCCAGAAGATTGTTTTATCAAGATATTCAGTAACACAGTTCCTGCTAGCTAATCTGCATGGGTGTCATTGTTTGAGGATGGTGCCTTTAAAAAAAACATAGAGTTGAGTCCTCCAGGAGGACCAGAAAGGTCCAGTGATTGACCAGAAAAGTGTAAATTGTTTATTTTATCCCATAATTCTGCTATCTCTTTATAAGCAGGCTGTACGATTTGTTCTCTTTTCTCCCTCCTTTCAGCTCTCTGGAGGGAGTTCTTCAGAGGCCTGACTGATTTTTTTCCTGTGCATTTTTGACCTATTTAGGCCTAACAGAAGGGCAGTAATGGTGGGGGAGAATAGGAGCACTGGGGTTTGTGGTTTAGTCTGGTTGGGGGAAGATTTTGGGGGGTTTCGTCTATCCTGTTATATGTATTAGGTGCTAAGGATTCATGTGTTCTGTATTTTCCTGTATATTATTTGAATATAATTCTTTATTTCTCTCCAATTCAAGAAAAGCATCTTTATTTTACTTCCTTTGGGAGTAAAATTGTATCTGTCCACTCTTTAAATGAAGATAATGGTACAAATGCCATGCTTAAAAGCTTTGAAGTTCCCATGGTCTCTTCTCAAAACTTAGAAAAACCCCTGCCTTCAGGTTTTCAGCTGTCCTTAGATGCCAAGGCAGCTTGGTGTAAGGAGTTACCATTGTCATACTGGACGGCTGTTTTAGACTAATTCCCTTTGAACTCTGCAGCTACAGCAGCTGCTGCAGAACAACCCCTCAACTGTGTGGCTCTAAAGGAGCTCCTGGGTGCTGCTCTGAACAAGCTCACTGGATGCAGACTCTCTTGAGCTCTCCCTAATCAGCTCCCCCATAATATAGCTACTAATGGTGATCTCTGTGTTATGGTCTGACATAGTATTTGCCCAGTTGCTGCAAGTAACAAAGGAGGCTCATGGTTATTCTACTTCCTGCTTTGACTACTTTGATTGTATTACCATCTTTGCTGGGCAGTTGTACAAACTTAGTGATACATTGGCTTCGTATTTCATACCCTGTGGATTCATAATGTTCCTTGATAAAGTGGAGAGATTCTTCATTAGAGTCTATTTAAAAAAAAAAAAATATATATATATATAACACCACATCGCCACCAAGAAGATCTACTTCATCTTCCATCAGCAAATTTTTTGCTTTGGTATTACAACATGCTGCAAGTTATCTTATGTCAAGCTTCTAATACATGTGCTATGTCACTTCTTTCACTTAGGGCTGGACTTGCTTCCTCCATCTTGGATCATAGTTCTTCAAGCACCTGTTTCTGCCACATTTTCCTCTGTTTCAGCCTCTTTGACTCTTCTTCCCTCTGATCGATCTATCTGAATTCCCACGGCATTATCTGTATCACAAGTTCTGTTTCAAACCACATACTCTTCTGTTCCTCCTGGCTTTCTCACCACTTCTTTGTTTAAAGGCTCACCTATGATATTCTTGATTTTAAGTGTCAGAAGCCCAGTTCCTTTATGAACCTTCTCATATGGCCTCACTGCATCAAGGCAGCATTCTCAATTTCCAGTAAACCCAATTCCCTGACTTCTGCAGCTTTAATACCTGTCTGAGAAGATGAGTATTTGTGTTTGGCATCAGTATTATTGTGCTCACCAAAAGCAAAACAGAAAATGTCCTCTAAGGTAGGCTTGGTTCAATGATCAAGTATAGTATGGCCTGCCAGACAATCATGCCAGCACATCCCAGGGTAATAAGCTGTAGAGAGAGGAAAATCAGTGACAGTGGTAGGGAAGGAATTCCTAAGTGACAATAGCCACCAAATATTTCACAGTGTGCAGCTACATCCCCAGAAGGACTCTGTATACAGTAATGCTCCTGCACATGAATTAACACTATAAAAGCACATAACAATTAATTACATTGCATTGGTTGCTATCATGTGAATTTCAAAAATCACTATGAACATGAACACTCAGATACTTATATTGACCTAGACAAGGTCAGGCTTAAGTCTAAAACAGAAATACTTTTATCAGATTTTTCTAATAAATGCAGCATATTTCCGCTATTTAAGGAAGTGTAATTGCTTACTTTCTTACTCCCACCCTTTCTGTAAGCACACACTTCTTTTTGTGCTCATACTCACTTCTCACTGTGGGCTCATTTGTATTAATAAATACCTGTGTGTGTGATACTGTGTGAAAGACTTCCAACAACAAGTAGGAAAAAATATATGCTTGGGAAATTATAAAAATCTCTTAGCTACCTATCTAAAGCAAATATGGATCAGCACTGGTTACAACAGATAAGATCTCTCCCCTCCCTGAACAAAACAGGAGAGGATAAAGGAGAGAGAAGAGAGGAGAGAGGATGGGAAAAAATGCAGCACAAACCAGAAAGCCTAAACCTCAGCCTATCATAAAACATTAAAACGAGGCAGCATAAACAGGAAATTAAATGCCAAGTACACAGTAAGGCATAAGAGAACCTAGTAGATTATAAAGACTCCTATATTAATACAGGAGAATAGAGAGCAAAACTGCCACCACAAAAAAGCAGATTAAAATTACACAATGCATGATCATAAAAACACAAGGATCATATAATTAAAAAAAAAAAAGTGCACAAAGAAAATGTAGAGAGAAAGCTTAGAGGTGGTTGTAGTTCCAGCTAGTACTAACAACATAGAAACTAATGCCACTAAAATAATTCATGAAACTTAAAATTTATGAGAAATGACTTAGAAATTATGCAAAAGCAAAGCAGAACCAACTCCGTATATCATCTAGAGCAGATAATACACTACGGCATCCCTGCAGCAAAGCTGCTGGAAGACTGAGCAGGTTGAAGGACTGGAATGTCTTACAGGCATGTTACACCCACAAACAGAAAACACAATTCAGTGGGTGGGGTACCTGCACCACAGCTATACACTGCATTAAATAAACAGAAGAAAAATGGGAGAATGAAATGCCATAGAACAGACAGCTCTAGACACAGAGCCTCAGACTGATAAACATGATAGTAGTAGCTGCACCTTTAGAAAGCTGCACAAGAAAATGGTGATATCTGTGTTCAGTTTTAAACATGGAATGAGCCTTTAAATCACAGTGTAGAAGCCAGCCTAGGAATTCATAGCAATCCAATTAGAACTCAGAACAATGACAGCAAATGTAATTTCTGTCATTTTGGTGATCAGCTTGAGCTAGTGTCCAGCTGGCAGGAGGTGAAAATCACACAGGAGTGAGATTTCTAAGTTCAGTAGCATATACTAAAAGAGGCTGCCTGACTCAGTGTTGCGCTTATGGCATCAGCAGTCTTGGTCTCAAAATACATTAAGACTTTAATACAGCTGTACTATCTCAATATACTGTATTACAACAGTACACTACCTCCCTATGCTGAATTTTCTCTTAAAATACTGTACATGCAGCCTGTTACAGTTATAGGCTGATGCCTAGGAAAATTGCAGAGAAAATAGTAGAAAGGTAAATAAATTACTGTTGGATGTAAAAGAATTATAAGGTCTAAATACTTCCATTGGCTTGCTAACTGGGATAAAAGTTAGTTGCATAAACTGTTCTGTCTCTTTTTTGCCTCTAGCTCTAGATGATACTAGCTGGTGCTTCTGCTTGGCTTTGCTGACCTTGGCTGCACTCCTTGTTGTGGCTAAGTACTAAGAGAGGGTTATTTCACCTGCTTCCTCTCCCTGTCCCTTGTACAGGGTGGAGGGAAGGGGAGCTATCTGTTCCCCCCAGCTTTGTCCAGAGGGGTCTCTGTGTTGTTTATAAACTGTAAATATATATATATATTTTGCACTTATCCATTGATTGTAAATACAGCTTCATCTGCTTCCAAAACCTTCTAAGCTAGTCTGGTGATTTATTTTGGGGGTAATTCTCCAAATTCATGTTGGGGGGTAATTCCTAAACCCACCACAGAGCCTTATAGCCAAAAGAATATTATTATTATTTTCATTTAGCTTTTTGATCTTCATATCTTTATTAAATGCTTTTTTGTAATGTAAAAATGTATTTTTATGGAACATTAGTTTTTAATTAAAATACTATTTTCGAGAGGAATAGCACCTTTAGAAGCAAGCTAGTTGATAGTGCTGGAAACCCAAGTCCTTTAGCCACATAAAAGCAAATCAGGAAAGAATAGGAGGCACCCCTTCTTTGGTAAAGGAATAAACCAACTAGGCAAAGCACAAAACATTATCTTTCTTTGTAAATTAATATGGTAATGTTGAAAATCTACTTCTTTAGTGAAATTCTTCTCACAAAATGTATACCACAGTACTCACAGTGTATAATTTTAACACACATACAAGCTAAATATATACCAGGTCTATTCTAGCTTTAGCTATTATAGTAGTAAGAGAGAATACCTCTGCTTTTATTGGCATTTCCACATTACTGCAGGTTCTAGTTCAAGTTATGTCCTATGAGCATAAACCTGCTCTTCCTGGTACACGTTATTTCATTTTGGCAACAGGCATAAGTCAATCATAAGTGTATTTACAGTTTCATGCCTACAGAAGGCAAACGTGCTTCTATAGAGGCCTGCCTATACCATGTGTGTAGGATAATTCAATGCCTTTATTTCTCTCACGTCTGGCTAAACGTAGAACTACTTTGGTATATCAGTATTGCTGGGAAACTTAACATGTTTTTTCTTAAAATGCCTAAAGTCAAACCATGATACAAAAATACAATCACTGGGAGCACATTTGTTTCCAGTTCACAAACATTCAAACATGCAAAAGCTAAAACATGAGAATTCAGAAGATGCTGTCCTTATTTAAATGTTATGGAAGAATTTCCCAACCTGGAATGCTACACACCTACAGCTTTAACTCAGGTAAAGATACCGCTGGATCACAAAATACAGACAGAGAACTGTTACATGAACCAAAAAAAAAAAAAAAAAATAAATTGAAGCATATTCTATTTTTTCTGTTGTTGTTTTGTTTGTTTGTAAACACAGATAAAAGGATAAATGTGAAGTTTTATTGGAGAGAGTAATGGACACATCCTGATTTAAAATTCATGCCAGTGTCAAAATTTTCAATTGCTGGTTTCACTGGTGAGGGCAGTAAATAATTTTGTGCCCTCTTTAAAAAAAAAGAAAGTTTAACTATAATTTAACAAATAAAAGCACATCACATCAACTGAATCCAAACTGATGTTACACAGCTGTCATGGGAATTTTAATCCAAACAGTTCAAGTGTGGCAAAGCCACAATCAACAGAAAATAGCATCTTAAAACAGCAAGGGTCTGACGACTGTAATGTAAATAGTGTAGATAAAAAAAAAACAAAACTAAAACATGCTGCATGTTTTAAGGGCTGGCACTGTAGCAGTTTTTCTTTCTAGAAATTAGTGATACCAGATAAAATTCATGATAGAAAGAGTTAAAGGCCAGCCATCCTAGCACTCTCTGTGTTACTTTACAGATCCCATCTGGGGAACAGACCCATGTTTCCTTTGCATGCACAGCAGAGCACAAGTAACATTCTGCTAGGTTCTCACCCAAGAAGGCACTGGGTTGCAACGCTAGGGCACACCCCAAACTGACAAGTTTCCTGTGTAGCACCTCTAGAGTAATGTCAGAGACTTTAGAGAAAGATTGTAATAGATTATTTTATTCTTTACCAAATACAACAAATTTTAAGTATTTTGCAATATCAGCATTTCTGCAAATGTAGACCACAGTGACTAATGAGTAGAGAAACAGTTCTGGCTATGCTTGCAGAGCCTTTCTTGCAGGAGTTGTAAAATGCAGGTGAAAAATACTACATCAATCACATAGACAAAGAAGGGAAATTATAGTGATTAAACAGATTGAAAATGCCTGTAGAGTGTTTTAAGCATGTGATTTTGCACTGGATTTCCTTATTAATCAAGTTATTTTCATATGTTCTTTAACTCTTATTTCATATGCTATTCATAAACTAGTGTTTGTGTCACAGTACAAGCTCAGGAGGATCTGAAGTAAATTCTGATGTCTTTTCTACTTTCATGCAGAGCTAGTTTTGTACAGAATAGGAAAGTGACACAGAAGTGTTAGAAAGACTGATAGGCGACCACAAACATAACACATAAATTTGGAACAGATGATGCAGAGACTTCTGCAGTACAAAATGAAACATGATTGGATATACTGCTGCTGAACACTGAAAGACACACAGGGAACAATAATGTTGAAAATCTAAAATAGAAATTAAACTTACCTTTTGCATTACACTTGAAAAATGAGGTACAATTTTCATTACTATCAGTAGAGACAAAAGTTGCCTGCACATAAGGTCCTACTTACATGCCTATAAAGTGTACATCACTTCATTTCAAAACTGAGAGAAAACTCAAGATTCAAAGCTCTTAATCAAAAACCAAAACCAAAAATACAGATAATCCTGATGACAACAAAGTTCAAACAAAATCAGGAGAAGGTTTTAAAAAAATGAGCTTGTGCAATGTTTTTCAAGATACTGATTCAGTTGGGGTTCTTTGGTTGAGTCCTGTCCCAAGGTTCTAACTGAAAACACGGGAACAGCTTGCCACCTTGTCTCATGTAGGTTGTGGTTGTAGTTCATTGCTGAAACGACCGGCAGCCTTAACTTCCAGCACAGAACCAGACTATAACCACCAGAGGCCACTGCTGTTCTTTGTCTTTTCCCTGCACTAGCTGGACTGTAGTGAGCACTCAGCTCACAAGAGCCCCAGGCGAGGGTCACAGCAGCTTCAGTCCTCTTTTCTGTAATCATTCTCCAATGCTGCACTTCTGCAGAAGAAAATTAAATACCGTACACTTTTTACTGGCAGATAGAATAATAAATTTTCTAAGAATTGCTTACCCAACCTTAGCCTTCAGGAAGAAATGAAGCACTGCATTCCAAAAACCTGATTTAATTCTTTGGTATCATTAAATTTGGCAGCTAAAGGCAAATTTTTAGATGTAATTTAATTAGGTATTTGAAAGGCATTTAACTTAGAACTGATTAAAAAAACAGCTACATACATTTGCAACAGAATAAGATGAGGTAATTAACAAAGCCTTAATTAACATTTGGTGATGAGAAAAGTATTATGTTTTGCTACTATAAGTTACAGGTATCAGTATCCAGCCTGCCCAATTTGTCAGGAAGTATTTGATGCCTGGAAAAAGGGAAACACTGTACCCACTTTTGAAAAGGGTAAAAAGGAGGAACCTGGGACCAAACTGACCTGTCAGCCTTACCTCTGTGCTTTGTAAGATCATGGAAAAGCTCTTCCTACAAGGTATGCTAAGGCACATGAAGAACTCAGAGGTGATTTTGAGAAAGGCTTTACCAAGGGCAAGTCTTGCCTGACCAACCTAGTGGCCTTCTATGGTAGAATGACTGCATCCGTGAATAAGCAGTATGCATATCATCTATCTAGACTTCTGTAAAGCCTTTGACATGGCCTCTGACAACATCCTCCTCCTCTCTGAATTGGAGAAATATGAATTTAATGGGTGGACTGTTTGTTGGATAAGGAATTGGTTGAATGGTCAACACCCAGAGGATAGTGTTCAATGGCTTGATGTCCAGATGGACATCAAGTGGTATCCCTCAGGGGTCCATACAGGGACCAGTGTTCGTTAATTTCTTCATTAGCGACATAGCAGCATCAATTGCCAAGTTGGATGGGATGGGATGGGATGTCATCTAGAGGGACTTGGACAAGCAGGCCTATGTGAACCTCATGAGGTTCAACAAGGCCAAGTACAAGATCCTGCATCTGAGCCACAGCAATCCCCCATACTACTAAAGGCTGTGGGGTGAAGGGACCGAGAGCAGCCCTGAAGAGAAGCATTTGGTAGATGAAAGGCTGGACATGACCCAGCAATGTAAACCTGCAGCCAAGGGGGCCAACTGTATCCTGGCCTGCATCAAAACAAACATGGCCAGCAGTTCAAAGAAGGTGATTCTTCCTTTCTAATCCACTCTGGTGACAACTGGAGTACTGTGTCTAGTTCTGGAGTCCTCAGCACAATGAAGACAGGAACTTGTCAGAGTAGGTCCACAGGAGCACCACAAAACTGATCTGAAGGGCTGGAGCACCTTTCCTATAAAGAAAGGCTGAGAGAGCTGGACTTTTTCATCCTGGAGATCTTATTATGGCCTTTCAGTACTTAAAGGGGCCTATAAAAAAGATGGAACCAAATCTATTTGCAGGATCAGTAATGATTTTTTCTTTAAACGCAGGTGACGAAATATTGGAACAGGTTGCTCAAAGAGGTGGTAGAAACCCCATCCCTGGAACCTTTCAACAGGGCTAAGCAACCTGATCTAGCTAAAGATGTCCCTGTTCATTGCACAGAGGTTGGAGTAGAAACCCTTAAAGGTCTCTTCCAGTCCATTATATGATTCTATTTCTTTGATCAGTGATCTGAAGTACCTCCTTAGTATTACTTTCAGAGACTACACAAAGTGACATTAAAGTAATAAACATAGTAAATGAGGACAGGGTCATCCAGCTTAACACCTACATGATATTAAATGTGCTTAATACAGGCTACTGAAACACTACATGGTTTCAAACAAAGAAACCAGCCAGGTGTGGACGTAAGGCACAGAGAAAGTGAAAAAAGGAGTATCTTGGAAAACAGCAAGAACTTGAGCATTTTAACAATTGAGTAACTAAGCAACAGTAACTTGGTTCAGAGGGAAGTGGGGTTTGGATCAATTTTTGGGTCAAAGACTAAGTAGGCAAAAAAAAGTTTTATCACCATAGGCAGTATTCTCATAGCATCTCCCTTTGTACAGAAATAAACTCTTCTTAAAAAGGCATTTAAAAATTAAAAGAAGCAGAAAGAAAAATATAACTTAGACTCTTAAATAGGTCGCACTATTGAGACAATGAAAAAAAGATTAATCAAGCCACCCCATCAGAAGCCAATTTTTGTATTGGCTTTATATTTTGTGTTTTGTATTAGAAGTTTTATTTAGCAAGAAAGCGGTGCAATTGTTTCATTTCAGAAGCTGAAACTCTATGAATTCACAATGACACATAACTACTTCAGAGTGCACTTCTTCAGAGGCAAAGCAAGCCATGTAGCACTGTAATGAGCTACCAATAAAAATATCTCCATCTTTATTGAGGCCATTCCAGAGGGCACACTTCCACTGCACACAAGGGCAACAAAATTAAATATCATAGCTTATGATATCCCTAAATTGCTAATAAATGATCCCGTGATTTTTTTCTGATTCCGCTCACGCAGTATGATTCAGGTAGCAGAACTCATATGCGTATCACCGACCGGCGGGTGTTTCAGCAGCAAACCTCGCCAGTCCTGACAGGGACACGTTCAGAGAACGGGCTGAGCCCCCTGCCCGCCGTACACACGTTAGACACCTTCCACACTAAAACAAAAACCTCACGGAGGGCGCAGGAGACGTACGACCGCCACCGGGCAACGGCGCCGCCGCCACTGCAGCTCTGGCCGAGGCCAACCCAAGGCCGCCCTGCCTATGTCTTGAAACTTCAGCCCTCCTGCCTCGGCCACACGCTGTGCCGGCTCCTGAAGTCAAGAGGGACCAGAAGCCCCGATCAGGTCAGACCTTGACCCTCTGCCACAACCTAAGGAGACTCAGCACCCCTCTCCACCCGGCGCTCACGCTAGGTCCATGTGCCCCCATACCCAGATATCCCCGCCTCAGGCCCGCAGCCACGTCCGCCCGCCTGCAGCCCCCGCGCATGCGCACCCAAGCCTCCCCGCCACCGCCCCTCCACCACCCCTTCCACGCCGCCGTGTCCCCGACACCCCCTAGCTCGCGCTGGCGAGGTGCTCTCAGTGCGCCTGCGCCGCCCGGCCTTGCTGTGAGTTCGCCCCTTCCCTTCTCGCTCTTCTTTCTTTCCCCCTCAACGTCCTGTGGGCCTAGTTCGCGCCTGTGCTAGATCTCCGCCTGCCTGCCCGCCCCACTCCCACAGCGCGTGGTCCCTGGCGGCCCGTATATAGGGCCGGGTTCGCTCCCTTGTCCCCGCCCCTTTGTCCCCCTTTCACCAACCGCCGCTTTCTCCGCCGTTGCCAACTGTGTGTGTGTGTGCGTGTGTGTGCGCTGGGGGGGGAGGGAAGGGGGGGTGGGGAAGGGAGGGGGCAGCCATGCCGAGGGGGCGGCCTCCCAAACCCAGCAGGGAGACTAGCAAGGCCGGCACCGAGGCAGGTAAACAGCGCGGCCGGGCGAGCGCGATACGCGCCTGGGGGTGGAATTGCGGGAGCCGCAAGAAGGCAAAAAGCCTCCGCGGGCTCCGCATATAGTCCCCGGATATGGGGGAGGAAGGCCGGGTCTATTGTGTGAGTGTATAGGCGAGAGGGCGGAGGGGAGGGAGCCTGGCCCGGCCCTGCGGAATGATACCGAGCGGCTAGCTCCCGTCGCCCCATACGGTTCGGCGGAGGGGAACCTGTGAGGTCCTGCAACCTCTCGCCTCCCTCTCGGGCAGCGGTGTGGTCCCTCATCCATAGAGGGTGCGGGGGAAACTGGTCGCAGCGCGGCCGTGGCGTTTGGGTGTTGGGGCAGAAAGGTTTCTCGGCCCAGTCTAGAGGCCTTGCCTTCTTCTGCTTCCTGGCGCGTCTCGGGCTGTGGTACCGGTGCTGCGACCGCGCCGGGCTGGCTGGAACTGGTGAGGGCCAGAGGAAGAGCCCGGGCGGACTTGCGGCAGCAGGACAGGACAGGAAAGCGCTCGAGTCCTTCCGCCGGTCTTCTTCCCCCTCTCCCTTCCCCCCGCTCCCCCTGGCCAAAATAATGAGAGCTTCGAATAAAGGGTGATAAACGAATGAAAAAAAAATTAAACTTGTCGGGTTTTCTAAAGGAGATTTTTTAAACGGTTAAACAAAACAAAAAAAAAGTATTTTTCTTTGTGAGTATATGTAAAAAAAAAAAAAAGTGTTTGTCTTTCCCAAACGTGTTTTAGCCTACATCAAGTTATTTTTATTTTTTAAACATTCCTTGTATTTTAGTGTCGATGAGAATACTGAAGGGCAGAATTGATTGGGGGGTTTTGACAGCAGTTTGTAGCTTGTGAGTTTTATGGCTCTTTTGTGTAGTTCATTCCTAATGATGCTACAAGAGATCTGCGAATAGTATCTGAAAAAGGCCCACAACCTGCAAAAATACTGTTTCAGGTAGCCCTTTTCCAGGACTTTTGTTGCAGCACAAGCATGTAGCAGTAGATTTTTAGGTTTTCTTTGGAAGAGATTTCGTAAGAAAATTAAAATACCATGGTTATTTCTGTCGTGAAAAATCAACTGATTAATATTTTTAGTACATATTTTAAATGTCTCCTTTTCTGAATACTTGCAGATGAGCTCTGGCTCTTCAAGAGCAGTGAGTAGGTGAGTGTTCTGTGGGATGTGTTCTGTAGAACTGAAGTAGGCTGCAGGCAAAAAACACAGCCCTGTACTGCTACATGAGCGTTGGCAAGTTTTGCAGCATGGAAACCCAAAAGGACCTCGGATTCCTACCAGATTTTTTTTGTTTGTTTGTTTTTGTTGGAGCTATTGATCTCAGGAACATTAAATACTATAAAGAAGGGTCCAGAAGGCTTTGACTGTTAGCAGTTTTGAAAGCTGAGCATTTTTTTTTTTTTTTAGAAGATTATTTTAATTAAAACATCACCATCCCTGGAGGTGTTCAAGAGGGGATTGGACGTGGCACTTGGTGCCATGGTTTAGATAGTCATGAGGTTTAGGGTGACAGGTTGAACTCGATGATCTTTGAGGTCTCTTCCAGCCTTCTTGATTCTACTCCTATTCTATTCTATTCTATTCTATTCTATTCTATTCTATTCTATTCTATTCTATTCTATTCTATTCTATTCTATTCTATTCTACTCTATCTGCTTAACTGTCTAGTAGGTCATGCGAGGATGTATCATGTTTGTGTAAGCGCCTGCAATAACGGTACAATCTATGAATGAGAAAAAGATAACAACTGAAACAGGATGTCCAGAATAAGGCCCTAGTAGCTCTATCCCTCTTGCTTGTAGCTTGACCTCGATCTTAGACTCTTCCTATGGTAAGAAATAAGGATGACAGGACTCGTGATGAGTTTGATCTTATTTTGTATAATTATTTTAAACAATGTGTTAATTCATTAAAGGGTTACGAATAAGGAAGCTCTGGCTGAATCTGGGAAATTTATGTTCTTGGGACATTTGGCTGTTTGTCCCATTCAGATACAGGCTGACCTGTATTCCTGAATTTGAAAACCGGTTGTGAATTCCATAGGCTTCACTTTTAGCAGGAGGCATTTTATTTAGAAAATAGCTGTTTACAAAAATATTGTGGGTTTTGGTTAGGAAATGATATGGTTTTAGCTACTGTACTTTTTTTGTGTGGCTCTTGGAATTCCTACAACCCTGGTATACTAAGGTCCTTAATGGAAAAGGAATGTTGCTCTTTCTAGTTCTACAGTCTGTATGATTATGGTAATACAGTTTTGGAAGAAAATAAAGGTGAATCAGCAATGTCTTGTTGTGCAACTTCTTGTCAAATATCAGAACATGTTCTTTGTTCTAGGAAAATTAAATAAACCCCCTGAACAATAGTAAAACCGCTATCTTGACCTCAGTGGCTGCTATTCTAAGAGAACTTTTTTTTTCCCATTGGTAATGTTTTACCAAAACTGTCTTAAGATTTCATATGCACATGTAATTTTTTTTAAGTCTAACTGAACTATTCGAATTGACCTCTGTGATGGGCACAAACTGAAACATAGGAGGGTTTATCAGAGCATAAGGGAACACTGAGCCCTGGCACTGGTTACATGAGGAATTTGTGGAGTCTCCTTCCATAGGGATACTCAAAAGCCATCTATACATGACTCTGGGAACTGGCTGTAGGTATCCCAGCTTGAGCACAGGGGTTGGACAAGATAACACCCAATGGCCCATTCATTCTGTGATTTTCTTCTGTGGTGGATGAAATATGGGTGTGATTCTCAAGAAGCTTAAAAAAGCTAATAGTTGGTGTTTCAGGGGTTTGCTGCTCCTTGATTCTTGTTCTGGGTGCTTAGCAGTGGTTATATAATAAATCCTTTTACAGAGGTGTGATGAGTCTTTGGCTCTTGCTGAAAATTTCAGGATAAGACCTTGAATATATATGAAGCAAGAAGAATGCAATAGGAAAAAAAAAAGCCACTCAATGCAGGTCTTTTTAAACAAAGAAGGCAGCAGCTCTTAGCATGTAATTGGTGTTAACGCACTAGTAACACATTTACATAGGTTTTTGTGACATAGCCTCTAACTTGAGAAGGAAGTTAAAAAAAAGCATAATTAATGTATGTGGCCTCAGAGTTGCCATTGTGGCTGCTGTGATTTTAAGTAACCTGCATTACAGAGTTTGACCTGTCTGAGTTTTAGGCCATGTGAATTTTCCCTAGTCTGGTGTGTCCTTGCCAACATTCATTTGAGAACCAGTGGCTGAGGGGCAGTTTTGTTTACACTGTTCCCTTAGGAGTCTCTGTAAGACACTGGAGTGGTTTCCACTGCTGTTGTGCAGCTAAGGTAGCACAAAGAAAACACGCAGGAGAACATTTATTGTGCTCTATTGGTATATATTTTCCTCATGATTCTTTCTGAATATATTTATTTCACTGATTGAAGCTTGGACATCCTAGCAATACTTTCTTGGTATTAATCCCTCAAACATACCTTTTGCTAACGGACTTTGCATAAAATATTCTTTGTATTCTCTCTTTAAGATACTAGTGTAACAGAAAATGCTCATTTGAAATATTTTTGGAGCTTGAGAGAAGTGCCTGAAAATTGAAAAGTAAAAGCTTTGGAATGAAAAGTGTTTTGGAAGGTGCAATATGATTTTGCTTTGAGAAGAGTTTTAAGAACTATGGTAGGCCTCTTATTGTAAGGATGTTATTTTGAAAAATCTTACTTGGCTCTTTAATTAGAATTTAGGAGTGAAGGGTTACTGTTAAGCTGGAATTGAAATAAATACCAGACTTTTGTTGTTCAGTTAGATAGCAAATGAAAAAACAATCTTTGAAAACATACTTCTTATAGATCCAGAGTAATATTTTGGGTGCTTACAGCTGTTTTATTAACAGCTGTAGTGGATAAGGGTTTTCTTTTGGTTTGTGAAAACTTGAGACTTTGTCACTGATTCTTTCTGCTAATTTGTGAGCTTTCTCATTTTGTCCCAATAAATATATAGTTTTTAGCATCGGTTGCTAGTCACTACTTCACTATTTCTGTTACCTCAGGTGTATGAGAAGGATTTTGAGGACTGTTCTTGCACCTAAGTCGTCTTTTCCCCTGAATTTTTCTTCCCTATAGTGATGGTCCTTTCTGTTTGTACAATGCTGCTTGTCACTGTTTGAATAGCAGCAACATAAAATGACCCAGTTTTGACTTTCATAACTGTGATTAGTTTCAAATAACAGAAGAGAACTTCTTTGAATAGCAAAGTGAAATATTTGCAGAGTGCCCTGAAGGAGTTTCTATTCCTAGAGTGTATTCCTGTAATTAAGGGCCACTTTTACACAAATTTAAACTGAATTCCATTATGACTACAGTTAAAATTGAGTATTTTGTGCCTTCAGAGGTACATGTAAATAGTAGTAAATACTAAATACACAAAGTTGAGAAACACAGAGAAGGCAATGTGTCAAGTCAGCCTCTGCAGAGCTGAGTGTATTTCCTTTGCTGACTCAATCCTCTATGAAGAGTTGAGAGGTGGGTATCTTAAATCAGAGGAAAGTCAGTTCTGAGGCTTTATATTCCAATTTTGTTTTACTGATGAAAAATGTAACTTGAACACACCAGTTAAATCTTCTCTGAATTTATATTATCTAGATTATTTTAGAAGTTTCGCACTAGGATTTGATGTGGTGACCTGACTGACAAGAATGAGTGATGTCATGCAGGCAGGAATGAAGAGGTTGTACTGCTTCTGAGCAGTAAATACAACAGGTAGAGGCAATTTCTTTCTAAAGCATAGAGGAAGGACAATTACACAGTTTTACCATAGGAAATATGATATTTAGGATTTAATAGTGATACTTTGGTCATCTCACTATTTAGCAACTACAAAATCTAAGTTTATGACAGTTATGTTTGGTCTCATGACAAGATGGACTTAGATTATACTGGTGTACTTGAATTCCACATTGGTTTGTTGCTGTACTTTAAATGTCTATGCCTTTTCCCCAGTAATCTGTACAGTTAAATAATGTATGTTTAAGTTCAGCCCTTGTCCTGTCCCTTCTCTATAGCTTTCTGCCAATTGTAGATCACCCTCATGTTATCCCCTATTGCAGTTGTGCTCATACCTTCATATCTTGTTCATTCTTGGGCATTAAGTGCTTCCAGATGTAATTAAATTACTATTTGAGATCTCTCATGTCTTTTAGAGGTTTCTGCTATAGTTGGATTGTGTCACTCTCAGGAAGAGGGAAGATAATATAGAAAATTGTTTAGGTAATTTTAAAATTTGTTAACAGTGTAGTAGGCTGGGCATAAGTAAGGGTCAAGGTCTCAAACATGAGAAATCATGTGAAAACAAACAGCTGAAAAATTCTAGTTTGGTGTAGTCACAGCTGTCAAGGAGTGTAACTCCTGCTTTGGAATATTTACAATAAATACAGCAATACTAGCCTGAATATCAGATGAAGCTATCAGAGTTGGTTGAGGAAATGCCAATTTTCAGTTATCTGTGTAGATAAGGATGATGTGGATGGTACATCTATTTGGTGAGTTGACCCTGGGCAGCGATTAAGCACCCTCTGGCCACTTGCTCACTTCCTCCTGCAGTAGGATGGGAGAGAGAATTGGAATAGCAAAAGAAAAAAACTTGTGAATGAGATGAAAACAGTTTAATAAATGAAGGGGAAAAACTAAAATAAACTCAACCAACCAAAAGCCCCAACCAAGTAGTGCAAGGGGAAACATTCACCACCTCTCACAAGCAGAGTGATGCTCAGTCAGTCTCTGAGCAAAGACTATAGTAGAAAGACTGTCCCTTGAGTTTGTATTGCTGAGCATGATGTTGTATAGCATGAAGTATCCCTGTGGTTAATTTGTGTCAGCTGTCCTCTCCAACATCTCTTCTACCCTCAGGCTACTCATTGTGAAGGCAGAGTGAGAAACAGAAGTGGCCTTCACACTCTGCAACAACTGTTCAGGAATAGTTTACAATGTTGGTGTGTTATCAGCTTTGTTCTAGTCACAAATGCAGTCTCATAGTACCATACAGGCTGCTGTGAAAAAACGTTAACTCTGTCTCAGCGAGACCTGGTGCAATCTGCTTAGCGTTTAACCAGCTATGATGGAGCTATTAATTCTGTGTCCTGTCAGGCTTTCTCCGCTGCCTGTAGTGCATCAGTGTGGCTGTTCATTTTCTGGAGTCACCTGTGGTGATGTGAGGAGTGTAGCTACTTTGTGTTGGCAAATGCTGAGCAACCGACACCTGAATATACATCCCAGCAGTATGTTCCTGGAAGCTAAGTGTCTGAACTACTACTACGTTAAATTCTGTATTTAGTATTGACAAAAAAAAAAAAACCAAAAAAAAAAAAAAACCACACTACCTTGTCTCGTAAGAGCTCATCCTGATGGATTTCTAGATTTTGGTCTGATTTGTGGACTGAGTTGAGTCTTGTCTTGCTCAGGAAGAACTGACCACTGATTTTGTTTAAGAGTGCTGAGCTAGGTTTAAACTAACCTGGTTCTTTTATGATTGTGGAATGAACCGAAATGTTTTAATGATTACCTTTTTTGTTCTGTCTTCAAGAGTAGTATGAGGAAACATCAACAGTGCCATCCCTGTTTTGTTCTCTTGTCTTCCCACTTTCTTTGCACTCATAACTTAGTAAATAGGTTTTGATAGGGTCAGACCCTTTTGTTCATAGACTTGCCAGCTGCCATTTAACTTCAGTGACAAGTTTTCATCCATGAATTCCACAAGCTTCAGTGTTGTATTCAGTGTCCTCTCTCAGTTGGATGCGAGTAGACTATTAGAGATCTAATAAAGCTGTGCTGCATTTACAACTGAATGCGTCCATCTGCACCTTGCAGAGAGGGCTGCAAGCTGCCATGGGACACAGTGCTGCTTACATAAGGAAGGAATGGTTGAGAGTGCTCTAATTCTGTCTGCCTTCTTCCATGCTGAGTTGTCATCAGTGGCTTACAGCAGAGAGCACCTGCTTGCTGACTCAACTCCTGAGATCAAGTTTTCATGAAGGCAGTATCAACTCTGCAGTTCAGTTCACCTAAAGCTTGATTGCTGCTGCTCTGTGAGGGATGATTAATTTGAAAAGAACTTAGACGTTGTAACATTAAAAGTATTTAAATAAATCCTACCTTTAAATGGAAAGTGTATTATTATTGACAGGGACTTTGCAAATCCAATTCTGGTATTTTGGGGCATTTTGGGCAAACTGTAAGAATACAGACAAAATGTCTGTTTGACAGTGCACAGTGAGCTAAATGCTCCCTGTTTAGTTTAATTGTATTGATAGTTGGCTGTCTTTCTCAAGCTGTGATGGAATAGAGTTGATTTATGTAGCAACTAGATAATCTTGCAGACCGGGGGAGAAAAATATCAGTAGCTTTTGCACTGTTTCCATGCAGTTAATACAAGTAAATGGCAGTGCTTTAAACTTTGCAGCTGTTCAGTGAGGTTTATCATTTATTGTAGCGTGCAGACCTGAAAGAATCATTTCTTTTTCAGGGGATTTGTTACTGTGATATTAATTTTGTGTTTTGTCTGTGTGCATTTGTTTAGAGATATCAGTAAGTATCATCTCTAGTATGAGCATGTTAATTTTTCAGGTTTTTTTTTTTTTTCTTTATATGATTAATGAGTTAAGGTCTTCTCTAAAAACTCTAGCTTTAAAATTTACTGTTGACTTTGCATTTTGTTAGTTGATTGACAGTACACTCATATTTTCATCTGGACAGAATATTCCTGTCAAACAGATTGCTTAGTCTTTGTACCTAATACATTCTTCTGGGAGCACAGGCACTACTTCAGGTTTTTGCTATAGAGTTGCTAATCTGATAAATAATGAATTGTGACCATCAAACACTGTGTCACTTCTGTTGCTACTTTTATTTTGCTTGCCTTTGGTACGCAGGTGAATGTTTAGAGTTGCCTATAAATTAACAAACTTCTTAGAGCATTTTAAAGTACAGAATCTGGAAAAGTACATTTTAAGTACAAGATCCTGCAGTGACAGGATCACTCATTGAATTAGCATGATGTATGTGGTTTTGGGTATTCCAAAATACTACCCTTTAGGTATTTTGCAGTGTTTGGCTTGTTTCATGATCCATGCTGATGCATCCAAAAGCATTTTTTAAATGTGATACAAGGAAAGATGACTGCACAAGTGAGTTTTATTGGTGATTTCTCTGAAACATGGTAACATAGGTTATTACCTTGACTTTTTGCCATATAGAGGTATCAGTGTAAGCAATGTCTTTGTCTCATTATTAATCCTTCTAACAAAAAACTCTGTCAAACTGTTATTTAATTTTTCCATTGAAATGAAGACAGACTGGAGTAATACTTAAGAGTCTGTGACACCTGCCTGAAAAGTTGCTTATTACTTGTTTAGTTGATGATATATTTTCTGGTTTTATCTTGTATGTATGTGCATCTGTTTTCTCAATTCTGAACACAACAGTTTTGTCCTTACTGTTATCCAATTGCTTAATTTCAGTGGGATATTATTCTGAATAGTCTCTTTGTTGCTAATGGAAGAGTAAACTAGAATGTCACTTCCTGCATCTGTAAGGAAAGGGAGCTGTGCAGCTCTCAAAATCACCTGGTATTTGGCTGGTAATAGAGGACAAAATTGTATTTCAGTGAGACTCTAAGTGAAAAAATATTATCATAGTCTTATCTTTTCCCTTAAGCTAGTTTAGACATAGTATGAATAAATTTGTGTTTAATTTTTAATCTGTGTTTGATCTCAATCCTGCCCTTTGAGTCAAAGTGAAACTGACATCTCAGAGTTGTTTTAAATCCAAACTGGACTGTTTTTCTATTCATACTGACTGTAACTACTTAAAGAATCTTCAGCCTGATCTTCCAGTAGTTGAGCCTTTGAAGATTTCTGGAATCTAACCTAAATGATTTGCTGTGCCTTATCCTTAAAGGCTTTTAGACATATGTCTGCAGTTAGCATCCTTCTTGGAGCAGCCTTTATCAGGCTGGACTGAACACTGCAGTTGCTGATTTGGGGGTCCAGTTTTGATTTCCAAACATCTATCTTTTGCTTTTTAGCAACAGGAAAGATAGGAAAAAGTTTTGCAAAGAATTACAAAGTCTGTCTTGGAAAGCACAACGCTTTAGATGTTACAAACATATGCAACAAATTCTCTAAGTGTGTACCATCTGTTTCTTCTTCCTTGGGGTCTGGCTGCCATTAGAAGATGGAAGGGCTTGGAGGTAGCTCAAAGTTTAAAACTGCCTATGAACTAGTCATGAGAAACTCTCAGAATTACAGAATCAACCAGGTTGGAAAAGACCTCAGAGATCATCAAGTCCAACCTATTACCTAATACCTAACACCTCACGACAACTAAAACCATGGCTCCAAGTACCACATCCAGTCTTTTTTTGAACACCTCCAGGGAGGGTGACTCCACCACCTCCCTGGGCAGCCCATTCCACTGGTCAATTACTCTTTCCGTGAAGAACTTTCTCCTTGCCTCGAGCTTAAAGTTCCTCTGGCGCAGCTTGAGACTGTGTCGTCTTGTTCTGCCACTGGTTGCCTGGGAGAAGAGACCAACCCCCTCCTGGCTACAGCCTCCTTTCAGGTAGTTGTAGACAGCAATGAGGTCTCCCCTGAGCCCTCTCTTCTAAAGGCTAAACAATCCCAGCTATCTCAACCTCTCTTCATAGGGCTTGTGCTCCAGACCTCTCACCAGCCTCCTTGCCCTTCTCCCCGGGCCCCACACGTTCAAGTATCTCAATGTCCTTCTTAAATTGAGGAGCCCAGAACTGGACACAGTACTCAAGGCGTGGTCTAACCAGTGCAGGGGAAGAATGACTGCTCCTGCTGGCCACACTATTCCTGATACAGGCCAGGATGTCAGTGGCATTCTTGGCCACCTGTGGCTTACGTTCAGCCAGCTGTCAACCAGCACCCCCAGGTCCCTTTCTGCCTGGCTGCTCTCCGATCCCAGCCTGTAGCCCTGCACGGGGTTGTTGTGGCCAAAGTGCAGAACCCGGCACTTGGACTCGTTGAATGCAATTATGTTGGACTCTGCCCATCTGTCCAGCTTCTCAAGGCCCCTCTGCAGAGCCCTTCTACCCTCCAACAGATTGACACCTGCTCCCAGCTTGGCATCATCTACAAACTTACTAATGGTGGACTCTATTTCCTCATTAAAATCATCAAAAAAGATATTAAACAGGATTGGGCCCAACACTGATCCCTGGGGTACACCACTAGTGACTGTCTGCCAGCTGGAAGTGGCACCATTCACCACCACTCTCTGGGCTCAGCCATCCAGCCAGTTCCTAGCTGTTTTGGAAACAATCAATATGACTTCACCAAGGGCCAATTGTGCCTGACAAATTCAGTGGTCTTCTATGATGGGGTTATAGCATTTGTGGATAAGAGCAACTGATGTCACCTGCTTGGACTTGGGACTGCATTTGACACTGTCCCACATGACATCTTTGTCTCCAAATGGGAGAGACACGGATTTTTTTTGGATGGAGCACTTGGTAATAGGAATAGGCTAGATGGTCACATCTGAAAAGTTGTGATCAAGGACTCGATGTCCAAGTGAAAACCAGTGATGAGTAGCATTCCTTAGGGGTTGATAATGGCATCAAGTGCACCCTCAGGGAGTTTATTGATGGCACCAAGATGTGTGGTGCAGTCATCATGCAGGAGGGAAGGGATGCCATCTATAGGGACTTCGACAGGCTGGAGAGGTGGGCTTGTGCAAACCTCATGAAGTTCAACCATGCCAAATGCAAAGTCCAGTATCTGGGACAGGGCAATCCCAAGCACAAATACAGGCTGGGTAGAGAATAGATTTAGAGCAACCTTACGGAGAAGGGCTTACGACTGTGGATTGACAAGAAACTTAATACGACCTGACAGTGTGTACTTGCAGCCCAAAAAGCCAACCATACCCTGGACTACATCAAAAAGTGTGACCAGCAGCTCAAGGGAGGTGATTCTGCCACTCTGTGCTCGTGAAACCTCACCTGGAGTACCGCGTTCAGCTCTGGGGCCTGCAGCATGAGAAAGACATGGACCTGTTGGAGCAGGTCCAGAAGAGGGCCGCGAAGATGTTCCAAGGGCTGTAACAGCATTGCTCTGAGGACAGGCTGATAGAGTTCAGCCTGGAGAAGAGAAGGCTCCAGAGAGAACCTACGTCAGCCTTTCAGTACCTGAAGGTAGCTTACAGGAAAGATGGGGAAGGACTATTTACAAGGGTCTGTAGTTTCAGGACAAGAAGTGACAGCTTTAAACTGAAAGGGTAGATTTAGACTGGATTTAAGGATGAAGTTCTTTACCATGACAGTTGTGAGGCACTGGAAGTGTTGGAAGGGGCTTAGAGCAGCCTCATGTAGTAGAAGGTGTTCCTGTCTATGGCAGGGGGCTTGGAATTAGATGGATCTTCAAGGTCCATTTCAACCCAATTCAATTCTGTGGTTTTATAATTCTATGAAGTATTGGTGTAAGTTCCCCCCTCCCCCACCATTTTTCTCTTTCTTGTTATGGCAATATTTACAGGAAATAATTTTGTGCCCTTTATTCTACTATCACAGGGATGTTTCAAGTACAATACCTTGTGAGGAAAGCTGTGCTTTTCAGCTTTTGAAGAATTGCGACCATTTCAGGACTAAAAAGTACACCTCTTACTGATAGGGTTTCATATACAATGAATTTACAGGCAATTATATTTAAAGGATGCAGTAAGCTTAAGTTTATACATGTTAAAAATTTGTGAGACTTAAGTAAAGCATTTCTCTCTATCAATGGTGCATAACAAAACTTTGCAAGGCAAAAGTAATTTGGCAGTTTAGTCCAGAAGTGAGAAGTTTAAGTCTGTACAACATGGGCTGTTTTTTTGTTGTTTCGGTGTTTTTGGTTTTGTTTGGGTTTTTTGGAGGGAGGGGGTTGTTGGGGGCTTGGGGTTTTTTGTGTTTGTTTGTTTGTTTGTTTTTTTAAGCTGTATTGTTTCACCCAAAATATCCTGTACTGAAATGTTTCCTAGAGCTTCTATAACTACAAGCTTTTTGAGTTTGTTTATGAGGATTTTAGCAGGAAATACAGGCAGGCAGGCCATAGGGTGATGATTTTTTTTCCCCTGCATTGTAAAAGGTGTATTGAATGAGGGCTTTGACATAGGTGCAATACTGAGTAGAAGTACTATACGAAGTATAATCTTTGGTATCCTCTGAGGAAATGTAAACAGGATACTGTAAACTTCTAGTTGTGTTGTTGCTTCCTGTGTCTGGTTCTTCCATGCATGGCAAGAAGTGCTGACTTTCTTAAAGGGAAACTCAGGCTTTGCTTGTCTGACAGTAAAATCAATGTTACCTTTTGCATCCTTCTGCATTCCATTGTGGCAGTATTTAAAACTGAATTCTATGGTTTTATATCTTTTTAGTGTCTTTAATACGCAACCTGAGTCAGTTGATTTTTATTTTGATGTTATTAATACTGCTGTGAGTAATTTTTATGTATTTTAACCTCTCCTGCTGATTGTTTTTCTTAATGTTTGTATTTTTTTTTGGTGGTTTTTTTTGTTTGTTTGTTTTTCATAAGGGTGAATTCCTTAGTACTTCAAGTGAAAAACGTGTTTAACTTACTTGGATAAATATTTAAGGTAATAAGAAAACTATGTGTAGGGCTGACTTCAGCTATTTGAGCAAGAGAATATAGAAGCTTGCACCTTGTATTTTAAAAGTTGTGTGACTGTGGGAATTAAAGCAAGAAAACTGTATGGGCTTAGACTACGCCTACCAGAAAGAAATAATCTTTTCTCTATTGAATGTGTACGCAGTTTGACTTGCAGCTTATTGCACCTCTCAGCTATTCAAAACACTGATGTTGGTTTTATGACTGTAAAGGTAACTACTAAAAGTATTGCATTGTGAGAAGTAGAATTAAAAATGCCTAATTTTTTCCTGAAGAAAAACAACCCAAACAACAAGAGCGAGATAGGAACAGGGAGAGCTGAAAACCTGTATAGTCAGAACTGCTGAGTATGTCAGAGTAAAAAGTTCTTTTTAGAATTACATGATGTAATGTTATTACAAGTAACCCCTGACAGTATTGTACTCATACCTATGGTATTCGGCAGCATTTTGTTGCTAACTTGATGGTTATTTATGAAGCACAGAAGGAGTTTATTCTGACTGACTAGGAAAAGGTGATTATGTATCTCTTCAGAGAGTGGCAGTTAGAGGGATAGATATATATTCCTTTTATCCTTGAGCAGCTGAGTCTAGTTGAGAGGCATCCCTGCCCATGGCAGGGAGATTGGAGTAGATGATCTCTCTGAGCTCCCTTCCAGCCTAAGTCATTCTATGATCCTGTGTCAACAGAAGCAGCAAAATCTGTGCCTGAGATCTTGAAGGTGTAATGAAGTTAGGATCTCATTGAAGTCAAAATCATGCAGGAGTTTGAGTAGTTTCTGCCTCAACTCTGGCTTTTGTGGGTTTTGTTATTTTTTGGTTTTTTTGGGGGGGTTTGTTGTTTGTTTTTTTACAGTAAATTAGAAGCAAATGAAATAGACTTCATATAAATGTTTTGCTGCTTGTTTTGCAGATGATGTTCTGACGCCAGATACAGAGAACAGTAATTTTCACTATCAAGTACCTAACTTCCATAAGTGTGAGATCTGTTTGCTGTCTTTTCCAAAAGAGACCCAGTTCCAGCGCCATATGAGGGATCATGAGCAAAATGACAAGGTATGAATTTTAGTAGCTGAAACTTAGGAAGCAATAGCCTATATTGATAGTTTCATATACTGTTAAGTAAAGCTAACACAGATAGATGAGAAAATGTGTGGATTTCTTTTAATGGAATTTGCCAACTGATTCTACACATTAGCAATAAAAAGAAAAATAACATTTATATTGGTTAACTGGACCCCATTAGTTTCTTAACAGTGTCTAACAGCCTATGTATGTATTAGTCAGTAGATTAATGTCATCACTTTAGCTGTTTACAAATCAAATTTGGAAAATAATAAGAAAAATACAGACATGTGATTTAAGACTTGACTGACTTTCTAAAGTGAAACTTTGGCCACAGGTTTCATTTCTAATGTGAAACTTTAATTTCTGTTCCTTTTTACTTCACAAATCTAAAATTGCTTTACATGTTGTGGAAAAATAATCTTACTGCTCTTTGAGGTAGCTGTAGATGGAGATGAAGTGTCACACGTAGCAGGACTTTAGGATGTTTATTCATGTATATGAAGAATGTTGTAAAGTTGATACTGTTGGAAGTTGATCCTGTTAAAACCATGCTATTGTACACTTGTGTAAAGTGAAGTCATTCTTAAAGAATGAGAACTGCAGATACCAACTGAAGAACAGACAATCCTAACATAAACTAAGCTTTTTGCTGGTTCAATTCTTATTTTGCTTTAAGGAGAGTTCATAGTATCAGTTAAAGTAGGAAGTTCTTTTTCATTCTCTTGCTTGTTCATTTCTCCTGCTAACTTCACTCTGCTTGAATAGTCTTAGTTTTGAGTCTTTGCTTTCATTAATTCTCCTGCTTGCTTTCCCCATATGCTCTTGAAATGCTGTCTTTTCATTTTCAGTAGTGAATTTTTGCTTTATTTTTGTTTTTTAACAAACAGCCTCACCGATGCGACCAGTGTCCAATGTCATTTAATGTTGAATTCAACTTGACACTTCATAAATGTACTCACAATGGTGAAGATCCTACGTGCCCTGTGTGCAACAAGAAATTCTCCAGAGTAGCCAGTCTGAAAGCTCATATAATGCTACATGAGAAAGAAGAGGTAATTCATTAAACTTCATAATTTAAATTTTGAAAATGTGTGTTATAAGGATTGTATGTTAATCCCTCATTTATGTGCTTTAGATCGAAGGATTGAATAAATGGTCTAGTTCAGAAGAAATATAAAAGTTCTGATGGGGTTTCTGTTTTAATAGTAGTAGCAGCAATTAATGCACTACTAAACCAAGTGTTTCCATCCTGTCTTCAACCGGTTAGTTAGTTGTAAATACTTCTGTTTTGAATCAGTTTCTGTGATTTCATGTACCTAAGTGACAAGCCCACATGTAATAGCCTGGATGGTCATTTTTGATGGCAGATGTTGTGGTGAGGCACTCTCACCATGTACTTCTTGCATCATTAAACTGTTTCCTTACCTAGATATTCCAGTCCTTTTTCTGTTTTCTCAATGAATGGTTATTTTGCTCAGGAAGGCTTCTTGTTCCTTTTCCTCTAACAATTTCTTCCATTTTCATAAAGCATTGGTTAAATTCTTTGAAGGCAGTTAATGTATATTAGTATTTTGTACTCTTTATGGTCATTATTGTACTACCCAAACTACCAAGTTTTCAATCATGTAATTACCTTTCCCTCCTGTGAAGGTCTTTTTAAATTTGCAGTTAATTTTTGAGAATTGGATCTTAAATATGCCCTTCTATTCCCAGGCTTCTGATCATAAACATAACAATTGTATGCTTCTCCATACCAAATGCAGACAGCTTACAGCAGTTCTAACCAGTCATTCTGGGATAGTTGGCCTATCTGCATTTTTCCCTAAACCAAGTAGGGAATGTCATCTGTGGAGAATGTATTTCTTCTTAAAAGATGAACTGATAACAAGATGAATCATGCCCATAATTGAGTTAAAATGAAATGATTTGAGTACAGTTTTGTTGCATGTTAATTGTTTCTGTAATGATACATAACTTAATGGATATTCATTGTGGAAGCTTCATTTATGAATTGCCAAAAAAAAAAAAAAAAAGGAAGATGAGCATTGAGAAAGATGCCTAATAGTAATTTTTAGTATTAATTTCTATTTTTCATGCACTTCAGCAGCCTGATTTTGGTACTTGGTACAGATGTCAGAATAGGTTGTGTGATGCCTTCCAATTTAAAACTTGATCTGCAGTTTGAAGATTAAATTCATAAAAAATTGAACACCTTTCAATTACTAATGAATGTATTCTTATAATGCCTTATTAGTCTGTGATAAAACAAGAGATAAATGTAACAATTAATTCACAGAGAATTGCAAGAATGATTTTCCCAGTAGTTAAGCACAGGGCCCTTAGGAGAGTTTGGACAATGGCAATAGCTCTCATTCAGGAATTTTTCATGACATCCAGGATAAGAAGTTATCAGTGGAGTACAATCTCTCTCCTGTTTGCTGTTCTTTTGCTGTTAGAAGGGTTGAAAGTCTAAAAACAGAGCAAAGATCTATATGTGGGGGACATAATGGAGCAGTGGAGGAGATTGCTGCATAAAGCTGAGGTTACCTTTACTCTTGTTTTGTGCTGTATTAGCCAGGTTTATCTCCAGATTAGTGCAGAAAGGCAATAAAAATAAGCTGGTGTGATTAACTTCTTGAGATCTCCAATTAGACTGGGGAGAGACTGTCTATGCTGAAATGCCAATTTTTGGGATTGACTGATCCTGTGAAAGGTTCCAGAAGACATTTTCTGGGCTAGAGAAATTTAGCATGCAAGAGACTTAACTTTTCTCCTCATGTTCTGTAGTGATTTGTGAATGATAAACTGGTGTAAAGGGGGAAAATAAAGGCATTTGAAATTCCTGGTTTTCAGGTAGCTTTCTTTTAAGAAGTCATAAAGAACAAACCTTGTGTAAATGTGCCCAATCTTTCTCAGTGGAAATCAACAATGGTATCTACTGCTAGCTTTTGACCCTGTGTGTCAATAGGAATATTGAATCATAGGATCATTCAGGTTGGAAAAGACTCCTGGGATCATCAAGTCCAACCATTAACCCTACTCTACAAGGTTCACCCCTACCCCATGTCCCCAAGCACCACATATAAACAACATGTAAACACCTCTCTGGGCAACCTGTTCCAATGTCTGACTACTCATTCTGTGAAATTTTTTTCCTAATGTCCAGTGTAAACCTACCCTGTTGCAGTTTGAGGCTGTTCCCTCTTGTTCTATCACTAATTACCTGTGAGAAGAGGCCAGCAACAACCTCTCTACCACATCCTTTCAGGTAGTTACAGAGAGCAATGAGGTCTCCCCTTAGCCTCCTCTTCTTCAAACTAAACAGCCCCAGCTCCTTCAGTTGCTCTTCATAAGATTTATTCTCCAGGCCCTTCACCACCATCATTGTCCTCTGCACTCATGCCAGCACCTTTCTCTCTTTTGTATTGAGGTGCCCAAAACTGAAAATGATACTCAAAGTGTTGCTTCACCAGTGCTGAGTACAGGAGGATAATCACCTCCCCACTCCTGTACTGTGTGGAGTAAAATTCATTTAAATTGGCCTAACAATTTAAAATTAGTGAGAAAACACACAAAGCCATGCTATTACAATGAATCGTAATATGCAAGTTTATTGTTTCATATTTGGTCACCTGGTCTGATATTTTAACAAAATATTACTTCTAATTAGGAAAATCACTATAACCTACCTGAAGCATTTAGTGAAGTGCCCTGAGAAAGAAGCTGGTCGTTGCTTATAGTTAATGTAGCACCTGTAGTCTGACTGTTCATGGTTGGTGCTGTCAGCCTTAAGCCACTACTCAGATCACTGCTTCCAGAATTATGCTGAATAAGATCTTGCCCTAAAGAGAAATTAATCCTATTATAACTGGAATTGTCTTGATGTTATTCTACTACTCTGTTTAAAACTACAAACAAGAGACCACAAAATAATAAAAGTAGAATACAACCAAAATACAAAATTAATCTCTACACATGCAGATTTCTATGCAGAGGTTCATCTGTTTTCTTAATACAGAGGTGATTATGCATACCTAGACACCAATATGAGGTAGAGAAATACTTGAGATTAATAACATTTAGAACATAGAAACAGGTTGGAAAAGACCCTCAGGATCACCAAGTCCAACTGATAACCCTGGTGTACGAAGTTCACTCCCCAAACCATTTCACCACATCCAAACAACCTTTAAACACATCCAGGGTTGGTGACTCAACCACCTCCCTGGGCAGCCCATTCCAATGACTGATCACGCATTCTGTGAAAAAATTATTCCCAATGTCCAGTCTAAAAACCTACCCAGTCATAGCTTGAGGCCATTCCCTCTTGTTCTGTTGCTAATTACCTGTGAGAAGAGACCAGCACCAGCAGAGAGCAATGAGGTCTTCCCTCAGCCTCCTCTTTTCCAAACTAAACAGCCCCAGCTCCTTCTGTTGCTCTTAAGATTTATTCTCCAGTCCAGGCTGCACTTGCTCCAGCACCTCCACATCTCTCTTGTATTGAGGTGCCCAAAACTGAACACAATACTCAAGGTGTGGCCTCACCAGAGCTGAGTACAAGGGGACAATCACCTCTCTAGTCCTGCTGGACACAGCATTGCTAATACAGGCCAGGATGCCATTGGCTTTCTTGGCCACCTGGACACACTGCTTGCTCACAGTCAGTTGCCTGTCTCCTAGAACCCCCAGGTCCCTTTCTGCTAGACAGCTTTCCAGCCACACTTCCCCGAGCCTGTAATGTTGCTTGGGGTTGTCGTGATCCCAGTGCAGGACCTGGCACTTGGCCTTGGTGAAGCTCATCCCATTAACATTGGCCCATTGATCCAATCTATCCAAGTCCCTCTGTAGAGCCTTCCTACCCTCATGAAAATCAGCACTCCCACCTATCTTGGTGTCATCTGCAAAATTACTGGTGACACGCTCCATGTCTTCATCAAGTTCATCAATAAAGATGTTAAACAGAAATGGTCCCAACACTGAGCCCTGAGGAACACCACTTGTGACTGGCTCCCAGTTGGATTTAACTCCATTGACCACCACTCTTTGGGCCTGTTCGCCCAGCCAGTGCTTTATCCAGCAGAGCCTGTGCTCACCCAAGCCCTGAGCAGCCAGTTTGTCCATGAGAATTCTGTGGGGAACAGTGTCAAAGGCTTTTTGAAAGTCTATGTACACAATATCCACAGCCTTTCCCTCATCCAGCAGTTGGGTCATGTTGTCATAGAAGGAGATCAGGTTGGTCAGGTAGGACTTGCCCTTCACAAACTCATGCTGACTGGGCCTGATCCTCTGGTTGTTCTCTGTGTGTCGTGTAATGGTGCTTGAGATGATTTGTTCCATGACCTTCCCTGATACCAAGGTCAGACTGACAGGTCTATAGTTTCCTGGATTCTCCTATGCTTTCTTGTAGATGGTTGTTACATTTGCTGCTCTCCAGTCTACTAAATACAAACTAACAATTTATAGTTTGTTGTGGAAAACTTGCTAATATGTCGTCTTTTGTATTGAGCATGAAGTTTTCTTGGGCTTTAGGGTAAAATTAGTATGTTGGAAAAGTTAAATCTGGTATTTGATGGATATAAAGTGAAAATTCTGTTATTAAAAAAACTCTTTGGTTGTGGCTTTTGGTTTTGTGGTTTTTTTTCCATAAAATTATGTTCACTTTATTAGATTTATCCTGTGTTATAATTTTGAAGCAATGGTCTTTGAAAAAGTGCAAATTAAAATCTATTTTAAAACTCATTGATAGTAAACAGATGAGGATGGTGAGTTCCAGAGTATTCCTTCAGATAGTTCATCTGATAAGATAAAGATAGTTAAAGCAAGTGGAATTAGATGGGTAAAGCTTATCATTATTTCAGAATTTGGGAATATGAAGTATTATCTAGCAATGTACAAAGAGCCTCTTTTTTATTGTTAGACTAGGGTTTTTAACCATAGTGAGGTTAACAATGTGCAGTTACTTGCTCTGTGGGGGATTTTTTTGTTTGTTTGTTTGAGGGACAAAGGAAAAAATCTGGTACTGCCTGTTCCAGAGAGAGGCTGTTGGACTGGATTTTTCTATTTTACCATATCCTTGCTTTCCTACAGCATATTCTACAGTAAGGAATAAAAATACATAGACTTTTGTTTTCTCTCTTCCAACTGATTAAAACATTCTTGTCAATCTTTATTTAAATGAACATCCCCTTCCCCCCAGGAGGGAAAATAAGGGAGGGAGGTTAAAAAACATTTCCATTTGCAGTGATAATCCAATTAGTTTTTGACTCAGTTTTTGGGTTTTTTTTTTTTTTTTTTTACTATCTGAAGTTTCTTAGGTGCATCAGTAAGGAACATTTAACAGATGTAATGCTAAAGAGATGGTGAATATTTTCAGCCCTATAATACTAACATTCTGCTAAGATTTTGTAAAATAAAGATAGACTGAGAAGTAAAAATGATTTTGAAAAGCGAAAGGAAGTCAGTAAAATGCAGCTCTTTTAGTTTGACTTTAATTCTTCCTCTGAATCTCAAAGAAATGACAATGCTTTTGCATTAAACTTTACAAATATAATTTCCATTTCAAATGACACGGAATATGAATACAACTGGAAAGAGGTGTGTTTAACACTGCTGTAAAATTAATGGGTTGAAGTAATATCTGTCAAAAACATTGTGTTTGTATTTATTTGTTATCTTTTCTATGAAGGTAGCTGAAGTCAGTAACTGGTAACTGGTGAGATTATTGTTAATAAGTAAGAGACAATCTGTATAATTTTAACCATAAAAGTGTAAAATCTTTGAATCTACAGTTAAGGTGGTTTTGGTTGGAAAGCACTATTTTTAACAAATGTTTATGTAGACCACAACATAATGGCACTGAGATATGTTTCTGTATGTATCTTGAACTAGGTAGGTAGGTGATGATGGTACTGAACTGCTTGTTTCTGCTATCATATGAACTTTTTCAGAATTCAGTTTCAGTGGAGTTTCTTAATATAAATATTGCCATAAGCTTGCAGTGATTATTGTTCATGATTTATGTTAGGGGATTCAAACTATTTTTGCTTGTATACTTTTAACTGCTCTTTGCTACCAGCCGTTGATGTTCATAGAAGGATACATTCATCTACTTGAGCTAAGATTGTGCATGTGTACCACTGCTTGGGAATCTTTTGAAAAATTAGTCTCTTATTATCTCTTTCAGAATCTCATCTGTTCAGAGTGTGGAGATGAGTTTACTTTACAGAGTCAGCTGTCCATACACATGGAAGAACATCGTCAAGAGCTCACAGGCAATAGGATCCACAGCTGCAAGTCATGCAAAAAGGAATTTGAGACTTCCTCACTGCTAAAGGAGCATATGAAAACTCACTATAAAATCAGGTGACAATCATGGGTTTGTAAGAAGATGAGCAGATGTAACTGTTACCGTGATAGCTGGGGAAAGTAAGGGTAGCATTTCCATTCAGCAGAGTACCACAATCTCTGCAGATTGTCTTCTTTGGTATGCTGTTATGAAATAAGAATTGTTTTTTAAAACCTTGCTGAAGTAGGTGGATATTTTTGGAGGCTTTTTTTTTCTGTTTTCATATTCAGGCACTTCTACAAAGCATGGTTCCTACTGCTAGATATTTGTAAGCATAAGTTAAGTTTTTGATACAGAAGTGTGCGTTTTAATAATTCTTTGCAAGTACGCCTCAACTGAGAGTTTCTGGTAAATCTGAAAAAGCACAAAATAAAGGGACACAACAGGTGTGATAAATGCTGTTCTTGCTTTTGGTTTGCATTGGAATAGACCTTAAAAGATCATCTAGTTCCACCCCCCTGCCATGGCAGGGACATCTCCTTCTAGATCAGATTGCTCAAGGCCCCATCCAGTTTGGCTTTGAACTTTTCCAGAGCTGGAGCTTCCACAACTCTGGACTACGCATTCCAGTGGCTCACCACACTCATGGTGAAGAATTTCCTCCTAATGTTTAATCTAAATCTGGCTTCTTCCAGTTTGAAGCCATTGGATTGAGTGAATCTAATATGATGCTTGTGATTTTGAGAGACTATTATATATATATTTTAGTGTCCTCAAAGAGTTTAACTGTCTCAGCTGATATTACACATTGTCATCAGATTTACACGGTATGTTAAAAAATGATGGGGTAAAATCAGCTTCTTCAAAACAATGTTTAATATTAGAATTAAGGGGACTTTAATATTTAAAGTTTGTTTGTTTGTTTTTTAAGTGGCAGGTTATCAAATACCAGATCTTATAACAGAAATATTGACAGAAGCGGATTTACCTATTCCTGTCCTCACTGTGGAAAGACGTTCCAGAAGCCAAGTCAGTTAACGAGACATGTTAGGATACACACAGGTAAGTCTGTGGCAGTAATTATTTTAGTTTGTATTTGTTTTACAAAAATCAATTAATCTGTGAAAGGCTAGATAGTTTTCTCCTGATTGGGACTTGAAATAGTATTAATACATCTGGCTAGATAATGTTACTTGTTGATTCAAGCAGGGGTACCTGTTCCACCAATGTAATTCTTTGCTTAGGACACCCTATACTTTTAAGAAGCTTTTAAACTGTTTCTCATGATACATACCTGGAAGCTTTTAAGTATTTCGCAGGTCTAATTTGTTACAGAATATCAGTTTTGGTACTTAAATTTTCAATGGGGCTTAACACAGTAATGCTTAGATAAGAGACAGTGGAGTATTCTGACTTTACGTACTATAGGGAAGAAATTCTAATAAGAATAAATAATGCTACTAACATAGTGGCCTTGCTATTTTTTTTTTTGTAGATTCATATATTTAAGGTTACTGCCATATTTTTTTCTGTACTTCCTGTAACTGCCTTTTTCAGGATATGCAAAGTGAACTTGGGAGGTGGTGAGTCTAGAATGTATTTTTGATATTTGAAGAGCAGATGACTCTTCAGTTTTGCAGAATGAATAACAGATTGTTTTTGCAAAATTACTGTAATAAATACGTGCGTTTAACCCTTAATTAAAATAACTGAAAAATGCTAAGTATAAAATAATACAAAAGTTTCAGTGTACAGGGAACTGTAAGAATAGTCCTCAATAACACAAGAGGTCACCCTTGTACCTGCTTGAAAAGTTGCCTCAAAGTAATATCCAAAAAAGTAATTGAAAATTGACTTAATCATTTAAGAGTTTTTTATCTATGCAATGTATTATTTCAGCTTACTGTAGCTGGAATTAGAGAAACAATATTATAGTTGATTGAGAACAGTTTCCTAAAGCTTCAAAAAGTTCAGGAGCATTTAGAGCTCTTTCGAAGAGTGAAAAGACATTTGTCTACTTGGAAGCCAGAGACAGAAAATATAATCCAAATCTGCATGTGAGAATAGGTCAAGTTCCAAGTAGCTATGTACGCGATAATGTACTTCATGCATTTAAATCTGTACTTTAAATCTGCAGACAATCTCTCTGGCATTCCATTGCTTGAGGTAGTGTGTAATATGTAGGAAAGAACTCTGCTTTAAAGAATTTATAACACCTCAGTCTTTAACTGTTAAAAAAGCCTATCTGTGCTATGTGTACACTATTACATTCATGTCTTAATTGCAGTACTCTATCTGTTCATAGCTATTAATTTTAAGCACACCCTTTGGGGGAAAAAGGTCTCAGGGATTGTAATTCCCATATTAATAACTAAATAATTAACATCTTATCACCTCTCCCAAATCTGTATTTTATTAAGTTATATTTGAGAAATACAGAAATTCTACATTTCCACACTAGAAATAATGTTTTTGTATTTATATTTATATTTGAGTTTACTTAAATAGACAAAATTAACCTGAAACAGGACTTCTGTGTGTCCACCAGCAGGTATTAGTGGAAGCCTTTTGCCTATCAAAGACCACTATGAATTACATTACTGTATTTCAAGAAGATCTGAATAAATGTTCTGTATTCTAATTTATATTAAAGAAATATAGATTAGATTGTGGAGTCTCCTTCTGGGTTGTGAAATCTCCTTCTCTGGAGATATTCAAGGCCCACCTGGATGCGTTCCTGTGTGATCTGGTGTAGGTGATCCTGCTCTGGCAGGAGGGTTTGACTGGATGATCTTTCAAGGTCCCTTCCAGCCCCTAATGTTCTGTGATTCTGTGAAAACATACAGACCTTAAAGCATCTTTGAAAACCACAAGCAGGAGAACAGAAAATTCACATTCCTGCAGAGTTGATGCTGAGCTGTAATTCAGAAAATAGCTGCTTTTATTCCAATGTTAATTTAATTAAGAATGAATAATTTTAAAGTAGATGTAATTACAGTTATTTCATTAGAAGTAATGTAAAATATTCATGAAAACTAATGTGCATAGTATTTAGCATATACAAGTACTTTCTGGTGTAGCAGACATAATGCACAGCATGTTCATAGCATTTTGCATAGCATGTTTGTATGGAGTGTGTTTTGCTATAGAAACGTGCAAAGGCAAAGTGTTAAATGCTTTCAAGATCCTGGAGTTGCCATAGGTAAGCTACTTCATGAAAAGAAAAAGACTAATAGAGTTCACAGTCAAGATTTTGGATAATTGGTTAAGACATGGTTGTAAGAAGCTGAGTTTTGTTCTAAGTATCTGTGTGTTTAAAATACGTAGCTTGATAATATGTTTATGAAGTTCTGTTATGTTTTGTCACTTAAAATTTCTGGAGAGTTTTTCATGCTTGATTTGTTAATGTACAAATCATTGCAAGTATCCACAGCATTGAGAACACCAAACTCAGGGAATAGTGACAGAGTGTTCCTCTAGCAATATTGTTTACTTTTTCTTTAATGTTCAGTGGTAATATGAACATTCATGATTTAAAAATTATTTTCTGAGCTGGTCTGTACAATATCTCATAATAAAAACATTATTTGATTGCACATTTTCAATAGGTGTAAATAAGGAAAATAGCCTTCAATGTTTATTGGGGAGCAGGAACCATAGGTCAGCCTCTGCAAGTGTGGCTATTAAGACTTTTGGCATTTAGACTAAATAAAGGGTTACAATGTTGACTGTTAGTTATTTAGAGCGTGTCCAACAAAGGGCAATGGAGCACAAGCCTTATGAGAGGTGTCTGAGGGAACTAAAGTTGCTTGGCCTGGAGAAAAGGATGTTCAAGGTAGAACTTCCTGAACTCTCCAACTGCCTGAAAGGAGGCTGTAGTGAGGTGGGGTTGTTCTCCTCTCCCAAGTAACAAGTGATATGAAAAGAGGAAATGGCCTCAAGTTGTGCCAGGGGAGTCTTAGATTGGATATTAGGAGAATTTTTTTTCACTGAAAAAGGCTGTGAAGAATTGTGGCAGACTGCACAAGGAAGTGGTGGAGTTGCCATGCCTGGAGGCATTTAAAAAATACGTAGATGTGGTGCTTAGTAGTCATTTGGCAGTGTTGGGTTAACAATTGGATTCAATGATCTTTATGATCTTTCCAACTTGAATGACTCTATGATGTTTTTACTGTCCATTCCACCCTTTGCTTCCTTGTTTGTTTCCATGCAGGTCTAAACATTTCACAGGTTTTGATTTTGGTTTTCTTTTTCCCTTTTTTCTTTCCCCCCAGTGATTTTGCTTTGGGATTTCTGAGATCTTTGAGACCACAAGTTGAGGGAACCTATTCCAAATAACTCTTTCATACAGGTTTCCTGGTAGTGCTAAGTTAATGGTTGGACTTGATCTGAAAGGTCTCTTCCAACCAAAATGATTCTGTGATTTTACCCATTTCAACTGATAATCATCAACTAGGTCACAGAACTTTTCGATTCGATACGTTTTCATCAGAGTAGATGCGGAGATTGGTGGTCAAGGTAAACAATTTCATTGTCAAAACACCTAATAACGTATGTTTAGGTGTGTGTATGTACAGATATTTATATGCAAGATTTTATTTCAGATGAATCAGTTCTCCGTTTAGATACAAGAAACTGAGAATGTTTATTTAAAGCCCCTTACCCGGCATCCTCCTGCTTTTTCCTTTCAGGTGAAAGACCTTTCAAATGCAGTGAATGTGGAAAAGCCTTTAACCAGAAGGGGGCATTGCAGACCCATATGATCAAGCATACCGGTGAAAAACCCCATGCTTGTGCCTTTTGTCCTGCAGCCTTTTCTCAGAAAGGCAATCTTCAATCACACATACAGAGAGTTCATTCAGAGGTAAATACAATTATTCATAAAGTGGTTGGCGCTAATATGCTGCTTATTTCAGTATTTGAATTGTCCTGTTTGCTATTCATGCTTTCTGGTGCTTTCTGTAGCCAGTGTAGACGTACTGCAGTAGTATAGATTCTAGTTTGTTGGTTTTACCTGCAGGCTTTCCTAAAATAGCTTAATCTGAATAAACATATACTTAGGATAAGTAGAAAAACCTTCATTTACCATTGTCTTTATAGTACATTGATAGATTAATAACTCATTAGTGCGTTTAGGTATATAAAAATGTGCCTATGTCAGTCTTGGGAAAACAAGGGCTGGAAACAGATGAAAGTAAGCGAAAAGCAGCAAAGCAGAAAATGGTGAAAAATTTCAAGGCCAAACAGCAAATCACTAACTCCATCACAGAGCTTGCAATTTGTCTTTGAACTATATATCTTACAGCCTTTTTCAGAGGCTTTTCAGTTACAGGTGCGAGAAAATTACAAAATAAAATAGCATGGGTGTCTTTATGCTGATTTTTTTTCCTCTTCTTTGTGACAGAAAATTTTTAAAATTCAAAAGGTACAGTTATGATAATGCAATATACTCTAAGTGATATTGTCTATGCAACTTTGTTCCTTGCTGACTTTCGTGATTTGTGCTTGGAAATACCCATAGGAGACCTATTTCAGATTTGGAAGATACGAAGTGATAGAGGCAGCTTTTTTTTTTTTTTTTTTCTCAGCAAGAAGAATATCATCTCTGCTCTCACTGCCCTAACTCTCAGATTTCCTTCCTTGTTTTTCCGTTTTGTGTTGCAGTAATAATATTTATTGGATTTTTTTACTAAGGATTATTTTAGTATGTTTATTACTTTCAGGATCTGTCTTAGTGTTTTGAATTATGCTTATTTGTATTAAAATAATATGTTAACATTTCTTATGACTGTGTGACTAGTCTTCCTCAATATTCTCAGCTCGTTATATGTGATAGCATTTCTAACATAAAAAAGTGCACCAACACTAATTTCACAATTTACATTGATTTTTTAAAAATATTACCAGATTGTTTGGGATCAAACCAAAAAGATTTTTTTTCACATTTTTCTATGTTACTCTGTTTCTATGGAAGATGGGGGGAAAAAGTAAGTTAGTTAGTTGTGGAATAAGGAACTTATAAATAAATGCTATCTTGATCGTGACTTCTATTGTTTCACGATCCTGAGCCTACATTTTATCTCCTGCTTTGGATCATTTGTTGATTTTTTTTTTTTTAAGTTTTCTTGCTTGCTGTTGTTGTGTTTTCTTCATGACAGCATGCAGCACTGTATTAATTCTTCATTTTATTTCAAGACAGCCACAAAATAACATTACAGGTGATAATGAAACAGGTTGATTCTCACTTTATGTATCACTGTTTAGTTGTACCAGTATTCTATTAGTTGATAGCTCCCTCTGAAGGTTTTGTAACCATCTTAAGCTAATGTTAGAAAATACAAAGTTCCATGCTATATTGCAAGCACTCCAGCGTGTTTTTTTCTGAAGACTTTGCTGTTCCCTACATATTGAAAGCATTGCACTGGATCTTACTGCTCTGTAATAAATTGAGGAGGAGTTACAATCTGCAAATACCTCAACCCCTTGGCCTGAAAGTTCCAAACAAGTTGCTGCTGATCACTTTCTCATCATGTGTGTTCAAATTAGGGTCAAACTATGTATTAAACTTTCCTACCCTTGACTATATCAGGGTAATTTCTGTTGTTTGGGTTTTTTTTGTGTTGGTTTTTTTTTTTTTTTTTTTTTTTTTTTGGTTGGTTGGTTTGGTTTGGGTTTTTTTCCCATGCAGTCCCTATGGCCTTTAGGGTAATCTGTCTTGCCTTCATTCTACTTTGACTTGAAAAATTGATTTTATTTTTTCTCAAAATTTATAAAAGATACTTTTACAGAAGTGGACAGAAGATAGCCAAAATACCAAGATAAACTATCTACATTTTTTCTCTTCCTGTTTCAAACTTCTGTTTGTATTATGTACAAAGTTGCATCTTCAGGCACATCCTAACTGATAAAGTTGCTTTCTCAGGTTTGTTTCAAAGTGTGTAAGTGTAGCAGATTGTAAGGAGGGAAAGTCTGAAGCTTCGTTTACCAGATGCCTTTTGTTTTGTTCTCAGGTACTTCCCAATGTTGAGAAGTGGTAATAGGAAATAATAATCATGCATCTAGATTATAGTTGACTTGGTATTCAAGAGATACCAGACTGATTCCGTAACTGGATATCAGTAACTTGGGAAAAGAAACTATTTTAATTCTCATAAACCCACAGTATATTATGTGGATAAATAATGAAAAACATAATATATGGTAGATATAGAAGAAATGGCCTTAATTTATTTTTTTTTCTTTTACTGAAGGTGAAGAATGGCCCTACATATAACTGTACAGAATGTAGCTGTGTCTTCAAAAGCTTGGGTAGTTTAAATACACATATCAGCAAGATGCACATGGGTGGTCCACAGAATGCTGTGACTTCTTCAACAGAAGTATCTCATGTTACACCGGTAAGCTCTGCAACATAAATTGTGAAAATGCCTTTCAGAATTTAATTAGATCTATATCTTAATTCCAGATATTCTTCAGACAGTTCACTTCTAACCTGTATTTTGCCTTTTTAAAGTCTTCCGTCATTTCTGGAATTGATTTTCATGGTTAAAAATTGGCAGAATGTAAATTAGCGAAGTACATGCAAGAAAGGATTTACAATGTGAGAGTTTGCTTGAAAATACAGTGAAATACTACAACAAAGTCAAATATAATTCTGGTGCTTGCAGAGTGTGTGGGAAGGCAAGGTTGCCTCCCCAGATAGTATAAAAATTTTCACACGTTGTTTCTATTAGGTCTAGTTCATACAAACACGTAGTGGATTCTTCTGTGTATTTCTGATAACTTGTTTTAACTATTAGCTTTCTCTTTTGACAGATCATAAAGGAAAAATCTTAGCTTTATTGGAAGCACTGAATTTTCTTTTGTTACCATGATACAAAAAAGAGCTAAAATTTAGAAAATGCTTCTAGTTTCTTAAGACTATTTTTGACCTAGTGTATATTTAATATATCTTAGTGTTTGCTTTTGGTTTTTTTTTAATAGAACTCCCTTTTCTACCTTTATTCCATTGTTTTGCATAATTTTCAGCTTCTATACTTGATTATTCAGCTGTATCTTGTTGTAAACAAGTGTCTAGTAAAGGTTTTTGCATTTCATAAAAGATTTTTTTTGTGTGGAGGACTATTGTGTCCTATTTGTTTGCAAGTATGTAATAACCTTTACTTCTTTGCTATATATTTCTTCTTTCACAAGCCTGACCTTGAAAGAAGTATAGAAAATAATTCCTTTCTTCTATTTGTGTGCTTTCCCTAGCCAGCTCTTTTTTTCTTGAGTTCTTTTTTTTGTTTGCTTAAGTATTTTGCATTTACATTGCTTATTGCTATTACAGCAGTGTGTTGTTGTTATCTTTGCTTCATGCATAATTCTCTGCTTGCATAAAATGTGGGAAAAGTAAAGAATATCTCCATACAGTGATATGAGCAGAACAGGAGAAAAACAACTTCTTTCTAAATAAAGATTCCAAGAAGTTTATCTAGGAGGAACAAAAATAAAAACTGACATGTCAGTTGTGTATTAAGAGAGTATTATTTTTTAGTTTGTATTTGAAACTGCAGATACTTAATAACTGATTTTTTTAATTGATACAGAAAGATGCTACATTCTCAGATTAACACTAGTATTCTTAGAAATGACTTCTTCATTCTGCTCAAAACTTGCAGAGCTGTAACGGCAAATCTCCATTGTAACAATTGTGCTCTGAAGTTTGCAATTAGTCTCTGTCATCCCTTGTGTATCTGGAGAAGAACAATGATTGCCTTGAATAAATAGACATTCCAAAAGCTGAAGGCTTCTGAAGTTGCTGTGCTAGCAAAGAATCTATTCTTGTGTGATAGATGACTACCTCTTGTAAAACATTCTTACTGTAAGGCAGTTACTTGCCTGTTGCTGCATCACTGCATATAGCTAAGGTATTGGTTTCTGTAAGTTGTGTTTATTAGTTGTATATAAACTACAAAGCAACAATAGTGATTCTGTGTACTTTTGTATCTCTCTGTGCTGTGGGAAAACAAACTGTGCTGCTTTTCTATGTGATGTTAACTCTGTTTTGCTTTTTTTTGTCCAAAGGCTTAAATTATGTCCATTTCTTTGTAGGACACTGTTACCCAGCCTTTAACAACATCCCCTGCTAATCTTTTGCAACCTATCGATAACAAATGGAAGAATGTAAGTGTAGAGTTTTTGTCATATTTTTGGGTCAAGATTAAAAGAGGGAGAAAGTACAGAATTTTGTAAGCTTTTATTTGTCTGGTGAAAAATTATATGCCATGATGCTCTGATAAGATGTTCAGCTAACATTTAAAGGCAAGCTTCTTGATCTGATTTAGGAATGAAACAGGTCTTGAATGGATTATATGCCCTCATTTGTTATACACTCGTGATTTGGCATGTATTTCTATTCATTAGTTCTTCAAATTGGAGGCAAATAGTCTCTTGTATAAAAAGACCAGAGGTAAGTAAGGACTCTTAAAAATACTGGATTTTCCTGCTCCTCTGGCTTGGCTTCACAGGGATATCATGGTTAGGGTAGAGATGGATGGAGCTGTGTTCATGTTGGTGGAGTTGGTTGGAATTGAAGCTGCAGTAGAACCACAGGGCTCAGGAGGAACTTGTGGATCTGGGGAAGGTTCTCTAAGTGAGAGAACTGATCCAGTTCCATCCTTATTCTTAACATCTTCAAACCTGTTCTCCAGAGAAAGACTTAGTAATTGCTGAGCTACCAAGAAGTTTGGGTGAATCTTTGCAGAGTCAGCTTCAGCTTACGTATGGTGTTTATAGGAAACCAAGCAAAGAGGAGACTATCTAGTTTAGCAGTTAGAGCACAAACCTGAATTCTCCTTCCTCTTGATAGGATGCCTTCTATTTTTACTGGTGAAAGAGGTGTGCAGGGAATTGCTGTGTTTCTGATGGACTCCCTTGGAAATGAATTCTTGACCCTACACTACTTAATGTTTTATCTTAGTGGTCTGGAAGAAAATATAAAACCATCATAGATCAAGATGATACAAAAACTGATGTAATTTTTGAAGAGGACAAATCATTGATACAGACTGATCTGGATTTCTTAGTTAGATGGGTGCACCAAGCAGTATATATTCTTATATGGCTAAGAAATAAAATCACCTGTAGAAGGACAGGAAAAGCAGGTCATATTCACAGCATGGGGGTCTTCAAGGATTTTTAATTCCTTTTGTAAATAGGGATGAAAGACGTAACAATTTCTGTATCAGCTACAAGTTAAGTTTTCTTTGCCTGAAAAGATTGGTTTTGGGATTTTTATTTAGAGAAAAAACTTGGCATAGATATTAAAGGCACATATGTCCTCTCTATTTCTGGGAATCTTTGCTTTGTCAGTTTATAGTGTTTACTATTCATGAACTGTATTCAAAGATATGGGAAGAATCAGAGCCATCAGAATTCTTAAAGTATGATTTTAATGTGCTTTATTATGGAAGAGATCATAGAATTGTCAGGGTTGGAAGGTACTTCAAGGATCATCTAGTTCCAATCCCCCCTGCCATTGGCAGGGACACTTTTGACTAGATCAGGTTTCCCAGAGCCACATCCAGCCTGGCCTTAAAAAATTCCAGGGATAGGGTTTCCACCACTGCTTTTGGCAACCTCTTCCAGTGCCTTATCACCCTTATGGTGAAATACAGGGTATGTTATCTGTTTTGCCAATCAGATAAAACATTTAAGGAATACTTGGTCTGTTTTGAAGAAAATAAAAAAATCTGTAATCTCTTTAATAAAGAGAAGTTTTGAAGGTTGAAGCTACACACAGCTGTACAACTAGCTCTACAACTGCGTGAAAGGAGGTTGTAGCAAGGTGCGTGTTGATCTGTTCTCCCAAGTAGCAAGTGTCAGGGTAAGACAGAAAGCCTCAAGTTGTGCCAGGGGATGTTTAGGTTGGACATTAGGAAAAATTTTTTTACTGAAAGAGTTGTCAAGCATTGGAACAGGCTTCCCAGGAAAGCAATTGAATCATAGTCTCTGGAGATACTTAAAAGACATGTAGACACGGTGCATAGTGACATGGTTTAGCAGCAGTCTTGGTAGTGTTAGGTTGTTGGTTGGACTTGATGATCTTAAAGGTCTTTTCCAGTCTAAACAGTTCTATAACTCTACAATTTTATTCTAAATTCACATTTTGAAGTAGTGTGGATAATTTATTGTTGGGGCAACCTGTTGAAGTTGGATAGCCAAACGAGAAGTTACCATGATAAATCACTTGATTTAAAGAACTTCTATAATTTCTGTTCTGCGCTTAACTTGAAGGAGTAATTCACTCAGAGCAGTCACATGGTCTGAGTTACACAGCAGATCAGATAGGGTCCGCTATTCTAAATGAAAAAAATGTGGAATTATGAAGTAGGAGTAAAACATTTCATTGTCTATGGTATTTTTAAAATGGAGTATTGAAGTAAGACCTACACAGCTACCTCTGAAACTTTTTCTAATGAACAAGATACCGTAATCATAATGGTAACAAAGGTTTTTTGCATGTGTATATACATATTACTTTGCAAAAAAGATAACCTCCTTGAGACTGTATATGCTAGCTAAATACAGGTAGTACTGTAATTTCCACCTCAAAGATGATGGTAAATAATTGTCATTAATAATTTATTTTCTTTTGTTTTGCTAAAGCCTGGGAGAATTTTACAGACTTTTTAGTGTAGGCTTCCCACCCTGCTAAAGAGCTTCGTTACATTATGGTGCAAGAAAATGATTGATCTCCATAAAGAGCTGTTACACTTTGGCAAAACACTGCTTCAGTTTCTGTTTGTTGCAGTGAAAATGGCATATAGCATGGTTTATTTTATAAAATACATATTGAAATGTTTATAGCACTTTTGCTAAATTGGAATTTCAAGAAAGTGAGCCTTTCCATCTGGTCTTTCCATTGGTGAGGTGAAGAAAGATAAAGTAATGGTTATATCAGCACAATAGTAAGTGCTGTTTTTGCATGCATGCAAGAGAAATGAAAGAAGGGTTTATTTTATGTCACCTGATGGGGTGGCAGTAAGAATACTTCATCAAATTTGTGGGATATTACAAGTCAAGCTAATTTTTCATAACATATTTCTTTGTAACCATCTTCAAATACAGTGACAGTCTCATTTTAACTGTGCAGTGTAATGTGTCAGGGGAGTTGTGAGATTGGAAGAAATGTTATGTGAAACCTAGGATTATTCTTTGTTGAAAATGATCTGAAAGAAAATAGTGTTTTATATGTGTATTTCCATCTGTATATGCCTGCAAGTCATTATTTTTAGAAAACAGACATTAATACCGCAGGCAAATATCCAGTATGGTTTAAGAAACAGAATTGTGGGGATAGCCATTATATAAATACATATTTCTCTTTTCTGCAGTAAAATATATGCTTGAAAGCAGTTGTTTCAGTAATGACATACTTAGGGAGTCTATTTGTTACGATCAAAAGAAGCTCATAAAAGAAGGAGAACAGGAGGAGTTTTTATTTCTGATTTTAAAAAAAGAAATACCAAGTCTTTTTAGCAATTTCTTCATATTTGTTACTAGGGTAGCCTAAGATAGAATTATCGAAGAAATTTGAGTTTTATACTTAAAGGTTTTTTTAGCATTTTGACACAGCTCCATGTGGATATAAATTTTTAGAGTATAAAGAGTTTCTTCTAAATTGAAGAAATTTACAGGATTGAAGGGAAAAAAGTTAGTCTGATTGTTCTGAAAAGTTTTGATGTAACAATGCAAATAATTTCATACCAAAATAATCTCATCTAACAGAAGATTATTTTTCCAAAGGACTTGCTTTAGTTAAATGCAAACTTTTAGAAGACAACTGTGTCAGTGCTGTTCATTACAGTGTTAGAATTGAATTCCACATGTAGAGGGGACATGAAAGTTAGTAATTAATCCCTGTGTGGTGTAAAGGTTCAATAGTTGCAATACACTTAATTCAAGCTGTGAACTTGCAGTTATGCATCTTGGGAAGAATCCCAGAAGAGGAGTTTGCATAAGAAATTCTTCAGTGCAGTGAGCAGACCTTGAGTGACAGCTCTGTACAATCCTCATGTCTTAGATGAGTGAACATCCTTGTAGTGGACAGTTAACAGACATTTCAGTTAAGGGAGCTGAACAAAGCATTTATACTTTTCATCTTTCTTCACAAATGTGCTTCTGTATATTCCAGGCCACGCATTTTCGATCTCCACTTCTTCAACAGTCAGAAAACCAAGTGTCTTCAGCTACGGCTCATCAGGGTCAGCAGGCTGTAACTGATGTCATCCAGCAGCTGCTTGAGTTATCAGAACCAGGTCCTGTAGAAAATAACCAGCCTCAACAACCTGGTCAACAACTCAACTTTGCAGTGGGAATAAATAGAGATATTTTGCAGGTAAGAGCTGGTGTGAGGTCAGCTTTGCACGTCAGTGGCTTCATTCTCATTTCCGTTGTAGTAAAATTTGTTCTTGGTATTTTCAATGGTAGCATTCCTTCTGCATTTCTAAGTGATTTGTCAGTCAAGAAAGAATTGTAAAGATCTGCAGAATGAGTATGGCGTGCACCAAGATTCCTTTTTGTATAATTTTACAAAAACCAAGATTATGAATATTGATTACGTGACATAGAAGAAAGCTTTTAAGTGTACACAACCATGCATGAACATTTTATTGTTCCCTTTGGCTTTTTTCTTCCCGTTACCTAAAAGCAGCTTGTAATATGTCCTTAAGTCATGCTGTGCAAAAATTGGTGACATTTAAGATGAAAAAGTATTTTCAGCTGGTTTAAAAATGAGAATGGATATGGAGCCTTTATCCTGTTCCAATTAATAAGGACTGTTAGAATATTTCCTAGTGGTGCAAAGAGAATCCTTTCCTGGGTCAGACCAATGTTTTGTCTAATCCATTATTTTGTCCCTCATACTGACAGTAGAAGATGCTGTGTAACAGAAAAGATGCAGACAGTAGTTCAACTGTTGTTCTGTAGCCTCCACTGTATAATGGAACAGGGCAGAGAATATTCTTCTTTGGTGTCAGTGGTAACCTGCTAACCTTTAAGCTATTTTTTCATCTCTGTTCTTAAGTACCATTTAAATTTGTTTGTGGAAGACCTGAATGTTAACATGTAGCTTTGTGCCAATTCACCATATTACCTGTGCTGAGTTCTCTAATACTGGGAATGTGATGTGTTGTTACACTAAGTTATTACACAAAATGTAACTATCATTGTGATAGCTATTATATTAAAAAAAAAATCCATCTTTGGGGTTGACTCTAAGCATCAGAAGGTAGATTATTGTACAAAATAAAAATATAACATATTTTTCTTCCAAGCAATGAAATATCTGCACGCTCCTTCTTAAATGTGTTTGAGGTCTGATCCAGAACCTTTTCAGACACAATAGTATCCACAAATGTGCCTACACTCCACTCCCTTCCAGATGTACATAAGTAAATGCATAACTCTTTGCCTCAGTCTGATGGTTGTCAGTGGTTTGTTAAGAGAAGCTTTTTGAGCCTTGCTTTGGTTTAACATTCTTTTTAGTCATTTATGGCTTCTCCACAAGCTGATGGCCTTAAAGTGTGTTCTTTCATGGGGAAATATTCTCTCATGTAGTAAGCATAAGGGATAGCTGTATATTCCTGGGAAATACTTGATTCTGTAGAAACAATTGACACTTTTCTGAAAGGCAGTGGTTGGCACATGTATTAGTGCAGGAAGTCCATCTTAGAATCTCCCAAGCAGTCAGAAGTCAGTGTTGTGTGAGAATGTTTTTTCAAGTTTGCAATCCAGATGAAATTCTAGGAGGATAAACCATGTAATTCCTTTAATTGTATTAGCATTATATCTTCTAAGTAATTGCTTGAAAAAAGTTTGAACAACTGTGGAATGTTTCTTGATCCAGAAGTTGTTTTTTTTTTCTCTTTTAGCAAGCTTTAGAGAACAGCGGATTATCTTCAATCCCCATCTCTGCACATTCTGCTGACTGCAGCCAGGCTAAGACTCCTGGGGCCCAGGATCAAACCCCAGATGTCCAGACTCTCTCAAATCATCAGGTTGACTCTAATAATGCAGAACAAGACAAGGAGCAAGAGAGTACAGATAAACTGGATAAAAAAGAAAAGAAGATTATTAAGAAAAAGTCACCGTTTTTACCTGGTAATGTTAGCCCTACTTACTACTTCTTGAGCTGTAAGGAATACAGTATTTGTGAGTGTGTTGATGGCTTTTTAAAAGGATTTCCCAAAACATTTTGGATCAGTTGTGATCTTCCACTTTTATTAAAAACACAGTAAGTGTATAAATGATAACAGTATTTTCAATTTTCATTATTCTGATACAGAAGTGTGTCAGACTGGCCTTACATGAAATTACACTACTAAATCTTGTGGACTTAGGTCAGTGTAGTTTTCAGAGGAAGGCAAAAAAAAAAAGAATATAAATATTTTCCCCTGTTTTTCTCCATTATCTCTCTCTGAGGAGGATTGGAATTTCATGTGTTCCAAAGCAGGAGGTTCTTGCAATTTCTGATCTTCCCCTTCTCAAGTAAGGCCTTACAGAGGCAGATGTGCAGTACTGCTGCCTCATGCAGGTCTTCATTGATCTGGGCCATGTAGGGAAGGGTGAAGGTTGGCATTGTGGTTGTCAGCTGTGTTTGGAATTGCAGTACTGATTAGCTACTGTCAACATAAATGCTGTGGTAATAATAACAGCTGTTTTTTGTCTGTGTCTGTAACAGTAATAATTCTCTAACTTGCAAATAAAAACAAAAGGTTGCTTCTGTGCAGTCAGACGCAATCACCCTCATTTTTTGATAAAACAGTATTGCCTCAATGTATTGACATGATTTACAGAAAGAAAACACTACCTCAGCTGATTTAAACAAGAGAATAGCTGATATTGAACAACATATATGAACAAAAAGCCCTGATATGATTTAGAAGCTTCTTTTATCCTTTTGGTTAAGAAAGGCATGCTGTTGATTTAGGAGAGAGCTTAGATTTGTTGGATCATAGAACAGCTTTGGTGAAAAAGTAGCCTTAAATTGTAAATCTTTCAAAAGGGCTTCTAATTAATTTTTTGTTCCTTAAAAGAATTATAATTAAGTCTGCGTTTGGAGAAGAGAGAGTCATATAAAGTGTCTCCTCTGGATAAGACATCTCAGTGTTTAATACTTCAATTAATTTGTGGTTATGGTTGAGGAGCTGTATTCATTGTTGTATAATTTTATGTTAGATTATGGTATTTATAAGTTAACTGGTATATTTTATTGTGTTACAACCACATTCTTTTTCTGAGAAGCATATAAACTGGATTAATTTTATTCTGTGAAGTCAATAATTTTATAGCTGCTTTTCTGTTTTTTCAAGTTTGTTGGTTTTGTTTTTTAATACTGTCTTTCTTTTCAGTAGCATAAAAATGTTTGAATTTCAACAGAATTCTCTTGGATTTTGTTTGTTGTGCCAGCCCATCACTATACTTGTAAAGTAGAATGCATCTGCTAGAGAAATTAACTGTCTGCAAAGGGTGTTGTAATGGCATTTTGTGTTCTGTTTACTTTGTGTGGTGGTGTCAGGGTAGTGGGCTTTTTGAAGAGCTGTTAAAATGTTTCAATACATTAATTTTGCTGTTCCTTTTTTAGGTTCTATACGTGAAGAAAATGGAATAAGATGGCATGTTTGTCCATATTGCTCTAAGGAATTTAAAAAACCAAGTGATCTAGTGCGTCACATCCGCATTCATACCCATGAGAAGCCGTTCAAGTGTCCCCAGTGTTTCCGCGCCTTCGCTGTAAAGAGTACTCTCACAGCACACATAAAAACACACACTGGCATTAAAGCTTTCAAGTGCCAATTTTGTATGAAATGCTTTTCCACCTCAGGGAGTTTAAAAGTTCACATTCGTCTACATACAGGTAAAACCTTAAAGTTGCTTTTGTATTTTCTGTGATGTGGGTGAGACCTTAAATGAAAAAAAGACAATGTGAAGCACTTAAATTGTTGAGATATCTATCATGTCATTGATATCTGTCAGGGAATGAACCACTCTTAATGTCTTATATGATGAACTCAAATTTTTGTCATAACTGGCTTTGAAACTTTGGGCACTTTACAAAAGCCACAGACATTTAATTTTCTGAGGAGTCAACTATTGTTCCTTTTTTATATCAGTCTTATGAGTATATTTAGTTTTGCTTCCTGAAGAGTCATACTCTTAGAGCTTGAGTTGGCATTTTACTTCTCTCCAACCGTCTTTCATGTTTAATCTGTGTCATTTCTTCCTTCTCCCACTGTTTGGCCAATTCCTACTTTATCTTCAACAACAAGGTGTTTGCTTTGTGTTCTCACCAACTCATTCTAAATGTCTTACACTGCATACCCTAGAATTTCTCTGTTCATGTGGTACTTGTTTGCATCATATATGATGTCTCCTATACCTGTTTTTCTGTGGCTGAATTTCTGTCCTTTGCTTAGAGAAAAAATAATTTTCTGCTCTTACTGGATTACCTGGTTGTTTCCCTCTTTTCTTTGCTCTCACAGTTAAATAAGCTGTCAGCAAGATAAGCCCTTACAAATGTGCTGCTCTTTCACTCCTGTTTGTGTTCACATACTACAAAAGTACCATTCATTGGCTATGTGCGTTTGGTGTTCAGTATGCTTTGTAGTCAGATATCATCAAATCAGTGTTAAAATCACCTATAGAAAGTTTTTCACTTTATTTTTTTTATAAACTTGTAAACCAATACTTACAGTAAGATTGAATTTAATAAAGAAGCCAGACTCATTCGAAGTGGCAGAAGCAGTACGTGGCTTGAAAAATTAGTAATCAAGTATTTATGGAACTCCAGCATGTAGCTGGCCATCGTTCAGCATATTTGTTTTTCCTGTTGCTTCTTTCTGAGTCTAACAGGTTTGGCTTACTGGGTCAGGTTAGAGGTTCATCTAGCCTTGCATGCTGTCCCTGGTGGCAATGTGTGGAAAAAGGGAAGCCTGTAGTAATGCTTCTTTGCAGCATATTTCTAGCTTCTGCTTATCTTTGAGCAGAGGTCTGTGTGAAGCCGCCTGTACCTCTGTCTTAAGCAGCACCTTGTAGATTTATTTGGTTCCAAAGAACTTAGCTAATTTTTTTTTTAAACTCATGTGAACTTACTATTAGAGCAAGCCGCCATAACAAATTCAGATGTTGATTGAGCTACATGTTGAGTAAAGGATTTTCTGTTGCTTTAAATATTCTGCTCAGTAGTTTCAAATTATGCTAGAGTTAGGTATTGTGGGAAAAGGTTCATTGTTATTTCTTGTACATTTTTTTCCACCTCTAATTTTTGTAGAGCTTTCTTGATAGTGCTGAAAGTTGGTCAGCTGTTCCTGTCTCTGTAACTTACCAAGTTCTCCAGTATCCTTTTCAAGGAAAGATTTCTGCCAGATTTTGTATTGCAGAAGTCTTTCTCTAGTGAGCTCTGTTGGTATGCTTTTCTGACTGCCATCAAACAGCACTGACATTTTCAGAGATCTGTCTAGACTTTCTCAGACTCTGTCACATCACTGTTCCTATGTTTTATCCTATTATGTATCATTTGTCTCTGTTTGCCAATTCTTCTTTTCAGAGTTGTCTAACAGTTAGTTTTGGAAGGACGTTTGACCTGCTATTTGCAATTTGTTGGGTAGCCAAAATTGTTGCTGCTTCTGCATTATCCAGTTTTGTGAAAACAAGCTTGCTTGAGGCGATGCATTAAACCCATTAGTAGTACAGCAATTTCATATTTAATTTTGATTGGATTTTATTGGTCTGTTTTGAAAACACACTGACAGAAAACAGAAAAAAAAACAGAGAAAAGGAAACCTGTATTACAAAGCTACATTTCTGAAGTGGTTGAAATAAAATCACAAACTAATTTTTTTTTTTTTTTTAAATCTTTTGCAGGTGTTAGGCCTTTTGCTTGTCCTCACTGTGACAAAAAGTTTAGAACATCAGGCCACCGGAAAACTCACATTGCTTCACATTTTAAACATACAGAACTAAGAAAGCTGCGGCATCAACGCAAACCCGCAAAAGTTCGAGTAGGAAAGACGAGTGTTCCAGTACCAGATATTCCTTTGCAAGAGCCCATACTCATAACTGACTTAGGTAAAGAGCAAGGAAATCCATCCTCTTTTGAATTAGTTTTCACTGGAAAATAGAGGTCACAATTTCATAAAGCAAACACATTCAGTGCTTACCCAGATGCACTTTTAAATAAGTCATCAGAAATAATCAGGCTTCAGAAAAGTGCCATATTTTATAGTTTGTTTGCACTAGAATTATTAGTAGGCTTCTTTTGTTTACAGAGAAATTGTATAATCTTTACCACAAAAAAAAAAAACCTGCGTTTTCACATTACCAGAGGAATTTAATTTAACCATTGTTAGACTGTTGATAGAGAAAAGATGACAGGCAATTCATGACCTAGATTCTTCTTAAGATGATCATGTTTATTCAAAATGCATTCATTAATGAGTCAATGTGTTATGTGATTTTAGAATATTTGTTGTAATTATAATTGCATCTAGATGGTAATCATTAGTGGTAATACTTCAAAAAAGGTCAGAATAATTGTAGAAGGTGCTCTAGAGAATTCATAGTCATTTCAATTCTTTTGTAGAGTAGTTGTTACAACAGTACATAAAACCACAGTATGGAAGAAGGTGAGTTGTACAGGTCAACCAAGGTGATACATATTCTTGTCCTGTAGAGGTCAGTATAGTGGGCAAGATGTTTACTCCTCACTGCTGTTTTACTTGCCACCCTGATAACCCCTCTCCTGTATTGTGTAGTCATCCTTTTATAGTAGAATATTACATTAGCCTGAAATCTTTATCATTCCTTAAAAAAAATATTTTACTTTCACTGCTTCAAATAATTATTGTATGCAAGAACAGTGGTTATTTTGATATCAGATACAAGATTACATTTTCAAAGTAGCAGCAAAAGTTAGCTGACAGCTTCAGATACTCAGATCACACAATATTTCTTTCTTGAGCAAACCCTGGAAACAGTTACAGTCCTATTTCTTGATTTTAAGAAAAAAAAATACCTCAATTAAAATCTGTGCAGTGAAATTCCAGCTTTTGGAGAAAAGAATGTTAATGAAAAAGAAATACTATAGAAGTTATTTCCTTCAGGTACTGATAACATCTGAATTCTGCTGATATTGAAGTGTCCAATGTAAAAATAAGAAGCTTCACTTTTTGTCTACAAGATGTTGTATTTATTCAACCCACTGGCAGTATTTTCACTGTTCCCCAGAAGAACATCTTACTTCCTTTAGGGGTGTCAAGAAAGTAGTGTTGTTGCTCTGTACTAGTGTTAATCTGTGAGCAGCACCTAAAAAATCAAAGCTGATACTTTTTCTAAAGGCAAAATAAGTCTATTTTACTCTAAAAGTCTATTAAAAGACTGCAAATTGTTCTCTACCTGTTACATTTTATTTCCTTTTATTGCATTAGTTTATGGTATTTATTGACTTGGAAATGCAAAAGATTGTTGTTGTGGGCTCTTTTTTGGCTTGTGTGTACAGTTGCCCCAAAGATGGAACTGATGGGAAGAAAAATACCTTTTCACATAATGTGACTTGCTATATTCAGTGTAGAGCCACCTTTAACTATTGTAACATATTGAGAAATGTTTCATTTATCTGAGTTGAACAGAATGAGTAAATAGTTTGGAAGTGTTTTATTAGGTATTTCTGTTATTTCTGTTCTGTGTGTTACCAGGAATTTCTGCAGTGCTTCTGCAGACGAGAACCACTGCATCTTGGGATAAGTTCCCAAGGTAGTCAGCTATCATTCATTCTGAGTTAACTGAATTACTCTGCTTTTATATGATGTCATATAGAGTGTGATTTGGAAGACTTGTGTCATCTTCTGTACACTACTACTGATTATCATCACAGAAGAATGGCAGGAGGAGTTTAGAAATTAGGGCTGTGGGTTTGTTTTTGGTGGTTGGTTGGTTTGTTTTGGACTTTTCTGGGTTTGGTTGGGGTTTTTTTGGGGTTTTTTTTTTTTTGGTTGGTTGGTTGGGGTTTTTTAAGAGAACATGCTTTTACTACAGCAGCTGAGTTAGTTGGTGAAGGTGCAGGAAGTTATGTCATATATTAATTTATAAATATACATAAACTTTTTTTCAAGCCTGAAAAATACAAACTTGTTGTTGTTGCCATCTCTTCTCAAAATCGAGAGAATTCCCTCCCATTGTCCTCTGCTCTTCTCAATTATGTTTGGAAATCAATAAAAACCCTTTAGGCTTTCCTTTCTGAATATGAACCAGAGCATGCTAGATAAACATTCTGAAGAACAAAAAAATGGTATAAAAGGTTTTTGTGGTGAATGTTTAAGAACATAAAGGGATCTTTTGCATTTGTCGACACTTTGCATCACTCCCTCAGCCTTGTATATTAGTACTGTGTTGAATGCTTTGGAGTTTACAGATGTGTCCAATGAGGATGAGTTTGTTTACTGGAGAACTCTGCTACTGTTCTTGTTCTGGTAGGGTTTGGGATGATAGCCTTCTTTTGACTGCTTCTGAGACAGCGTACTCTTGCATTAGCTAAATTGGGCATACAATAGCAGGAACTTTTTACTCATTTTGCAAAATGTCACTTAGCTGACTTCAGAGATCAGCATATAAAGAACTTTTGTTTAAATAAGTAGGTTTGAGGGTTTAAATTTTATTTCCAGTGCATTTTGGAGGTACCCAGAGAACTAGGAAGACTGACTGGTTAGCCGGAGTGGATGATGTGCAAATAACAGTAATTTTTATTGGCCTTTTAAAATTTTTTGAAGGCAAATTTTGTACTTTTCACAAAAAGCATGCTAAGTATTTGTCAAATTACAGTGTATATCTGGGGTACATTGGTTAAATATAATTTTGTTGAAGTGGAGGCTGGAAGAACAAAGTATTTCAGTAGCAGTGAAATTTGTAAAGTCTTTTTAAAGTTAGTGATTGTTTTGGATATATGTGAGACTTATGGATAAAAAGTTATCACTCTTTAGAGTGATGGCATGTACAGTGTATTGTCTGTGATGTTAAATAGATGCATTTTAAATGCTGAAAACATGCTCATTTTCTTTATATTCTTACATGCTTAAAGTGCAGTCAGTTTTGGGTTGTTTTTGTTTGCTTGGGTTTGGGGGGGGTTTGTTTGTTTTTTGTTTTAATACTTGCCCTTCAGATTACTGCAACTTTGGAAAAACTTTGCCAATTTTTCCTTTTTCTCTGTGTGTTTATGTTCAGGTCTTATCCAGCCAATCCCAAGGAATAGCCAGGTCTTCCAAAATTATTTTAACAATAATTTTGTGAATGATGCAGACAGACCTTACAAATGTTTTTATTGCCATCGAGCCTATAAAAAATCTTGTCATCTTAAACAACACATCAGGTAAAATAATTGCAAAGGAGGAAATGTGTGTAATGACAAATACATGGAAAAGCTTAAAATTTATGTAATGTTCACTGAAAAGACTTTTTTTTTTTTACTGTCTCTTCACTAAAGCAGTGATGATTGACTTTTCTGGTGAAGGTGGAGGAGACTTTGGTCTAAGGCATACCTGTGTGCAGTCTCGGCAATATAGTTGCTTGTGTTTAGCAGTTTAGCTTATTAACACTTAAACTCTTTTTTCATTAACTATGTATAGAAAATAGCAAGCAATGCATGTCAATTCTTATTGTAGTTTTATAATTGCATACTGCAGATCATCTGTTTTGTATGTAACTCCTAATTTTTGAGAAGGAAAATAGCTTTCATTCTGTGTGCTGTTTTGTGTAGTAAACCTAAAAGAGTTTAGGCTTACATTGTAATCGGGTAAACTTGCTTGAAGATCGTTTTGTTGCTTGAAGTTCAGTTCAAGTTCCACATGGTGGGTGCTTATTACAACCACAAGGTCAGGGAGGTGGGAAAGCCTTGCAATATCACATCTTTTCCTTTTGTAGTACCTAGATTTCTCACTGTCTTTTGTAGATACAATCAAGCTGGGTTGATTTTAATCAAAATAATTTTAACATAGCATTAACATAGCATTGCTTATTTGCATTATTACCTTCTTCACTGAAACAGATTTTCATCATTTCATACTTCTCTCTGAAAGAGTGGAAATTTTGTAGTAGGGATATTTCCAATACAGCAGTGTCTGAATAGTGTGTTGGACTCTTCCAGAGGCACAGTAAATGTCATGCTTCATTTTTTATGGTATTTGGTGGTCATAGACTTCCAAGGCTACTGTAATCATAAGCCATCCCTAACTTTTCCCAATATTATTAAGTGCTGCTGTTTTACCTTCCATTTCTTAACATTCACATTACTCCTGGGATGCTGCAGTCGTAACACTTAAAATTCTCTTTGCATTCTTTTCCATTTCCTAACCTGGCTTTCAGTCTGTTTCATATCTCAGTGTACTCCTACAGGGAAGCTCCTCAAGCACGTCTGTAGGCAATGGTATAGTGAGTGGGACATGTTGATAGGATAGGTGAGAGAGTTTCCAACTTCAGTGCAGTCCAAAAGACTCAGGGGGTATTCAGGGTGGACACAGTTCTGACCCCCAAAGTTTCATTATGAAACGTAGTACTAGTATATAATATGAGGAGAACTGTATATTTTTCTCCAAACTTTTGTGGACATGGTTTTAGTTGAATTCAGGAAAACACATGTGAATAATGATATACTAGTCTGAAGAATTAGTATCTTTTGATTGAGGCAAAGTATGAGCAGTAGAGGAAATGGGACCATAGAATGCAGTTAAAACTTTTCAGACAGCATTGCTTTTAGTCCTGCCAGTGATGCAGGTTGTTTATAATTTATTAAAGCTTTAATTTCTGAATTTCTGTAACTGAAGCTTCTTCCATCCATACAGAGTCACCTTGGTTTGGTTTATTTTGCTCATTTGAAAACTTAGTCTTTTAATAACTCCGTAAATCAAACTGCTAAATCTACTGTAACTTCTGCTTTCTCTTTAAAAGGTCACATACTGGTGAAAAGCCGTTTAAGTGCTCTCAGTGTGGAAGAGGTTTTGTGTCAGCTGGAGTTCTGAAAGCACATATTAGAACACACACTGGATTGAAAGCTTTTAAGTGTCTTATATGCAATGGGGCTTTCACTACTGGTGGTAGCCTCAGGCGACACATGGGGATCCATAACGACCTTCGACCGTATATGTGTCCATACTGTCAGAAAACATTCAAAACATCACTAAACTGTAAAAAACACATGAAGACTCATAGGTATGTTTATAATTTTTACATGAATCCTTCAATGTATGCTTTAGCAGGAGAGTTGGACTAGATGATCTCCAGAGGTCCATTCCAGCCCTCACCATTTGTTTCCATTTAACGAGCAAGACAAGCTCTCTAACCCTTCTCAAAGAAGTTAAAGAAAACACTCCACAACCAGATTGGATAGAATTGGAAAGTTTAAATGGAAATACTATTCACAACTACATACTGCAGTACAAAGCATATAAAATACACAAGTCTATAATACATATTATATACCAAGAAAATCCTTCCTCCCAGCCTTGCCTTTCTGCCCCACCATGCCTTCCTCCATTAGACCCAAACAGGCCAAAGATTGTGTAGGAAAAATTACCCAGGCCTCTCAAGGCTGCAGAGAGTCCCAAAAATCCTTCCCCATGCTAGATAAGAACTCACACCTTCCCAGGAGGAGAGAGAAGGGAGAAAAGAGCCAGCCAGTGCTAGCTGTAAAGCCAGCTTATAAAGAGATAGTTGAATTGTGGGATAGCATAACAATTTTACACTTTTTGGTCCATCCCTGGACCTTTCTGGTCCTCAGATGGTTCTTATAGGCATCCTGCCTCAAACTGTAACACCATTCTGTGCTTCTGTATTTCAGTGGACCTTCCTTAGAGACAGTTGGAAAGGTAGCTTTGCTCTGTAGGAAATGCTGACAATTGAGTAAGGATGTGTGTGGGTAACAAACGCTTTGGTAGCTCTGAAGACAGAATAAATTATGATGTATAATGAAAATAAAAATCTGTTTGTGTAGATAGTTAGGATAACTGTTTAAATGAAGCCCTTAAAGAGACACCTGCCTTTCCTTTGCAGATATGAACTTGCACAGCAACTTCAGCAGCATCAGCAATCTGCTTCGATAGATGATTCTACAGTAGATCAGCAGAGCATTCATGTTTCTACACAGATGCAAGTGGAGATTGGAAGTGATGAACTACAGCAGTCAGAAGCTGTTGCAACAGATCAGCAGGCAATTCTAGAGTTAGACCAGCAACCAGTAGTAGGCACAGAAGAAACAGCGCTAGAACAACAGCTGGCTGATCAGCCTTTAGAGCAAGATGAGGGTGAGTGTTTCAAATAGGATATATTTTTCATAAGGTAAGTTCACAAGTTCTCAATTACTTCTTTTCTTCAGCCATTTCAGTGATTTGAGTTTAGAGACAATGCAAGTAAACAACTAGAAAAATACATGGAGTAAAAGTTAACTACTTAAAGTCTATTGTACAATTTCATTCATTGATGCTTAGCTTCACTGCTAAAAATACAAAAAGGTTAAGATTTGCACCACGTAGTTGTATCAAAATTGCTGAACAAATACAGAGGAAAATAATACTATGTGCCCAAAGTTTTACCACATCGTCTCTAGTATTAATAAGAGGCACTGCTATAGAGTCTGCTTAGGAAGTAATATCTGTGTTTTGAGATGGGACTAAACAAAATATTTCATGTACCTATTCTGTTACAAATGGTGGAACAATGTATTTTGGTTTTGTGTATTTTCATGGTATAATTAGATAGAAAGTACTACAGAGGAATATAAAGCCTACAATAAGCAAAGATTTACAGCTCTATTTAGCCAATATATTTTAATTTATTTTTAACACAGTAAAAATTAAAATGACTGTAAAACTTATGGTTTTGGGAACAGCTGAATTATCTGGTTTTTTGCATCTTCTTCTATTGATATATTTTTCTTTTTTTTTTTTTTATCACTTTTTTTTCCCCTCTTCTTCCTTTCCCCATTTCAGATCGATTTGTGACATCCCAGCATACTTTACAGGAGAATATCACTCAGTTTGAACAACAAGCTATAACACAGCAGTCATTTGATCAACAGGGATTATCACAAGGTTAGTAATAAATAAAGATTTTTTTTAATGTGATTTTTACAAACCAAGCATCCACAGGCCAAGTAACTATGATGTGAAGAACTTGCAAAACCTTTTTCTTAAATTACTATTTTGAAACTATATTTAGTAGAATATTTTGAGTACTTTAAATAGATTTTACTTTTATCAGGCGATGTTTATAATCAGGCATTTCATATTTTTTCCTTAATTGTGTTTGAAATTGCTGTGGCAGTAGACAGTTTACACACCTTTCTCCCTAATTTCCTGTGCTTATACTCTGAGAGATCAGAAACATGGCCTAAGGTTTGAGCGAGTCAAAGTAGAGATTTGTTGTGGAAAAAGACAGTGCAAAATATAATCACATAGAAATCACACTTTCCTTTTGTGTTTTATAAAGGTACATAAGTAACAAACTAAGAGATTGCAAACATTTTGAAACTTAATTTTTCCCTGAGAAATACATATAAGGCTTTTATATGATGCATAGAATGAAGAAACAACTGTGTTTGTTCAATTTTCACTGCTGAATTTCTTGAATTGTTGCTTGATATAAAACTACTAGTTTTGGGTTTGGGAGGGTGCAGACACAGAGAATTGAGATGTGTTCAATGGCTGCTTTGTTAGTTTTGGTTGTGAAGGATACCTCAGTGGATGTCCAGTTGATCTCTTCCTCCTTGATTCTGATTCTAGCAAATAACTTCATAGTTGTGTAACTGGTAGTCAGTAACTGATACTCCATCTGCTTGAACTTCTCAATTCTTAATTTCATTCTCTGTTTAATCATCTAGCGCCTTTTGTAAGACTGTGCTGAAACGGTGGAGAAATGTATAATTCTGTTGCTGATTACAGTTCTCTAGGTTGTGTGGCTTTGTATCTAACCAAAAAAAATTAGTCTCTTCCTGAAACAGTTCCTGTTAAAACCCTGTGGATCATTTTCTTCGGTTACCTTTTACAGTTTTCCAAATGAATGAAAAGACACTACAGAAAAAAAGTGAAACCTTTCACTCTGTGTTGCTCTCAAGAGTGGTGGTGGGGTTTGTTTGTATTTTAATGGCTCCTTTGAATTTGAAAATCTAATACATAAATGATATTTTATCATATTTAGAGTTCAGTTTCTATGTATGCCTATCTCCATTAAATAAATACTGAATACTGAGCGATTTCTTGGAGAAGGGAGAGACTCTTGCCAGATCTCACAGAAAAATTTTTTCGTCATCAGAAGTCTAGACTGACCATCGGTGCATTTTAAGATTGGTACAGAAATCAGAACGTTTGTGATGTGGAGTATTTTTAAGTCTCATTTGTTTAAGATGTCTCCTATTCTACTTGGAATCTCATCCACAGATTCCCAACTCTTTGAAGTTTCCTTGAAGATCTTGGAGCCCTTCAAATTTTTTGAATTTCAGGTAGGTAAGCATTTGCGCGGATGCATGCGTTAAATTGGTCGACCCTCTCCCTATGTCTGCATCTGTGCTTCATGCTCCTAATTTCTTTTTCTGATAAGCTAGGCAGAACATTCAAGCTTAAACCACTATGGTTTTTTTTATCCTTGATGTTTATAGGCTGTATTGTTAAAATATTTTGGCTCAGTGTTTATTAATAAAACAATGTAGGAATTAAAAAAAGAAAAATCTTTAGACAGTTTTTTATTTTTCTTTTTTCCAAGGAAAAAAAGAAAATCTTTGCATTTCAGGCAAATGAGGCTGATTTCTAGGTCTGCACAGACCTGTCAGAGTTTTGTCCTTTCAAGTTTGATTCTAATACTTTTACAGAATTTCTGGTTTAGTCAGATTTTCTTCTTAGTGTGTTCACACTTTAAAGAAGTGCAGATCTTATGAAGCTGCTGCTGTGTGATGATCAATTATTTATTTGAGCTTGATTTCAAGACTGAGAAAAAGGACTTCAGTGTTCTTTGTAGTTTGCATATTCAGGCATCTTTAAAGCATTTATAATGAGGTCAGAACAACCAAATGGATCTTTTATCAGAAAATGTCTTTGCACTATTGAATATCATCTGTCACCAAACGTGTTTTCATATAGATTGTCACCCTTTTTTCCTTTTAAAGTCTCCCTGTCAGCATGGTTCAGTGTTAGTAATTCAATTAGTGGTGACAGAATGATCTTGAAAAAACTACAAGTCCAAATACTGTTAACTCTCTAGCCCGTACAAACATGCCTTCACCTACCAGACTGCTCTTTTGCTTTCTTAAGAGGTTGATCTGCAATCTCAGGACTTGGAATTTCATTCTTTCACTAATCATTTACAATGATTCCAGTCAATACTGTTCAGCTGGTTCCAAAAATTGCCTAGGAAGCAAACCTGCAGAACACATTAGTCACTGAGCCCCACTGAGATGCACTTGTGCATGAAGATAACTTTGTAGTGTGAGAATTCAAATGATCTGCAAGTAATGATGTCAAGTTTTGTCTAAACTAAAATACTGATTTACTGTGGACTACCATATTGTTTTCTTATTCTTACATGCAGGGCACATCTTTCTTGTACCAAACTGATTTTCAGAGTATTTATTTTTTTTTTCTGTGTGTTTCTTTCATGTAGAAGAGAATAGGCTGGGTGATGTCTTAAAGCCAAAAGCAATACAAGCAATACAAATGATTGTGTACCGAAATACCACAAAGTCCATTTCCAAGTTCAGAGGACTTTGTTGTAAAAGGCTACCTTTATTATACAGAGCTTAAGATGCTCTCTGTTCTTTGAAGATTAAGCAAAAGCTTCTGGAAACAATTATGAAAACTAGACGAGGCTCTGAAATTTGTTTCTCCCTCTCCCAGACTGAATATCTGTTTTTGTTGGGGGGGTTGATTTTTTAATTTTTAAAATTTTGAGTGGAAATTGAGCTTCTTAGTAGTTATTGAGCAAAATGGGGATACATCATGTATATTCTTGTTAAAACATTGAATTGTATTTACTCCAGAACGACTTCCTGAAGTAGTATTTCTTTCTTCAGTTGGTCGCAAAATACTTTTAAATTCAGAACTTTTCTTCCTGAGCATTTTGTTTCATAATCCTGGGAAATTTCTCAGGATGTCAATAGCTGCTTTTTTATCAAAACCTTGAAATTAAACAGGTCATGGTATAGTAAATTCTTTTTTCCTTCTTAGCTACCAAAAATTACTTGCTGATTTAAAAAAAGAAAAAAAAAAGTTACATCAGTTTTGTAGGGCACAGAAGTGGCATCACTTTCTTCAGTTTTTTGAGGCTTCTTTTTTTGTGTCCTTATGAAGTGTTGTGAGAATACCATTTTAAAAATGTATTTGAAAATAGAAATTACCATCCCTCTTATCACCATAAAGCTTTTCATTGCTGTTCCTTTTTGTCATTTCACTTGGTAGTTCAAGGAAAGGAAATAATATGCAAATTGCAGCAGAAGGTTTAGTGCTAAGTTACAACCTGACTAGTTATGTCCTCGAGTTTTGTTTACATTTCTTAGTTTTCAATCTATGGTGTAAGCAATTAGCATACAAGTAGGGTTTTACATCCTATTGGTGTCAGTATTCTTCTGCTATGAAAGCTGTCTTTTGGGAACATTTCTACTTAAACTTAACACATCCCAATTTTTGATACACTGTAATTCAAAACATTCTTTAAGCATTGCTTTTTTGGCCTTTGATGCTGTGATTATCTGATATGGGTTTGTTTCTACCCTGTTTTCATAATCTTCATTCTTTATGTCCACTAAAGGCAAACTGCACAGAAATTGTAAAATTGCTGCCAGTACCTTAATCATGGATACTTGTGGTATCATTTTTCCCACATAACATTGATTTTTTTTTTTTTAATATCACTAGTCTTAGGGCTTAGAGGGTTTGATAAAAGGGCATCTCTAATGGCATTTTAAAAACCCTACAAACTGAGCTGTATTTCATTGGCTCTGAATCACTGATACTACCACTTCATTCATTCATATAGAAAAGGAGGTGATTAAGATCTGATATTTCAGAGCACCACCACCAAATAAAAATTTCAGCTCTTTATACTGGAAATGTGAATGAAAATGTTTATTTTTCTTACTTTGCAGTTTGCCTTTGAGAGGCTCTACTTTACTATTATCTAAAGAGTGGGAATATGTGGAGGAGATCCAAAGTAGGAGAAAATGGGGTTACTTTGTCAGAAACTGGAGTTCTCCTATTGGGTCATCTCCTCCACTCACCCGCCGTCCTCCCCACTGAGCTTTGCATCCTTGTGATCGGCTTCCAGTGTAGTTAAGGGAGCGTGGTACCAACGTGGATAAAGGGAGATGGGTCAACCTGTTTGACACATGCATGCTTACATACAAGAAATTCAAAATTTCAATGGCTCTAAGGTAATTGTGACAACCCGAAGAAACTTCAAACAGTGTTTTTCTGTGGAGGAGATTTTCCAATAGAATTCCAGCTAATGGTAAGTAACCCTGTTATGCATATTATGTAGATGCCAGAGACATTTGTGTGTTTTGACACTCAAGACTGACAAGTATAAAATGAGTATTACTATATGGTAATACTGCTTAATCTCTTTTTGAAGGTAGTCTTCAAAAAAGTGTGGTGTTATTCAAAGCCCAATCAGCGTGTTTTCCAGGTTTGTGACTCTTTAATTTCTGGCAGGTTTTGCAGTCAATGACAGCTACAATCAACAGACTCAATTTCCAGCTGTACAGCAGCTGCAGGATTCAAGCACACTTGAATCTCAGGCTCTTTCAACGAGTTACCACCCACCAGCCCTTCAGGTTCCAAGTACAGACACTATTAACGTAGTAAGTACTACTGGAAGGCAGAATTCATTGTTCCATGTTCAGCAGTGGGTTTCTTTGAACTGATTTCTTGATGATTAGATACACTGAGAAGTCAGAAAAGTTTTGTGGTTTGTTTTCTATCTTGCTGTGTTTAATGACTGGAAAATAAAAAGGCCAGAAGGAAGATCGATGACCTGGGTACCTGTTTCTCAAAAGACTTGTGTGTTTTGATGTAACCGACTTATGAAAGGATATAATGCTGTAAAGTTGGATTATAAGTCTATGGAAAGGACCTAATGCTACACTTTTACAGTATTGCATTATATCCTGTCCTAATTCTTTTAATTTCTATGGATATAGATATGATCAAGCAATAAAAATAACATTACAAATGTATGGCAATCATTCATAGAACTTGCATATTGCAGTCCATGCTATTCTTTCATGGTTCTCATCTGGTTACATTTTGTAAAAGAGCTTGATTGCTAAAAAACAGTTTAAATGTAACCTTTTATGATAGTACCAGTACCTAGCCTGAAGGCTATCTGTACTAGTATGTTTACCATGTTGGCCTGCATGAATTACTCTCTTCATGCTTGTTTGCAAAAGAAAAGCCTCAGTCAGAGAACCAAGGTGGATTCCAGGATCTGGAAGAGTTTGAGTGATTTCAGCCTGCATGCTTTGGAGTTTTCTTCTCTTCAAATCTTAAAACATACTATCATTCTTGAGGACTATTTTTTGGTGGTTTTTGCTGAAAAAGTATTGAAGACTGTGTCAGCAGATTCAACTCAACCCATGACATTCTGTCAGCACTACAGTGCAATTTACCACTCAGTATGAGTCATACTGTTTAAAATGGCTGCTTTAGTGTTAAATTTAGCGCCTCCAAAACCAGAAAATCAACAAGATTTGAGGTGTGTTTTTGTCTAGAGACACAGGCAAGTTAAGTTCACTATGTTGCCTGTTCGTTCCAGTTTAGCAGGTGCTTATTTTGTTGCTTGCCTTTTCACTATGAAAACAAGGAATTGTTGTAAATTTCTTGTAAAAAATTTATGAAAGCATAGTTTTGATTACTTGTGGTGACTATAAATGCTGTACCTTTTCTTCTTTCCTATTGATATGACTTGTCAGTATTGTGTTACTAAAATTTGAGGCTTTAATTTCTAGACGACTCGCTTGATACAAGATCAGCCATCACAAGAAGAGCTTGAATTGCATACCCAACGGCCTCATTTTCTTGAGGATAATGAAGACCAAAGCAGGCGTTCATACAGGTATGTTATACTTTTAGGTTCTGTCACAGAATTCCCTCAATCTTTTATGGCTAGTAATTATATGCAACTAATGAAAACAATTTTCTTCTAATAGATGTGAGTATTGCAACAAGGGCTTTAAGAAATCCAGCCATTTGAAACAGCATGTTCGGTCACATACCGGTGAGAAACCTTATAAATGCCAGCTCTGTGGCCGTGGCTTTGTTTCCTCTGGAGTTCTTAAGTCACATGAGAAGACTCATACAGGTAACAAAGTAAACCAGCTCTTTATTAGCTTAAATAATTTTGGGTTTTGTAAATGTCCTGTATAAGTAAACTTAAACAAATGGCATGCTACTTATTTGTTTCTGTTACTTTAAGGAGTTAAAGCATTCAGCTGTAGCATTTGCAATACCTCCTTCACAACTAATGGCAGCCTTACCAGGCACATGGCAACTCACATGAGCATGAAGCCTTACAAGTGCCCATTCTGTGATGAAAGCTTTCGAACCACTGTTCACTGCAAAAAACATATGAAAAAACATCAGGCAGTCTCCTCAGCTGTAGCAGCAGCTACAGAAACAGGAGGGGGAGGTAAAATATTTAATTTTTACTCTTACAGTCCTTATTACGTTAGCAGTACAGATGTTTCAGTGGATTGCATGAGTGCTATAGCAATAGTGTTATAAATTAGCCTTCCAGCATGGATGATGTCTAACGTCCAAAACCATTGAAATTGTTCTGTTACCCAGTTATTTCAAGAAATCAGTTTTCCCAGAGTCTGTTCAGTGTATTCAAGGTATTGTATGTTACGTAGTTATTTTGGTGGCTCAATATAGTAGAAAATGTTTTGTCCTGAATTGCTTACCTGTATTTAATTACTGTAAAAATAAGAATTGTAAATCCAGCTTAATTTAAAAGAAATACAGACATGAGTAGTTAGACCTCTGAAAGAAATTGAAGTCCAAGCATGTAATGATGGCCACACGTCTAGTAATAAACCCTTCTATTTTAGTCATTTCACCTGACAGATTAAACAGATGTGCACATTTTTATTTTTTTTAATTGTTTTAATAGTTGCATGTGTTGAAGATGATGATGAAAACTCTGAAAGGACTACCAGAAAATCTCGTCCTGGTGTCATAACTTTTACAGAAGAAGAAACAGCAGAACTGGCAAAGATTAGGCCCCGAGAAAGTGCCACGGTCTCAGAAAAAGTTCTTGTCCAGTCTGCTGCAGAAAAAGACAGAATTAGCGAGATCAAAGATAAGCAAGCAGAACTGGAAGCAGAGCCCAAATATGCCAACTGTTGTAGTTATTGCCCCAAAAGCTTTAAAAAACCCAGTGATTTAGTCAGGTAAGGAATGGAAAATTCTTATTTTCAGTTTTCTGAATTGTTTAGCAACAGTTTCATAAGACTTTTTTTTTGTTTAAGCTAAAGTTTGATTCCTGTTTATGTACATTTTTCTTTTTCAGGACAACTAAAAAAATGGGTCAAAATGTTTTTTTTTATTCTGAGTATGCCTAAACTAGTCTTCTAAGATTTCTTTTCCTGTATCATTAGAATAATTATTGTGAACTTTTAGAATAAATTACTTTTTCTTCCGATAGGAATGATGTAGAAAAACGTGTAGAAGTCAATTATATAGGAATTCAATTCTAAAATTAGTAAGATACAGTTATTAGTAAGATATAGTTATTTAACTATTGCTGCAAACTCTCATGTCAGTTGGAATTCATGCATACATGTTCTCTGGAATTACTAGGCATGTTCGCATCCACACTGGAGAGAAGCCATATAAGTGTGAAGAATGTGGAAAGAGTTTCACTGTAAAATCCACCCTGGATTGTCATGTTAAAACGCACACAGGTCAGTTAGATTGTGAATGTCTGTATTTAGAAACTGGTTACTTCCTTGGCAAGCTGCTTTAACTGAATTTTTTGCAAGGAATGGCATGTTTCGCTATGATCTGGGAAATGGCACTGTGAATGGCAGGGCTAGGTGAAATTTGGTACTTATGGCATCATCATTACAGATGTCCACATTAGTAGCCTTATAAAGTCTTAGGTCATAGAAAAACTATGCCTGTATGTATCTGTAGTGTTTTGATTTTGCATCTGCTGTAGCATTTCAATGCTAAATGATTTTCCTGAGAAAGAAGGTCCAGTTGGAGGCTTTCATAAAATTAAGTTAAAGAAAAAGAAATTATAAACATTGCTGTTTGTGCTCCTAAATAGGCTGAAGAATAAAAATACAAAAATTTTAAACATTCAGTCATTTGAATCATAGAAATTGAATATAAACCTGATTTCTGTAATGTTTAGTTTTTGAAGTAGTGTCTTTGTATTCCTGAGAGAAGCTTGATTTTAATAATAGCATTTTGCAATCCCTAGTTTGCATAAATAGACAAAAAAAACCTCTTTAAATCATTCATATTTGTTTTTTTGAACTTCTATAATAAGCCAAGTCATAAACTAAGTGATTTCTAAAACTGACTATAGTTTTGCTGAGGTGCACTGTAAGTTTATTCTGGGTTTTTGGAGTATTCTTTGGGGGTTTTAATGTGGGAGTTTTTTAGTTTTGGGTTTGGGTTTTGTTTGCTTGTTTTCTTTGCTATTTTTTGTTTTGAGTTTGGGGTTGGTTTTGGATTTTGGTTTTGGTTTGTTTTTTTTTTTTTGTCGAGGGGTTGTTTTTTTGGGTTTTTTTGGTCTTTGTTTTTGTGGTGGTTTGGTTTTAAAAGCCAAAAAAAGGCAGAAAACTTTTAATGCTGTTGTATATAATTATTTTCTTTGTGGAAACTCCATTTCCAATTCAGTGAGTGTATTTGTACTTTCGCTGTTGTTTAATAACACTGGTGTGTGTGTTACACCAAATCTCTGGCTAGATTAGTATCTCGTCTCATTAGTAGCATATGCTAAGGGTAATGAAAAGAACAATGCAGGGATTTAATACTAGTCAGTATGTAGATATAAAATGAAACAGAATAATAAAGCTGCTGGAATGTAAAAGGAAATGATGATAGGACAAGGGGCAAGGAGTGCAAGCTGGAGCATAGGAGGTTCCATGTGAACAAAACGAAAAACTTTTTTCACTGTGAGAGTGACAGAGCCCTAGAACAGGCTGCCCAGAGAAGTTGTGGAGTCCCCCCCACTGGAGACCTTCAAAATGCACCTGAATGCATTCCTGTGTGACCTGCTCTAGGTGATCCTGCTCTGACAGAAGGGTTGGACTAGATGATCTTCCAAGGTCACTTCCAACCCCTAACATTCTGTGATCCAGTGAACGTCTGGGAATCCAAGTGCTGAGGAGGCTGAGATGAAACTTTTAATTTTCCAGTTGTATGAAGTGTTTATTTGAAACAACTTGATTAGTTAGGAAGGTGAGGTGACAAGGAAGAACCAAAAGTCACCAAACAGGATTCTGCATGAAAGCTTTAATAGCATATCATGTTTTAGCAATAGGAAAAAATTAAGATAGCCTTTTCTGAGATCCTAAATTCACTTGAAAATCAGCTAAAATTGTAAAGAAAAAAGCTAGTTAGTTGAAATTTATTCTGTTTAAATTGGTTTAGAATCTGCAGGAGGTTTTTTAATTGTTGGTACAGTGCTATTGATTTTTAGAGCTTTTAACACTCACCTGTCTGCTTTTAAACATTTTCAGGCCAGAAGCTCTTCAGTTGTCATGTGTGCACTAATTCTTTTTCTACAAAAGGGAGTCTAAAAGTCCACATGCGTCTGCATACAGGAGCAAAGCCCTTCAAATGTCCACACTGTGATTTACGGTTTCGTACTTCAGGGCGCAGAAAAACCCACATACAGTGTCATTATAAACCAGAGACAAAGAAAGTTAGAAAGCCTGTCACCCGTACTGCAGCTGAAGGGCTACAACCAGTCAGTCTTCTTAATTCATCCTCAACAGACCCTAATGTTTTCATCATGAATAACTCCGTTTTGACGAGTCAATTCGATCAAAATTTGCTTCAACAAGGACTTGTGGGCCAGGCTATCCTTCCTGCTTCAGTGTCAGGTAAAAATGGATGACTTTGGTGGTGGTGTTGAGGTCAAGTACTGAACTTTGCTTTCTGTTAGAGTTCAGAAAATTATGCCAAACACTACACAGGTAAGAGTCATATTGAGTTAATGGTTTGATGCATGGTGGTGACAAATAGAAATTGATTTATTGTAAGAATGAAGGGAAAAATATATGCAGTTCAGTTCTGCTGTGGTGTTACACTGCAGAAAGGAAGCAAATGAAGATAACAGGCAGCTGGAGTATTAGTTTAGTAATCTGTTTGGTAATATTCTGTTGCTTTTTTTCTTAAAAAGGAGAGAAGCAAACCAATTATTATGTAAAGTTTCAATTCCATAAGATTTAATTTGTATTTGGCTTTGGATCATGAAGCAAAAAAAGTCTTCTGCACTACTTATTTACATGAATAATGTGTGTTTTAAAGTGCATTTGCTCTGCTGTACCTGTGCAGTTAATAGTCTGAAATGAAAAGCAAAAATCCCACCCACACAAAACCCCAAAATACTTTAGTGATGCCACAATCTACTGGTGTAGGCATGTCTGTTAAATAAATAAATGCCAAGGATATGAAGTCTTGCCAATTGACAATGACCACAGCTGCATTAGCACATTAAATGTGCCACAAAAACCATACTTTGGCTTTGAGGCCAGCTGTCATAGAGTACCTGCACACTTCACATTGCAACAACCTTTTGAGAATTTGCTAACTTCTGAATTGCTCTCATGAATTGTTTCCTTAAGTGCCAGCTGGCCTCAGGCAAAGTGTGGACAAGGGACCATTTTAAGAGTAGAATAGTATTCAAGTGTCTGGAAATGTTCCCTGGTACTGTCTTGGCCTGTCTGTCATTTCTGAAAGTGAGACTTCAATCTGTGCTACTTTGGCATCTCTTTCAGTACATGTGGATGATTTTGAGGGTGTGTCCACAAATTCACAGTAATGTATCAGTTTCATATTTAACCCTAGCCATTCCAGTTTATCTGATTTCACATTAATTGTTGTCCAAAACCAGATACTGCTAAATGTTATTTGATACAGGAAGATACTGGTAGATGTTATTTGACAGGCACAGTTAGTGAGGTGCTAGTAATGAAAAGCTTGGATTTTTCAGTGAATGCAGTGAGGAGAAGTTCTTAGCATGTTTATATGTCCTAGAAAGAGAGAGGCATCTTCTTAAATTGAGATTAGTGATGTTGATTTTGCCCAGAGCAGGCATTTCTTGGGTACATTGTAAAGCAGATTTATTATACTAAAGGATTTTGCAGAGGGAAAGATAGGTAAATGTTTTTGAAGCATCAACCAAAGGAAACTGGTTGATCATACTGAAGCTGTTGGAAGAACAAAGTATGTCAAACACAAGGTGACTTTTCCCTTATATTCTCTCAAGACTTTTCTTTAGAGTCTGTTCAACTTTTGAAATGAGGAACTCTCTAAATTAAAAATATTTGGGGTTTCAAATGCTCGTTTACCTTTATTTCCATCAATGTGAGTACATAGGATGAACTTTCATAACTTCTTAAACAGTGTTTGTGCAAAAATGTGGCAGTAGCTTCTGTGTGTGTGTGTGTGTGTGTGTGTGTGTGTGTGTTCAGAGCATACACAGCATATGGGAGTGCTGCTGGTATTTAGGTGCAGCACACACTCCAAGGAAATGCCTACCAATTTTTTCACCCTGGAGAGGAAACTGTTCTGTAATATGCTGGCTACTAGTGATTAAATAATTAACAGTCCTTAAAGTACAGAGAACTTAGGAAGCCTTAAAATAGACAGTCATCTACTTGGAAATACTTTTCTCAGCATAAAGAAATGTTTGTGTGTGTGTCTAGCTTTTGTGTGTGCTTAATTTATAAAACTAAGCAAGCTAAAAGAGGTAGTCAGTAATGTTAAAAAGAAAACCATTATAATATAACTGTTTTCTTTGGTAGCTGGAGGTGACTTAACTGTGTCCTTGACAGATGGTAGCTTGGCCACTCTTGAAGGAATACAGTTACAACTTGCTGCTAATCTGGTTGGACAAAATGTTCAAATTTCTGGAATAGACGCCACCAGTATTAACAACATAACATTACAGGTAGGTTGCTCACAGTTTCTTGCTTCTAGTCTTGTAGAGTTGCTGTGAGGGCTGAAGGAAATTTAAAGAGTATACATAATTCTGGAAGAGTTCCCTTGAGTGAGGCACATGGCAATATCATGCTACATCAGTTGTACCTCGTCAGGAGACTTAAACAGTAACTGCACTGTGGGGTATTATTCTGGTTTGGTTTCTTTCATTTTTAATTTTTCAGGTATTTTTACCCCTCTGGCAGATTGCTTTAAAATCTGAATGTGTTTTATTTCCTTTTGTAACCATATTTTGTCTTTTCATTTCAAAAGCATTTTAGGGTTCCTTTCCAACCCCTCAAAAGGCACCTACGCAGAGCCCTCACAGAAACAAACAAACCCAAATTACTGCATAGAATGGATTTTTTTTCTAACATAAGACACCTGTATTATTTGGCAAGCTTTTATTATTTGGATTCACAATTTAAATTCCTGTTGAGCTTGTAAAATGAATGACAGAAAAAGATGAGATGATTACATTATAAAATTTTTATTTGAAATGACATGAAGGAATGATTTCATGTAGTTGGTGGTGTTTGATGAGTTTCACAGAGTTCTTGAAAGCTGGAGGAGACCTCTGGGGGTCAACAAGTCCACCCTCAAGGTCAGGGAAGGGACATCTTCAGAATTGCATTGGGCTGCTCAGAGTCTCTCTACTCAACAAGCTTTTAGCATAAAATAAGGAAAACTGTATTTTTAGTTTTGTTTTCCTTGACTCCTAAAGAGTAAAATGTTTGTCTTACAACTATTGAGAACAGCTATTTAACAGTGAAATGGGGCCTTAATGAGCCCTAGGAGCTCAAAAAATAATTTATGATATAATCTCCTCCCTGCCTTTTCACTTTCAAAGACCCAAAGACAGTGATAGGCATGATGTGCAAAAGTAGTATAGTACAGAGTGCCACCAGCGTGGGTACCTGGTGTCCAGCATGCTCATATATAGCTATGATCATGATTTCCCAAACATTTTGCTGAGGGAAGAATCTACAGGGAGAGCTGAATAGGCTGTTTACATAGTGACTTTGGAGACTGGCCATATGCAGACATTTAAATTATTATTTTTTTAATATTTAAAAAAGTTAGTTATACAGTTTAAATAGTATATATGCTCCATACGCAATGAATACAAATTCTGGATTTACATTAAGAATATTCACTTAACTTGTATTTCTGAACCTCAGACTGATCAGATTGAAAACTTACTTTTCAGATTGATCCAAGTATTCTACAGCAGACGTTACAGCAGAGTAATTTACTTACTCAGCAGCTCACTGGAGATCCCAATATGGCTCCACAGAATCCCCCCCTCCAGGCAACAGAAAACGCTGTGCCAGCTAATGTGGTTATTCAGCCTATATCAGGCCTGTCTTTGCAGCCCACAGTAACATCATCTGCTAACATGACCATAGGATCCCTGTCTGAGCAAGAGTCTGTGCTGACAACTAGTGCTAGTGGTAAGCAGCATCAACTGTGCTTGGAATGTCTTAATTTTACTTGTGGTATTGCCTAGAGTGAGATACCACCTTGCCCTCCCCAAATACCTCATTTAATAAAATAAGCATACTGCTCTTGTATGAGCATCTTCAGAAAATTTTACAACTTTGTATTACTGTTTTTGAATATAATTATTTCAGAAGGAGGTCTATATAATGAAAACACTGAAGAACATTTATAGTCTTTACAGAAATCTTTGTTCTGAGGAGCTTAACCTGAAGAGGAATAAATCGGTTATGAATACAATTTATTCTCTGGAGTACAAGTTCTAGCATGTTACCTTGGCTTTGTGTTTTATAGTACTTCAGAAATTAATGTATTAATTGCTTTAAATAGTTGTGTCTATTATAAAGAAAATGTCTTCATGGATTTTTTTTTTTTCATTTTTGTTTTTTTGTTCTACCTACTTCTATTTAGGTGCACAGGACATCTCTCAAGTCATGACTTCACAGGGTATGGTATCATCTTCAAATGGACAACATGAGATAATGTTGACCATAAATAATTCCAGTCTGAGTCAAGTTCTAGCTCACACTTCAGGTTCTACTACTACGAGCTCATCAGGAAGTCCTCAAGAAATCACTCTGACAATATCTGGTTGGTATTTTTGGTGATCTTTAATGGTATCAAATCTTCTGTTTATAAGACTATGCTATACAGGAGCATTTGATGATATTTTCACAGTCCACAGCTTTCCATTGGTATATTTTGTATATTTGTCAACTTCAAAAAAGTCCTCAAATCTGCTTTTGAAAACCAAATGCAGTTGCTTTGAGGACTCATGTTAGATTCATTCCCTGTTTTCTTCATAACCTTGTGTCAACACATGCTGATCTCAGTGGCAAAACTTGCATAACCAGTTCTTATTTCCTTACTGTGCTTCACGTGGGGTAGTGCAATTCCTGGCTAGTACTGGGACCAGGACCAGGCAGGGCAGGCATTGAAGATGAGTTGGTTTAATCTAGTTTTCCTTAAGTGTCGTTAGAACTATGTTCTAATAGATGTTACAATTGTTTTTTGAGGTGTACTGTTCAGTCTTTGTAATATGTAGTTAGTGCTTCAGGTTTCTCTGAATAAATATAGTCAGACTTTCTTACTGCCTCTAAGAGACTGGTTCGATATATACTATAAATATATTTCTATTTCCTCCAAAGATAGTTTGTATTTTAGTTTGTATTTTATATCATAATGTTTCTGTTGTACATTCAGTAGAATATTTAGTGCTTTTCTTTTTCCTTTTTCTTCTTTTTTTTCCCTCTTTTTTCTTTTTTCCAGTTACTGTGACATGTTTAATGTTTTAAGAGTCATGACAATAAAATCTGAGTTAGGGTATGGAGGTCTCTCACCTATGTTCGCTCATCTAAGAAAAATGGGAGTGTGGGTGTCCAACAGCTGACAGAATCTGCTTTCAATTTCTGTGTAGAACTGCAAACAAGAAAAAAAGGCAGGTGGTAGTAGTAGGGGATTCCCTTCTCAAGGGAACTGAGGACCGATTTGCAGAACAGATCCATCCCCACAGGGAGGTCTGCTGCCTACCTGGGGCACAGGTTAGTGACATTTCTAAGAGACTCCCTAGTCTGCAGCCATCAGACCATCACCCACTGCTGGTTATGCAGATTGGGAGTGATGAGGCAATGGAGTTAAATCCAGCTGGCAGCCAGTCACAAGTGGTGTTCCTCAGGGCTCAGTGTTGGGACCATTTCTGTTTAACATCTTTATTGATGAACTTGATGAAGACATGGAGCGTGTCACCAGTAATTTTGCAGATGACACCAAGATAGGTGGGAGTGTTGATCTTCATGAGGGTAGGGAGGCTCTACAGAGGGACTTGGATAGAGTGGATCAATGGGCCAGCGTTAATGGGATGAGCTTCACCAAGGCCAAGTGCCAGGTCCTGCACTGGGATCACAACAACCCCAAGCAACGTTACAGGCTTGGGGAAGTGTGGCTGGAAAGCTGTCTAGCAGAAAGGGACCTGGGGGTTCTAGGAGACAGGCAACTGACTGTGAGCAAGCAGTGTGTCCAGGTGGCCAAGAAAGCCAATGGCATCCTGGCCTGTATTAGCAATGCTGTGTCCAGCAGGACTAGAGAGGTGATTGTCCCCTTGTACTCAGCTCTGGTGAGGCCACACCTTGAGTATTGTGTTCAGTTTTGGGCACCTCAATACAAGAGAGATGTGGAGGTGCTGGAGCAAGTGCAGCCTGGACTGGAGAATAAATCTTAAGAGCAACAGAAGGAGCTGGGGCTGTTTAGTTTGGAAAAGAGGAGGCTGAGGGAAGACCTCATTGCTCTCTGCTGGTGCTGGTCTCTTCTCACAGGTAATTAGCAATAGAACAAGAGGGAATGGCCTCAAGCTATGACTGGGTAGGTTTTTAGACTGGACATCGGGAATAATTTTTTCACAGAATGAGTGATCAGGCATTGGAATGGGCTGCCCAGGGAGGTGGTTGAGTCACCAACCCTGGATGTATTTAAAGGTCATTTGGATGTGGTGCTTGGGGATATGGTTTAGGGGTGAACTTTTTAGACTGGGGTTATCGTTTGGACTTGGTGATCCTGAGAGTCTTTTCCAACCTGAATGTTTCTATGTTCTAAATGTTATTAATCTCAAGTATTTCTCTACCTCATATTGGTGTCTAGGTATGCATAATCACCTCTGTATTAAGAAAACAGATGAACCTCTGCATAGAAATCTGCATGTGTAGAGATTAATTTTGTATTTTGGTTGTATTCTACTTTTATTATTTTGTGGTCTCTTGTTTGTAGTTTAAAATAGAGTAGTAGAATAACATCAAGACAATTCCAGTTATAATAGGATTAATTTCTCTTTAGGGCAAGATCTTATTCAGCATAATTCTGGAAGCAGTGATCTGAATAGTGGCTTAAGGCTGACAGCACCAACCATGAACAGTCAGACTACAGGTGCTACATTAACTATAAGCAACGACCAGCTTCTTTCTCAGGGCACTTCACTAAATGCTTCAGGTAGGTTATAGTGATTTTCCTAATTAGAAATAATATTTTGTTAAAATATCAGACCAGGTGACCAAATATGAAACAGAATAAACTTGCATATTACGATTAAGGAACTGCATGGCTTTGTGTGTTTTCTCACTAATTTTAAATTGTTTAGGCCAATTTAAATGAACTTTACTCCACACAGAACAAAGAATGAAAACAAGACATCTAAAATTAGTACTTTGAGGCAGTTACAGAAATATTGAAAAACTGTTTTTATAAATTGGAAGAAGAAATTTGATACCTTTAATGCAGACAGATGGTAAAATATCCTTTATTTCAAATTTGCTGTAGTATTTCAATGTTGAGACTTAATGTGTATGAATTTCTACCTGTGTTTGTAGAGACACACAAACACATGCAGGTACACAGTTGCTCATGCTTTCAACCAGAGCCGCAGGGTTCACTGATTGCACAGCTTACTTTCAGCAAGTTGCACTAAGTCAGGCTGATATGTAAATAATTTTATTCACTCTTGCATAAATTTGTATTTCTCTGTCTTCTTTTTCCTTCTTCTGTCTCCTTCTTAGCTTCCTTTAGTGCTCATGTACATCTGTAAAGCAAATCTGTTTTGTTGTCATACTGGGGACTACCTCAGAGTATTCTGTGATATTTGAAAGTTAAGGCATGCTCTTGTGTAAGGAATGAGTACATGAGATAATAAAAAGAAACAATTGTCTTGTGCCATCTGCTCAGGTTTTTGAGTCTTATCATAAACTGAGAGTCATGAGGCCTCTAGCTGCGTGTTGGAGAATCTGTAATAAACTGCTATACTGTTGTTATAATCAAACTGTTATAAAATACCTCTTAATAATTAAATGGCCTTTTTAGCTACCATGGACTATCAACCATGTTGCTTGGTTAGGGTGAGAGTGTTGGATTATAGTGTTACCAAGTTTTGACTTTGCTGCCTTGAAGTGTATTTAATTGGTAATTCTGCAACTGGTCAGGCTACAGAAATGAGTAACCTGAAACATCATCAGGCTCTTTCCACAATGAGTCATGTACCATAGTAACAAAGTTGCTGCTTTGCAGAATTATGTCCATCAAGCTACATTTAGATACAATTTTTCCAATTTTGACATCTAACTCTGACAAATTTTGACACACGATTAGCTGTTTAACTGATGTATTTGCTTTGAAAATAAAGGCATAGCAAATGAGAAATAGAAATTACTGAGGTAAAACAAAAAAAGGTTTGCAGCTCAGAGTTTATAGATGTAACTTTTTTACTATTTTGCATTTTTTCCAGAACTTAATACAACAGGTGGAACAAACCTTCCTTCAACAACGCCCATATCTCAGTCTACGGTTTCTGCCCAGAATTTGGTAATGTCTTCATCAGGAGTTGGGGGAGATGGTAGTGTCACCTTGACACTGGCTGACACTCAGGGAATGTTGTCAGGTGGTCTGGATGCAGTTACACTTAATATCACTTCACAGGTAAGAAATGCTTTTCTAAACTGACAGATAGACTGTTGCTGTCTTTCAGGCCAGGAATCAGAGATTTTTATTAGAAATTAATTTTGTCCTATAACTATGTAATACTTGAAAGTTCAGTTAACTTTCCATCTTTCTGTCGACAGTGTGTTGACATTTGCATCTCTATGCATGAATTTTAAACAGAAATACAGATAAATGTGGCCTTTTATATTATTTTTTTTGAACGAATGAATGGATACTGTGTACTTCATTACTGTTCAGTAATTCAACTTAGTATTCCTAAACTTTTTATTGTTTAACATGGTAATGTTTTCTTTTCCTCCCTGTGGATGTGAGGATTGAAGAGCAGTTGCAATAATTCCTTTCACAGCAAATAACATGACAGAATCTAAATGGACTGCCTTTAATAAGGGGTAGTATCATAAAACATCTTACATGAAGAGTGCTGTATGTACTAGCATGTCCCCAGTAGCTTTAGCATTAGTTTTGCTATTACCTTAATTTAAGGTTTTTGTGATGTCATCAAGAGCCAAAGATGGCAAGTAAAATATATAGAGTGAAGAGGAGCCAAAAATAGTAAATAAATTTTCAGTTTCTAGTCTTTAAATATTAGGATCATTCTGTGCTTGGCATTTCAGTGCAGATTTTACGTCTGAAATTTTGACCTATTTCTTCTACTTTCTGGGCTTATCTGGACTTAAATTGTTTTTTCTTTCTTACTTTTGACCTGAATTAAAATGTGTAAATGTGAATGAAAAACTATTTGTCTAGCATAGGGTGTGATTAAACCTGGTGAAGCAAAGTCTGTGAGGATGATTATATGCTTCCCTCTGCAGTTTTGCTGTGGGAAGGGTGAGAAAAGACTTCTTTAAATAGCTCTTACAACACATTTCTGATTTCTGGCATCACAGAGTAACAAAAGAACATTTCAGACTTTGCAGTAATTTAAGAGATTACATTTGGCAGTGTTGGTGTTTATTAGTAATACACTATACCTAATGTTAATACAGGTGTAGATAAAAATGAAACCTTTTTTTGGGCACAGTCTATGTTGCAGGAATTGTGGTGGACAGGTAGTACATAAAGGTACTGCATTTCTTTTTCGTTGAAAAGTCTTTAATGTAGAAATAGAAGTGGTAATATGATACTAGTAATTGTGTGTCATAAGTAGTAATTTTGTACCTTGATCTCATGTGAGTTGGGAGTAGGTTTATTTAAGAGATTTTACAGAAGGAAGATACTGTGGGAACACCATGCAGAAAAGCAGAATATAGGGAGTTAAGTATCGGCTTCAAGGGAAGGCTGAAACATTCAGCAGTTGATGAAAGTCTGGAAGAAAATAATCAGAACTGAATCTACTCTACAGACTTCCAGCTGTTGCCACACTTAAACTGTTGGACTTAAAATGCAAAGAGAAAAGCAGAGAACAACAGTGTAGCATTTGTTCAGATAGGATTCTGAAATAATCCTTTTCAAGGGAAAAGAAAAAGTGCTTTTGAGGTATAAAATTAATTTATATGTTTAGAGTTAGCTGATTAAATGTAGTTGTTCTACCTTTTGGTTTTTTTTCTCCACTCTTTGACAGGGTCAGCAGTTCCCTGCTATACTCACAGACTCCAGTCTTGCTACCCAAAGTGGATCAGGCTCACAGCAAGTCATACTAGTGAGCCATACACCCCATTCAGCATCTGCAAACTCTGATGAAATAACATATCAGGTACATAAAATACATTTCTCTATCTTTTGCAGGTAAAGAATGTTATTTAACCAAAATGCTAAAATGTTTCCGTTATGTATCCTGAAGCAGGAGTGATGTCATTCTCAGATAATATAGAGAAGAGGTTCATTGAGACTTCTTGGGCACCCAGATTTGATTTTAAGCTTTGAGTTAAAAATCTTTTTCATACACCAAAAAGAAATGTGATTAGTAATGTCTTTCTTTCTATAAAATGCATAAGTGTGCTCTCAACAATTGTTCCAATTATATCCAATTAGATAATAAAACATAGTTGAGAGCTGGGGAGAATAATAGCACCTAATTACTACACCTTTTCCTTTCTCTTTTTGTAACAAAATTGCTTTAATTTTGGTGCAGCTGAAAGTCTTTTCAACTTCTCATGTATTTGAATTTCAATGGAAACTTTTATTTAGCTAATAGAGTGTTAATATTAGAAAAAGTTCAGGCCTCTGTTCTTGAAGACAAAATGAATGTATTCAACCAAACTGGTAACACAAGCTCTAAAATAGGAGAAATGCGAGGAGCAGGTAGCGACCCACAACCAAGCGAAGTGGTGAACTGGACTGGCAAGCAAAGGGCAAGATGTGGGCAAGTTGCAGCTGATGTGGGCTCAAGAAACCTCAAAAATAATGACTGGAGGGAGGGTGTCCTGCCTCAAACGTATGCATATGAATAAAGGTGCTGAGATAGAGACATAATAGAGGAAACTTCAACACTTTCCTCTGAGAATACATCACAACTGGGTGTCTCTGATGTGCTTGCACACTGCATCCAGCATGGGGAGGTATTAGACATCTGCATGCCGTTGCAGGGCTGCAGTTTAATTGGAATCAGAGGGAGAAGGTGCTACAGCTTACACAGCTGAAGCACTGCCATAGCTGGTTTCTGGAACTTTAGAGAGGACAGATTGGCAAGTCATCAGCAGGAATGTCTGGAGCTCTGCCTGAATGTAAGCCAACTGAGACCTTATGGGTAACGACTGGCAAGCAGGCCGATGTGGGTGATGCTATTGTGAATATTAGCCACCTGCTGCTGGTTGCTTGATTAGGAAAATAAAGAAGATGAGTTTTTTTTCTTGGTCGTGGGCAACCTGCCCTAGCTAACCATTATTGAGTATAGAAGTCAGACTAGATGAGCTCAAGAAATCCTTTCTGTCCTGAAGAAATCTGCAATTTGCAGTCCCTGGTCCACATGGATTACTTCAGCCTGTGTAAGATCTGCTGGATCAGTCACCCTCACCTCGGTCCCTGGGAAGTCAGTTGTGCAAATAATCTTAGAAAGCTTTTCCAAACACAAGGAACAAGAAGGTGATTGGGGTGGCCAGTGAGATTTATGGAAGGGAAAACATACCTGACTTGAGAGTGTTCCACAATGAGGTGACTGGCTTGGTGGATGGTGGAGAGCTATGTATGTGGTTTGTCTTGACTTAATGAGGCTTTTGATACTGCCTCCCATAACATCCTTGTAGGTAATCTGTTGAAGTATGCTAAATGGAATAGTGAGGTGGATTGAAAACTATCTGAACTGTGGGGTCTCAAAGGAGTTATGATCCATGGAATAAAGTCCATGGAGTAGTTAACAGACTGAATTGGTGTGCTGTGATGCAGAGAGGCCTCAACAGACTGGAAAGCTGGGCTAACAGGAACTTCAGGAAGATCAGCAAAGGGAAGAGCAGAATCCTGCCTTAGAAAAGGACATCCATGCAGGCTAGTGCACACAGAGAAGCAGGAAAGCAGCTTTTCAAAGAAAGACCAGGCTGGTCAGGAGAGTTCATCCTCCTCTCTTCTCAGCACCAGGGTGAACATACCATCTGGAGTGCTGTGTTTGGTCTGGGGCCACCCAGTATGACAGATGTGGATATACAGGAGTGAGCGCAGTGTAGTGCTACAAAGATGATTCAGGGATTGAAGCATCCAAAATCGGAGAGGCTGAGAGAGCTGGGAGTGTTCAGCTTAGAAGAGAGCAGGCTCTGTGTTCAAGGGTCCTAATCAACGTGCAGAAACACCTGATGGAATGGAGTAAAGCAGATGGAGCTAGGCTTTTCTCAGTGATTCTTGTCAGGGAAAGGACAAGAGGCAATAGGCATAAATCAAAATAATTCCATCTAAGCACAAAGAAACCGTATTTCACTGTGTATTTCATTCAAAACATACATGGTCGTGGCCCTGAGTATGGTCCAGGAGCATTGGACTAGACATTCTCAAGCCATCCTTTCCAACTTGAACTATTATCTATTTCTAATAAAGTCTTATTATAACAAAAATATTTATATTTGCATATTGTTAGGAGTCTGAGTTTGTAATTTTAGTGTTCAACTCATAGAATGGTAGGAGTTGGAAGGGACCCCCCTGCCAAAGCAGGATCACCTAGGGCACATCATACAGGAACACATCCAGGGGGGGTTTGAAAGTCTCTAGAGAAGGGACTCCACAACCCCTCTGGGCAGCCTGTTCCAGTGCTTCATCACCCTCATGGTAAAGAAGTTTTTCCCCATGTTGAGATAGAAATACTTGGTCAAGATGGATGGTTTAAAATTTGATGGGAACATATTTTTGTTCTCTCCTGAACTTAACGCTAGAATTTTGTGTCTTTCAATATGCGTTCTTTCATAAATCAGAATGCCATTTCACAAACTGGTTGACCTTTCAACATTTCACCCTTTTCCCGAGAGGTTCCAACTAGTGGCAAACAAGCACACATGGGCACACAGGATTTTTTTTGGTCATGTCTTTCAATATGTTTTCTATTGCATTTTAACTGTAATATGAATGATATTCTACTATATTTTGTATCTTTTCAAATTTGTTCTGTTCTGAATAATTCATTTAGAGTACTACTTCCTTTGTCTTTTCATCTTCATTCATTTCTTTCTATAAGTTACCAAATTTAAAATTTTTGTGTTTTTTAAAACTTTGGTTTTGTATTTATACCATTCAGGGAATTTTATTTGAAGAAAGTGCATTTTTTTCCAAATGTTTCTCACTGATTAAAACAAGACAAAAAATTCTATCCGCTTTCCATTGTGTTTCAGTACTTTAGGAACTTGGTGTTGGTGGCTCAGAGCTTCCTTACGAAAATAGAGTCCCCAGTGAAGAAACTGAACAAATGGAAAATATTCATCTTCTCTGTAAACTTAGAAAGATTTCCTTTTTTGTCTGAAATCTTTTTGGCAATGAATTTTCTTCAGTGAGAAATACGAGAATCATCTGAGATACTCAGGAATATAAAGCTGAGAATAGGAAAATACCGATGCAAGCATTAATAGTGTGTAAATGAATTTGTTCATTGTTGTTATATTTCTATTTTATTAAAGTGTGTGGCTGTTATTGTTAAGAGCAATAAAATACAGGCTAACATTTACATGCAGCTTATTTCCTTTGTGTCAGTAAGGGGAGATCTTGAGCAGACAAGTCAAGAGGTCTCCCTGCCCATGGAGGGGAGGTTGAAATAGATGGTCTCTAAGGTCCCTTCCAACCTAAGCTATTCAATGAAGCTGATTTTGAAAAATCACCAGTGTTGTGGGTGTGCCTATGAAATTATTTGATAGTGGCTTTGTAAACTCTTACAGGTGACAGAAGTTTCTCCTAATGTGACTAAAAGCAGTCAAGCAGAAAAAGAAGGTCGCATGCATCAGTGTTTTGAGTGCAGTCAGACCTTTTCTTCAGCCACCATGTTGATGCACCATAGCAAAGAGGTTCATGGCAAGGAGAGAATACACGTTTGCCACATCTGCAATAAAGCCTTTAAGCGAGCAACACATCTCAAGGTATTTGGTAATAGCAGATGACTGTTGTGTTAATTCCTACTTTTCTTTTGTACTTTTTGTGATATTAATGGAAGCTCTCTGTTATCCTTTTACCTTTGCTTTCCCAGTGTGGAAGAGGGATTCTAAATGGTAATGTATACACAGATGGAGAACTCTCTGGTGGAGCACGGAGGGGATTTTCATACATACAAAATGAAAAACGTTAATGCTTGTCATGCAAATAATAGTGTCAGAAAAAGATTTCACTTACTATATTCGCTTATGTATGCCATCACTACTACGTTATTGCTGTTGTCTAGTGATATTTTCTATGTAGTTTTCTCTAGATTATAAACAACCTTGACACTTCCAAGTATTTTAAAAAAATGGATTGTAGAATCTTCCTATTGGGAAGATTGGGCAATACTAGGCAAGTGTCCAGGCCAGTATCCTACCTCAGAGATGCTAAAAGGCAGTGATTCAGAGAAGTGCTTTACTTTCCAGCCAGAGGCAATGTCTTTGTATAAAGTAGCTCTTAGGAGAGCTTTTTAATAGATTTCCTTTCACTTTAGTATTATATTTTAAGGAAGTACGCTCTGTGAAGTTCACCCTTTTGGAGTGTTTGTGTCAGCCACGCTATTGATCCTTGGGGAAATTGTCATAAAACATGGTGGTTAGCCTTTGATTTAGGAGAAATTTTTAGAAAAACAAAACAAAGCAGAAGAACAGCAACAGCATTGATAGTTGTTTTCCGTTAGTAATGATAACAAAACTCAAATATCAGTCTCTCCTTGTTTTTTTTAGAACTGACTGATGTTACGTATTTTTTCATAATTAAACATTGAGTTCTATTATATACTGGCCCCAGGTTAAAGATACGACTGTAGCTTCTTACCCTGGTATGGCTCTGAGATTATCCATTACTGCTTTTTCATGTAGACAATGGGGAAGTTGCAGTTAGAAGTCCAAGGGCAATCAAAAGAGACTTTCAGGGACAGTGTTCACCTCTGTCCTTCCAGCTATAGGGAATAATGAGGGAAGAAACAAGAAGAGCCAGCAGATCAATAACTGTCTTTGAGACCAGTGTCACTGACTGGGTTGTCTCCAGGACACAAGGCCTGCCGACTACTGGCAGGGTTCTTCTCTTTCAAAGGGAGGAATGAGTCATTGTGCAGGAGTTAGTAGGGCTCATTTAAACTAGATTTGAAGTGGAATGGGATAAAAACAAACCCAGTAGAGATAAGCCTGAGGGTGGCACAGCAATGTTTGAGGGAAGATGTGCTAGTGAGGTCCTTCAGTCTGCGCCACAGCGTGCTGAGTATACTGAAGCACATTTGAAATGCCTCTGCTACTAATAATGTGTGCAGCAGCCTAGCCATGTCAGTGGAGATAGGGGATAGAGATATATACAGCAGCAAAGATGCAAAGTTAGTTGATGTGTGAGAACAGTGAATTAGGGGTTTTCCTCCCAAAGAGGTGTCAGGATCAATAGGCCAGCTGAAGTGCATCTACACAAATACATGCAGCATGGGCAACAAACAGCCACAGCTTTTTATCAGGTAGTTGTAGAGAGTGAAAAGGTCACCCCCAAGCCTCCTTTTCTTGAGGCTAACCCCAGTTCCCTCAACTGCTTCTCATAACACCTGTGCTCTATATCCCTCACCAGCTTTGCTACTCTTTTTGACACACTGCAGCACCTCAATGCCCTTCCGACCTTGGTACTTGAGGTGTTGCCTCACTGCTGCCAAAGAAATGCTATGTATGTCTATGAAGAAGTTCTTGATCTTCAGAGCATTGTGTTCCCACAGACTGTTTTCAAAAGCATATATTTTACAGGACAAGTATAATTTTATGAAAAGTATGAATTCTGTTAAAAAAATTACAGGTCACTGGAACTGAGTTACATTAGAAACTTTCTCTCTCACCCTTCTCTTAAAAAGTTCTGTGGCAGATATCTAGATATTCTGTTTTGTTTCAAGTGTAAAATGGGGTGTGGGGGTTTGGTGTGGTTTTGTTGTTTGGGTGCTTTCATGGCAGAGAGAAAGAAGCAGCCAGTTTCAGATAATTTTTTGGGAGCAGGTCATAGTATGCCTCTATCATTTCAATGCTTCAGGAGGTAATGAACAACATAAAAGCAAAAGATTTTCTCCAACTAAGCTGTGCTTTATGAACCTCCTGTGATTTTCTGAGAAGCCCTTTCATTATTTCCCTATAATACTATATTATTATAATTACTATGATAATAATATTCTTCCCTGTAACTGTCTCGCTGATTTCTTTATTATTTTTTTCCAGTGAAAACAAATTTTGTAGACACCATTTGCTTTAGTTCATGGAGTGAGGAATAGGACTTCATAGATACCAAGAAGGCCTATTGTTTAGATGTAGTAAAGACTAATTAGTGGTCTAGATTGTAATGAATAGACTACAAAAGAATGTCCACATACATTTTAGAAAGCGGAGAAGTACTCACAGTACTGTTTCATATACCCTTCCTGATTAGTTTTTTAAATTAAATACGTTTGTATCTGGTTTCTTTTGTTACCTGAGTTGTATCTTGGTATTAATAAAGAGATATAAATGAGAAAGTTAATGGATAACATGAAATACTCCTTTACATTTACAAAAATTCTTGGGCCCATCATCACTGAAGTGAGAACACTGAAGTTAAAACAGTTATTAATGCTTCTTCAGTACTTATGTATTGTCTTACCTATTTATGTATCAGGCAAGAGGAAAGATGAATACTGTAGAGGGGAGGGGAGGAATCAAATATTAACTTCTAATGCTCATTTGTCCAAAAATCTATGTTTGAAAGTGAACAAAGCATTTCAAGAGTGCTGTTTTGTGGGTTTATATTTTATTTTCCCTCAGGTAGTTATTGAAAGGACTAATGTATGTAAAAATAAAAGCATTCAATTATTGACAGAGGTTTTCAGAAATGTATTAGCCTTAAAAAGAGTTGCTGTACAAAACCAAGTACTTAAAAGGAAAAAAAAATTGTAGGCTTCCACATTCTTCCAGTGTGTCTGCTGATGACTAAAATCCTTTGCTTTTGACTTCAAAATGTGAATGTATTTCTATGTTAAATATTGGCCTTTTTTTTAAATGGTCTGAAATACATTTTTCTCTGTACTGTCTTAGGAACACATGCAAACCCATCAGGCTGGACCTTCACTGAGTTCCCAGAAGCCTAGAGTGTTTAAGTGTGACACTTGTGAAAAAGCTTTTGCTAAGCCAAGTCAGCTGGAGAGACACAGTCGCATTCACACAGGTAACACCAGAAAAATCTCACAAGATTTTCTGACTAATATATGGAGTCTTTGCTCATGGTTTCAGGTAACTATCAACTTAAGCTTAAAAAAAATCCCCAAAGAGTCCAAAGACTTTAGAAATTAAAATGAGGAAAAGCAGATTTGAATTCTCAGAAACTGATGTTTTGTTTAAAGCCAAAACATCAAGCTTCACTAAACTTCTCCATATTTTGGGACTGGTAGTACTGAAATGGTAATGTGAATACATGAGCTTGTATTTAAAAGCTTGCCAGTCTTTGATACAGATCAATAAAAACAGATTTTAGAACATTGTTTAAAGTGGTGTAAAGAGACTGAATCTGATCTTCTCCAAGCATATAGAACGTGCAGCTGAGAAGATGCACTCCCTGATGTTAAACAGGAAACCGTCTTGACTGCTGACTGCTGTATGCAGTCTGCACTGTCATTGAAATACTTAATTAGTCTGTTTCTAATGCTTGTACTTTTAATCTGTTGTATCCTTTTGTGCTTAATTGTTTTCTTTGGCTGTTAGTCGATAAAAAGACTATACTGACTTCTTCAAGGGAACACAGATCTGTGATAAAAGTGCTTTTCAGGTTGAAGTTTCTGCCCTGCTACAAGTTGAAAGCTGCACACAGGATAGCCTAGCTGTCACCTTCTTCACCTTCTGTATCTTAAGAATATCGTTTTAAAGAATATGAGCTCTAAATACAGGAGTCTCTTCTCTAAACAACTTCTTTCTTTTCCATACCACTCTTATCAATAAAGCTGTCATAGATGCTAGACTGAGCTGGATGAGACCAGGAATTGGACTGCATGAGCTATAGTGTAAGAAATTTTCAAGAAAAGGGTAACTGTTCCATTCAATGAGTCAGCCAGAGCTTTCTCTTGCCCCAATATCAACTTCTGGTAGTTAGCTTTTGGGAGCACTGTGCGTTTAAAGCAAAGTTCCTTATCTCTTCCTTTAAGTTATCCTATAACCTGCTGTTTTTCCTTGTTTAGCATCGCTTGCTGGTCTCATAATGTGTAACCCAAGTTTCACCTTTGAATGGAACTTCGCTTTGCACCTTTAGGTTCAGCCTTTCAGTTTTTAGTATTGCATCTGTGAAGTACAAACTTGCCTGTATACCCAAGTGTCTTATGCATGCTCTCATTTCATACCTTGAAATTGAATTTTCTCTGGCTTTAACAAATACAGTCCTATATAAACACATACACACTCTCACATGCATTCTCCTATGCTGTTTCAAATGTTTGGACAGGATGCAAATGTTTATTCAGTAGTACCTTTGAATTCTTTTTATGTGTCTGTATGACATCTGATACGCTATGATGTCTTGGGACCACTGCCAGTATTCATGATTTTAAATTAGCTTAATATGCTCTTATGTACTTGTCTGTCTGTTAATTTCCTTTCCCTTAAGTTATGTTTATGGCAAGTTCTTAAAGGTAGGGTCTGTCTCTTTGCTCTATTTTTGTGAAGCAGTTAATATGGTGGAGTTCCAGTCTATGTCTAAGGCTCTGTACTCTTGTGCTGCAAATATCAAATGATGACAGGGTTTCCATCCAGGGAAAACAGAGGGGAAAATAAAGTAGATAAAACTGAGTAGTTTTCAGTGCAAGTATAATGAACAGATACTAGTGGTCTGGGTCATCCACTTTCATCAAAACTTAACTTCTGGTAGATAATCAATAACTATTGATAAGGGCAATGGCTATTTGCAGTCATTTTTCAGCTAGCAGCATTCATCACTAGCTGCTAGTTGCAATTGCTGTACTCTGGGTGTAGATAAGCATGTTTTATAAGGGGTGTTCATACCAATTGGTTGAGGATGGTTTCTCATGGGAGAAAACTTTGATCTGAACTACTAGAGCTGGTTTTGTGTCAGGGGTCTCTGCTAACGTGTATTCTCATCTAATGGGTGTGTTGATTAAGCTTCCTTCTCTCCACCCTGTGCCCCAAGGCAGATCGTTACTGCTCCTCCTGAGAGTAAAACTGAAGATGAGAACAGAGCTGCTTTGTTGTTACTGTGATAGAAAGGAACATTCTGGCTGTACTGGGGGTGGGAAAAGAGGCAGAAGTTATGATCCAAGGAGATAAAAAGCCTTTAGAATTCCCCAGTAATTTGCTTTCTGTATAACTGACTTAAGTAATACAGACTTTTAAAAAAGCCGTGTTCTAGTTACAAGTTCTACAAAATAACCTGGGAACAGGAAAGAAAGCCAGTTACCTTTTTCCCAGCTTTGATTCATGCTGCCCATTGTAGTAGACACAGCACTCCAGGAAGACTAGGAACAGAGCAGAGTCCCTTTATGCATCTGTTTCACATAAATCTGCATCACATAAATCATTGGAAAGTCTTTCTATTTTGGAGTGACTTGTAATTTACTCAGTAAATCCTCAGATATTTTTGGTTTTCCTGTGCTTCAGAGCTCATGTACTAGCAGTGCCCACAAACTGCAAAAATTCTTGTAAATGTGTTTTTATATTAATGTCATCTTACACTGTTGAAACAGCAAGTCACTCCACACGATAGTCATTCTTTCAGAAGAGAATGTTCTTTTTACAATCCCTTAAGACCAAAAAAGTAAAAATGCACTGCACAAAAGTTCTTAGATGTGTGGTCTTACATAAATGATAGGGGAGGCTAATGTGTGTCAGTCTAAATGGATTTGCTTCCTGAAGGTATGATCCTTCTCTGTGAGAAACTGTGATTTCTATCTTGATTAAACATTCTTAATGATTTCAAATGGGCAAGGAAAACACGTTATTTCTCTGAATAGCTCTAAGTATTTTTTCACTGATAAATCTGAATGTAGGAGTAGTTTAGAGAGATGTTGCCAAAATTAGAGGGAAGCAGATGCTGGCAGTTCTACCAAAAAGCCATGTGGTAATCCATTACACAACACCAAAAAACGCTCTTCATCTTAACAGAATAGAAAACCTGGAGTAAAAAGTATGGGAGGAAGCCTAGATTTCACTTCCAAATAGTGAAGTCATTGTTAACAAAACCAGAAAGAACAATTCTGTGCTTTAAAGGGCCTTCTACTGATTGTCTTGAGAAGCTGGATTTAGCATGGAAGCTATAATGCATGTTGGGGGCACTAACATGCACGTTATGAAAGGAGAGAGAAATTGGGCCATTAAGGAAAATTGTGGAAACGTATTTATACTCCTGCATATGCTTTGTAGTGCTAACTAATAACAAAGTATATTTGTAAGTGCAAAAGTGTTTTTAGAAGTCCTTAATGACATACAGCAATGTGTCATGTGTTGATGTTGGGGGTCGTGGAGTTGTGTCGAAGCAAAGTTGTGGTTTTGCAACGTGGGTATTTTACATTTGTAACGTATTTTATAGTGAGTATGTTCTTGAGTATGTACTTAGAAATCAGTAGTATCCTGGTAGATTTGAAACAATATGCCTGCTTTGGTAAGGTACTGGAATCACTGGTAGTTATTGGCATAGGAGGCTGCAGGTCCCATGTGGAATTACTAGAAGGTTTTTTTAATGCATTTGACTTTCCAGTTTCTTACAGACATCAGCTTTGTTAATTCCAGTGTTGCTTTATCTATGTTATTATAAACAGTGTAAGAAAGTGGTGGTTCTTTTGAGTACTGAAGAGTACTGATTTTTTTTTTTTTTTGCACATCTATTAAATAATTTAGATAATTAATTGGGTAACAATATCAGTGGTTTAGGACTTAGCAAATATTCTGACATTTCAGTTGGGCTGCTTTGCTGACAGTGGGCAGCCACAGCACTGTTTTGAGAAAGTTTCAAGTAAAACAATCATGTGTACTTAAGTTCGAGGTCATCTTGAATGATTTTACTGAATTCTGAACTGTATTTTTATGTTGAAATGAGAGATTACTAAATATATTCTTCTCTTTTATAAGGAGAACGACCATTTCAGTGTACACTGTGTGAAAAGGCTTTTAACCAGAAGAGTGCTCTTCAAGTCCACATGAAAAAGCACACAGGAGAGAGGCCTTATAAATGTGACTACTGTGCAATGGGATTTACACAGAAAAGCAATATGAAACTACATATGAAACGGGCTCATGGTTACACTGGTATGTAGCATAGTGATGGCAATGTTAAGTACAGAAAGCCATGTGCTTACTAAGATAGCACAAAACACTTCAAATTATTGAGGAATTAGGCATTAATACCCCAAAACCAGGGTTGATGAGCTAGCAGTTGTACATGCAGCCCAAAAAACCAGCTTGAAACACAGACTGGTTACTGCTATGGTTCCTTGTTTTTTATGAGGAGCTCTGTAGTACAGAAATACAAAGTTCAAAAACTATTACAGGAAAACAATTTATTATATTAGATATTCTTTGAAAAAATAAAAAAAAAATTTCTCATGAATTTGCAGAATCTGAATTAGTTGTGTATAACCTTTCCCAGCATGACTCTTCATTCCCAAGTGCTGTATGTACATTTTTCTTACACTATGCAACAAATCGTACTCAACTCGTCTTTTTCTCTCACACTTTGCAGGTCCTGTACAAGAGCCTGCTAGTCATCAAGAACAAGAAGGGGAAGATATTAGTCGTGCTCTGAATTTAGAAGAAGTGGTACAAGAATCTTCAAACGAATGGCAAAGTATAGGCAATGTTTTTCGATGACACCTTAAAGTCTGGAAGCTAAAAATATTTCTGGGACTTGAGTTTCTTGAAACAACTTTTCAGGAAAGTAAAAGTTCAATTTTACAGTTAAAGCATTGAAAAACATAACAATAGAATAATGTATTACAGGATTTTTCTCAATTATTTACAAAAAAACGCCAAAACTTAAAAGAATAATTCTTTTTTTTTAAGCTTGTAGAAAAATATTGGGGAAACATCTGTGCTAAGTGGTCTGTGAATCAATGAACTCAGGTAATACTGTATCCAGTTTCAACTTTTAATTCACAGCTGGTATATCTATTGGAAAAATAAACTGGAACTTTATATCAGAATAGAATGATTCCCATTTTTAAAGGAGATGAAGAATAACTTTGTGGGAAAACCATGAAACAGTTGCTCAGCTTTCTTGTTTAGAGAAATAATTGAAGTTGGAAACAATGTTACAGATTATATGCATGCAGTACAAAACAGTTTTGTTTGTCGGTTTGGTTTTTTGGGTGTTTTTACAAGGCACAGGAAAATATTTCTGTTTTAAAGGTTTGGGGTTTTTAGTACATGTGGAGAGTTTGTTGGAAAAAAAGTGCCATGACCTTAGGGTTTTTCTTGAGTGAAACTCTTGAGAGGAGGGAGCAGGTTCATTTCCATTCCAACCACAGAGGCAGTTAGTTGTTAATTTTTTACATTAAAAGTCTGAGGTTTTAAACTCAGCAATAATTATTTAAAGAGAGTCCAAACTAGAAGAGGTTCCAATGAAAGCCTCTTCTTTTATGTTTGCTGTATTGGATCAGCAGGTACATGTCTCAGTATCTGTGGAAAACACAGCCATATACTATGTCTGGGAAGTAAACACACAATTTTGTGTTATCAGAGAGAGTTAGATGCACACTAGTTCATGTACATTATACAATTTCCCTAGTGCTATAAACAGTAAATTCCTCATTACTTGCTTTGTTTATTTTGGGAATATGTTACTTTCATTTGTCATTTTTGAAGTCACTGTTTCAGCAAAACTACCTAGTGGGCTAAATAATTCTTTGAAAGGTGCCACTTGTAAAGTATATTCATAACAAAGAAACACTGGAGTAAAAACATAGTCATCTTTTAGACATTCCAAAGACAGAAGCTCTTTTCTGATTTTGACTTTGTTCTTCTCAGTTTTATTTATATGTTACATATATATATAGAGATTATATATATGTGTGCTCGTATGTATATATATATATATATATATATTTAAAGTTATATGAGCCTCTGTGTGGCTGATCAGTATATTTTGTAAATACTAATCCCAGTTGCAGGAAGTTCATCCAATCAGTTTGCCCCAAGTACTTCTAGATCAATGGTGGTTTTGTTGTACTATAAAAACAGAGCTGGATTTTAATTTACTTTCTGAAAGATACAAAAAGCCCTTTTGTGTAAATATTGTCTATACTTTGTCTATGATACAAACTAGTTATTTCAGGTTGCTGAAGCAAGAAGTCACTGTTGGTTTTGATAGGGCACCTCTTAATTCTTTTGTTAACTCTTTGTCATATGTATATAAGTAATATAGTTGGTGACATGAAAATAACACTTTTGTTATGTGGAATATTTAATTCAAAAACATGTTAAATAATACTACTTTTTTCCAACTTCTGTTTCATGTGTTTACTTGATTCTGAATTCTAGGACCAGAAGTGCATGTCTCGATATTGTGTGTGTATGTGAAGTTCTCCCAGCAGTGCTTTTCCTTCCAGAGAGCCTATTGATGCTTCATGTCTTTAACAAAGATGATACTTCACAGTTGTCTGAAGGCATACTGCTCTCCTGGCATTGCACCCTGCTTCCCTGTAACAATAGAGTACAGTGTGCTGTGTTGTATGTACCAGGTATAAAACCTTTCCCCTGTTCTTTCAGAGAACACGTGTAAAAGGAGTTGATTTGTTGCATAGGGGATGGCACTTTCTAGAGGTTGCCAAAATCAAGTTTGACAGAAGGTTTACAGCTGGTCACGGCCAGACAAGACACACATTTATCATTCATAATGGGAACGTGATTCAGCATTAAGTCTGCTCTAGATGTGGTTGCTCTGCCAGCAAGTAAAAACTGGTAGTGGTTGATACCTAGTGAGTGAGTGCAAAAAGCAGATCTCATGAGTAAAAAGATGCCATTTTTAAATGGTCGCTTCTCAAAGTCTTATGATCATGATTGGAGATAAGAAGTATATACTGTATGTCTTGGAAGTGTTCAATAAGCAGCATGACTTGGAGTCAGCTGACATTTTTCCTGCATTTGGTTTGCTACTCCTCTGGCACTTGGAGTCCTGTCAGATACAGTAAGTAGACTTTTTTTAAAGAATTTTTTGTAACATGATAACTTGATTTGCTTCCCTGCATCCTTGTCCCCCATAAGCTTCAAGAATTTCCTGACACAGAGGTTTTCATAGCTCAGGTCCCCTGGTAAGATTGAGCCAGGCATTTCAGCATCTTGCAATACCACACCCTGGCCTTTAGCTGCTAGTCCACAAAGACACTGGCTTGCCAAAAATCCTGGATTGCATTGTCAGCCTTGTGGGCCATGCTAAGTCACCAGCAGTGTCACTTGTGTGTAGGCTGGGTCCCAAAGTATATTTTTGTAGTATATATTGAACATTATGAATTGTGGAAAAAACCCCACAGAACATTACATACATATATATATGTATATATGTTGTAAACATGTATATATGTTGTAAAAGACAAAGCTGTTCCCAAGTTTCATTTCAAGTTGATTACTTTATTTCAATAATGTATGTTTGTAAAAGCTGTGTTCCTATAAGAACAATACATATTCAAATTAAATCAACTACTATGTTGCAGAGTACACATCTGAACGAGGCTACAATAGAAAAATACACATAGCAACCGGTGTAGCTAATAGAAGTTGTAATATGTGTGTGTATGCATAATCATTTTGATGGGTTTGTGTTCTTCAGTCTTTACGTATTTTCTATCCTCTCATCTTTCATTGTTTCATATTAATGGACACTGATTTTACACCTACAATGGATCTAAATGTGAAATGCAATTAACGTACATATTTATAGGTAACTTTTACTGGACACTTATTAGGAATGTTGTTCCAGCCTGGGAAGCATTAACTGTAGTCTGCAATGCATAGGCTAAAACTAAAAAAAAATACAAAATAATGAATCAGACACTTAGATAACATCTTGAAGAAGTGATAAGTGTAAGTAATAAAACAGTGCAATTCAGAAGAGCCTTCTATTTCCCTAAGCGTGGCTGGAAATACCATTGCCACACATCCATTTTAGTAATTTGTGAACGATTAATATCTAAATCTAACTCAACTATATTTCTATAAGGCAACTACAGTACAACAGTTAAATGTTCACAGTAGTTTACTATGAGTTTGCTTTGGTGCACTGCCCTTAATAGGCACTGAGATGTTACTAAGTTAAAAAAAATGAGCCAGATGATCAAACGTGACACTGCTTGCAACACTGAAATTCTGACATGAGATGTGCAGGACTATCTAAGATACCAGAACTGAAGGGCTCTCTTTCAGAAATTAGACTTAACTTGTTTATGTATTTCTTTACTTACTTATTGTACTGCGAAGTTAAAGCTGTTGCAGCAGAGTTTGCCTGAAGCACTAGTGACATTCAGTGATCACTTGTGCAATCATAGATGTTTCTTCTCTGGGAATATCCCTTGTTTCTTAACATTAGTCTAACTCAAATTTGAAATCCTCTTTCTCTCCCTCATCTGCTCAGAATTCTAGTGGTTTGGATGCGATGAGCAATTCGTGGTACGGAAAGAATTTCCTCGTTGCTATTGCTCCGCATCGTATTGATTCTACAACATCTGCCCCCTCCCACGCTTCACATACCTTGAACTCCCAATGTTTGGTAAACCTTTCTGTGACTGCCTAATCCTGTTATGAAAATTAATTATCCTGTGAGTGAGAGAAGGAAGATTAAAAAAAAAAAACACAACCAAATCAAAAAGTATTTGGATAAACAGTCCTTACAACTTCTGCACATGGTGGTTTGTTGTTCGCTTTTTTAAACAACAGTGTCTCAGAAATTCATTAACAGCAGTGCTCGGTATCCAAGGTATTAGCTTTTTATTTGTAATTCTGATGTTCACTAAAATGAAACCAGAAGACGTGAGCTCAAGTTAGGGGCTTGGGAGAAACAATAAGAGAAAGTCCAGCATACAGTTAGGGCATCCTGAAGACGAATGAGTAAAGTCAGAGATCTTGTTACTTCACATAAAATAAGGAAAACAGCTAGTAAAGCTACTCTTTTATGTTCCTTTCATTCAACTGTTGGTCAGGGATTGCCAATAGAAGTTTGTATAATCTACTGCATGCAGAACCTAACTGGCATTAAGTAATGGACTGCATCTATCTAGGTAATTGTTGCAGTTGTTACTAATTTTAAGGCAGTTACACTATGAAGCAGAGTACATGGTCCTTGGGTGGCCTCTTAGAGCTTCAGCGCCTAGCAATTGGCGAACCAGACCGGGATCCAGGTCGGGATCCAGAGCCTCCCTGTGGAGGGAAGAACAGAGGTAATTACAAGGTAAAGTATATTTAAGGCTATAAATTTTAAACCAACCAATATTTGTAGTATGGTTGTTTATTTAAATTTAAATACTATTCCTATAAATATAGGAAATGGCTTGCAGTGGCCTCTAGTATATGGCTAATTATTACTGGAATTTTCACTTCAAAGAGGTGATTGCCTTTCATGTATTTTCACATAGGATTAATTTACACACATTAAATCTCTCATACAGGGCTACGCACTCATAAATTATTTGTAGGTGCCTGTTCTTATTCAGGCCTTCCTAATGAAAGCAATTTATTTGCTTGGATATCTTGGAAGTGTTCGTTTTTATGGCTGTCCCTGAACTGTGTGTACTTCAAACAAAAATTCACCAAAATTAAGGCCTCCAAATCTTACATAAAAGTTGTAATAATCTCATATTTGAAAGAGATGAGATCTAATAATTTTATTCTGTGATATTTATCAGGGAAAATTACTACTGTGATTATATCAACATGAGTCCGTATGGAAAGCTCAGGTGCAGATGTGGAAAAACCCAGAAAAGACAAAGGGCTAAAAGGTGGCTCAGGAAAAACTATCTAAAATAGTAGAAGTGGTACATGTATACATCAGCAGCTCTGTGTGAATTCAAGGTAAAATAGTTGTGATGGATACGTTTAAATTTTTTTTTTTAATAATAAAAAAGAGAAAAAGTTAAATTTTGGGTGAGATAATTATCAATATTTTCAAATGTTCCACAGACATTGTACAAACGTCAGTCTAGAGGCATGGTATTATTGGTGTGTCTATGAATGGTTTAGTTGTCAGGTGGTATTAGGTGATAGGTTGGACTTGATGATCTCTCAGGTCTTCTCCAACCTGGTTGATTCTGTGTGTGATTCTGTGTGTGTGTGTGTGTGAATCTGAACCCCACTAAAAAACTACAATTCTAGAGTGTGAAATTAGGCTTGAAAGGTAAATGTTGGATTTTTACCTGGGCCTCTGAAGAGCTCATTCATTTTCTTAAATTGCAACATAAGAATTCTCTACTACCTCCCTGAAGTTTTCAAGCTCTCTCTCTTGGTGCTGCATATGCTTGAAAATCAGATCTACCCTAAACCATGTAAGAGACAACAATGCAGGTGAAGGTGCTGCTGTGTCTCCTGTTGCAGAGTAGAAAGAGCCTGAGATGATCAGCTCTGCTGCCTTCTGTCTGGATCTTAAGTTTACTGCTGATTGCCTCCTTCATGTGTGAATACTATGCTAGGTGATTGTTGTGAGTGAATGCCTTGGGCAAAACAGTTGCCTCTGTTAAAGTAGCTACCAGTGGGTGTGCTTTTCACAACTATTTTTCCTCATGCAGAATGTGAAAAATCCTTCTGACTGGCTTTTTTTTTTCCTATTCTGTTCTCATTTATTGAATGTTTATTTTTCATACAACACAGTTTTCTATTTTGCCTCTGTGGTGTCACAACTCACTGTGCTGACATATTATGGCAGTTCTCCCACCTGGGGTGGGAACAAAGCAGTTCAAGTTCAAGTTGTTGTTGCATCTCAACCAAATGTGTCCAACACTGCCCTGTACCATTCTGCAGCTTATCAGTTTGTTTTCATTTTCAGCATTCTAAATAATTTGGCTGCATCACCTCATTCCTCTTCTGTGTTCCAGGTCATTTGAGAGCTCTGTAACAACACAGATCCTGTTGTGGGCCTTTGTAGGACTTTGTGGACTTACCTTCTTTCCTGATGACAACTGAGTGTGTATTTTTACCTTTGTTTCCTACCATGTAAGTACTCACTAGGCCACGAGATAACCTTCTGTTTTATCCATGCAGAAGCTTTAAGGAAATGTAGTTGTTTCAACATGGCAGGTTCTGGAGAGGTTTGGTTTCTCATTTTCTTGGACTTGATTTTTATTTTTTTTTTTTTAACTTAGGGTAAGTTCAATTGTACTTTACCAGTTTAAAGATTCTGGAAAGAGTGCCCTGGCCCTCATGATAGGATCCCTTATGTCCCTTGTGAGCAGATTTATGCTCATAGAATTTTCCGCTTCCATATCCTGGCTTGTGTGCTTCACCGCCCTGCAAAGAAAGATTTTCATATATATTGCTAATTACCACATTCAAATGATTGTATGCACATTGGTGATTACTGAAACATTTAGAAGTGTTGGAATAAAGTGATCCTTTACATAATATAAAAGGTTGAAGGAAAATGTTAGAAAATTATCTGAGTATATTAAACCTGGTGGAAGCACCAGTCTGTAAAAGACAAAATAATCAAAAAACAGATAGTCAGAAAGTTAAACCTGCATGAAATAAATTAAAACATGTCAATGTCACAGGTTCTAAGATGTCAAACATGTCCATTTCTGTTCTTCTGACAGTGCAAGAAATTCTTAAAGGTTTGAAGGCTTTAATATTTTGTCTTAAAAAATGCAAGTAGTTTATATGTCCATTCCATATAAAGTCAAACCTGTGGTGGAAAAGTAGAATTTAATTAGTTGTGGGATAACTGTGGGAAGAACTTGTCTAATAACTAGCTTAGGCAGATCACTTCTTACTGGAAGGGGTTGCAAGGACAGGTGGAACGAAATATGGAATTAGGGACAGTGTTAGTTTTGCAGACTTCACTTCATAAGAGCAATTGGAACTGTGGCATAAGCATCTGTCTCCTCCCACCCTTCCCTCCCAATTTTGTCCTTCCCAGGAAAAAAAAAAGTGCAGCAGATGAGTCTTCCAGGAGTCTTTAAGGGAAGAGAGCTTTGCCATACAGTGGATTTTGCTCCCTTTGTGCTAAAGCAAAAGAAATTATCGCTGCAAGGCTGTCAAGTTGCTGGATAAGAGCAAGCAACAAAATTACCATCTTAAAGTGCTGTGGGAGGAGGGAGGAAAGTGGAACAGGAAAAGCAAAATAGCAAAGTTGGGACAAAACAAAATTATCACATTGCTGCAGCAGCTTGAGGCAATGGAGCAAGATATGCTTTGGCCTGGTAAATAAAAAGGCTGTTGCTAAAAGCACGTTCATCACCTACCCAGCTAAATCTGGTGAGAGATAATCCTCTTCCCTGTACATGCAAGAAATAGAGACAATGACATGATGATCACTGTGGAACATGGCATCTGGGCATACCATACACAGAAGAAGATGGAAATACAGTAAAAATAATGAAATACTGGCCAGATAATGAGGAAGAAGTTGAAAACCTCATGGTCATTCCATGAAACAAAAAAGGCAAGAGATTCTTTATAATCGTTACAAGAACTGACTTTCATAGCCATGGCTTGACAGTAGTTGGTACTTTAGAAATCAGCTGAACTTAGTAAATGTGAGGACAGTTCCTGGTGGGTGAGGCCTGTTTAAAAGCACTGCCTATTGATCTTGAATGTCTTTTCCAACCTAAATGATTCTATGATTCTATTATTAGCTTATTTCATAAAGCAACCCCAACATAAATTGAGTGTAAAACACTCTGCGAGTGCCTTTCATTTGTCATGCAGGAAGTCAGGAAGTGCATGAGGAAGAGAGCCATGGCTTTTCTGTCTTGGTCCCTTGCTTTAAGTATTCCCAGTGATAATTCCAGATTTTCACTTGGTGCCAGTAAAGAAAATGAATCAGGCTGGTGGTTGAATTGGTATAAATTAGCTTGCAAAAGATCTTGTACATTGCTTGAGCCCCCCTGAAAATGCTTACCTTTGCTTGCATTGGGGGAGGTGTACGGGGTGAGACCTAAAAACCAACACAAAAAAAGTTGTAAAGCCAAGGCAGAAATGAATGTAGGCAATCATCAGTCCTTTTGTATGCCACCTATTAGTTAGTAGGATTAAGTGGTACCTAAGTAATTGCACTGTGAATCTCCTCTGCTCTCTTGGGCTTTGCCTAGAACACATCAGATTTTTGTCTATTTTTAAGCAGAAAATATTCCTTAATATGGCCAGTGCTGGAGGCACAAGGACAATGGTGAAGCTGTAAATGGTGAAGCTGCATAACTGATGGTTGTTGTTGAGATTTGACTGTGCCAATGGAGCAATCGCCCACTTTTTTGGTAGCATTTCAGTATTGTTGTCATTTCCAGGTAAAACTTATTTTTGTATTTGAATGGCATGGTGAGCTCAACGGCACAGTACAGTTCATGAGGCTCAGAATAATAGCTAATGGCTTGGGAGTATTTGGTTACTGATGGATCCTAAAGGAAATACTTCATTTTAGTGCGTGACAAGAAGAAAGGAGACTTACAATGTTCTTGAAGAAGTGGACTACAGGGTTGTCATCAACAGGCCGGCCATGCTGAGATCTCGGGGGGATGGACCCTACATGGTGGCTGGCCCTGGCTGCATGAAAATCCTGAAAAGCAGAATAGGCATATTGCCAAGTCAGCTAGGAGGGAAAGATACTTGGTGACCCTGTGAAGGGAGGAGTCACTTTCACTGTGAGTGAGAAGAAAAGTGCCTTGGAAATCTGCAGAGACTGCAACCTGAAGTTGTTGGTGCTGTGAAGGAACAATTTTTAGTATGATAGCACATGCAGAGAATGGGTATGGATGTATGTTGTGCATATATACATATATATATATATACACACACATATATGGCAGTACATGGTTTTACTCTTGTAGCCGAGTGTGGAACTAAACCTGCTACTGTAAAGTTCTGAGAACAGAGACCTTGTAATTTTCCCTCTTCCATAAGCGGGATGGTAGAATATGATTTTAGAATGAAACCTGAAGTGGAGAAACCTTGAAATTGTGTTGGGTCATGCTCTGTGCAAGAGCAGGAACGGATTATGTATCATTTCTCAGTTCCAGGTACAACATCACACTAATGAGCTGCAAGACAATGTGGTTTTTGCTAGTTTGATTTGAGTTTTTTTTTTTTTAGAGTGAAAGAATCAAATAACACTGCCAATATTTACATGGAATTTCCTGTGCCTAAACCTCCACCCGTTGCCCCTTGTCATTGGGCATCACCCAGAAGAGCCTGGCTCCATTGTCTTGACACTCACCCTTTGCATATTTATAAACTTAAATGAGATCACCCTTTAGTCTCCTCTTCTCCAAACTGAAGAGACCCAGCTCCCTCAGTCTCTCCTCATAAGGAAGATGTTCCACTCCCTTGATCATCCTTGTGGCTCCAGCTGGAGTCTTTCAAACACTTCCGTGTCGTTCTTGAACTGAGGGGCCCAGAACGGGGCACAATACCCCAGATGTGGCCTCACCAGGGCAGAGTAGAGGGGTAGGAGAACCTCTCTCAACCTACTAATCACACCCCTTCTAATACAGCCCAGAATGGCATTGGCCTTCTTGGCCACAAGAGCACATTGCTGGCTCGTGGTCAACCTTCCATCCACCAGGACCCCCAGGACCTTTTCCCCTTCACTGCTCTCCAGCAGGTCAGTCCCCAACCTATACTGACACGTGGGGTTATTCTTTTCCAGGTGCAAGACTCTACACTTGCCCTTGCTGAATTTCATTAAATTTCTCCCCACCCAACTCTCCAGCCTTTTCAGTAGGGCATCCTGAGCAATACAGGAAGAATTCCAGTAAGCAGGGATTAAATCAATTACAAAAGTAGCACCTTCTGAAGAGTGAAAACTAATACAGCGTGATGATACATCTGCACTGAAAACAGTGTCAAAAATTACAGCTCTCTGCCTGTCATTGCAAATGTAGAGGCACAAGACTTCATGTGCAATGCAGGAGAGAGAATAACAGTGCCACAGTGGTTCTCATGGTGTGATGAATTCCCTGAGAATACAGTGATGTTATGAGCATCACATGGTTACTAAAAATGTTCATTGACCTCTAAAGAGGGAATGAAAATTCACAGCGAGACAGTCGCTCTCATAAGCACTTCCCTAGTAGCAGGAGCTGAATGAACATTTGATTGTGGAACAGTGTGTGTAGCTATCTCAAAAATACTTCCTTTTCACCACATATTGGACAGCTTGCCAGGGTTAAAAAAAGCCTGGACTCCCTGGACCAGGACTTTTGAGTAATGAATGGATTGATTTTATAACAACCAAGTTAACATCTACAGCACAGACTTTGAAAGCTTTGAAGGGTCTTTTTGCACTTCAAGTGAAATCTGATGACATCAGTAGCTTTTTGAATGTCCCTGACTGCCTCCAGCTATTACTGCTGAAAAAGGCTGTGCAGAGATTTTGATTAGCTAAGATTCTTGAGTAAAGGGTCCCATGAAACCATCTAGCATTACTGTTCAAAGCTGCTATGTGGAAGCTTTATTTTTAAGTGAGTGGAGTCAGACCTTGTGATCCTATGTAAGTGAAATGGGCTTCTATTTTGTTGGATCATTCAAAATGAGTCAGAGCTATCTGTCTTCATGAGCGGCCTTTTAAGTTCTGTAATTTCAAGGAGAACTAAAATTCAGATATATTGTTGATAAAATTAATTTCCTTAGGAAAAAGGAATGCAGAGAAGTTCAGCTGGAATTTATCAGAGTCTTTTTTTTTCCCATGTTGATGATATGCAGAAATTTATGGTTTAAAAAGCAGGAATTTCTGAATTTTACTGGGTCTGTGAAATTTCCTTAATGTCAGGCAGTCAGTCTTGCTTGTACTTCCACAGCAGGTCCTTCTTTGTCACTAGTTCCAGTGTTGCCAAAATATGCTCTTCTGCTGTGATAAGGGAGAGAGAGCCAGCAAGATACCTGCACATACTTAGAACAAATTACTTCAGTGATGGGTTTGTCTTTTTAATCTGTGTTCAAATGAAGAATTGCTTCTGCTCTTGAAAACAGCTGACTGGCTTCTCTTTAGATTAAATAGGATGATAAATACTGTGGTGTTGCAGATCTAAATGTCCATCTTTAGCTGCAGGGATTGTTGCTATCTAACTGCAAAACTACTGCAGTATATGAAGCAGAGAGCTTCAAAATCATATTTGAGGGCATGTAGCCTGCAGCTCTGCAGGCTCTGGCTCTGGATTGCCAGCAGGCACAGAGAAAAGCTGGGATAATAAGTTTTTACAGTTTAGCTGAGATTGAGTTTCCTGGATTTAGCATTCTGATTAATTATTAGGTGCTAATAATTTGCCTTGCTGAAAAGGTTACCATGCAGTAGATAAAAAGTTTCTTCTGTCTGCAAGTGCCAATGTCAACATAGTCTTTGACTGGGTCCCCTTTAGAAGTGCGTGAGGTAGTAGCAAGTCTAAAGCCAGTGTGTTTCCTGGTATTACCATCAGCAAACTCCATCTGTGGTCAGAATCTTTGATGGTATTCTCAGTTTGTGACAGATAATTGCATATTCCCCTTCCATTGTTTGTAGAAATTATTCTTTCACCTGTAGTTTGTTCTCTCAGTTTTTTGGACTCCCAGAGGCAGGGAGCAAAATCCACTGGTGTTGTTCTGAAATTGCTCAAATTCGTGGTTTTGGAAAATAATTTCCCACAGAAGAGTAGCAACTGGTATCTGTTTACCTCTTTCTTTATGTTAGTGGCCTCTTATTACCCAGCAGCAGCTGCAGTGAGCTCTCTCCACACACTTCTTGCAACGTCACGAATTTCAGTCTTAAGAGCATTGCCAATAAAAAGCCACCTTTGCTTCCATATTATATGATATGAGATGTACTTGCAAAGAATAATATTGATTTCAGAGCCCTTGGGTACTGTTTGTGATGTTTAAAACAGGGGTGTCTCTGTTTGTGCCCTTAAAATAAAATTTAAAATAATAATTCTAGGGTAACTCAATAGTTTGTAGTCGTTAGTAGTCTGTCCTTCTGAGGAGACCACTTAGCTTTTTCTGTTTACAGTTAACTTCATGTTTGACCTTGATAAAGGATTCCTATTAAGTCAACTCAGCCTCACAAAAGCCAAAGTGGGAAGATCCCTTCATCTGAATAATCTTCATTATTAGAAAATGATTGCTGCTACTGGAAGCTTAAGCAGCGTCTAGGAGCTGCAACTTCACTGTGACATGAATAGCTTTCAGAATTAATAGCATAAATAACACTCTTTAAAGTGCATGTAAAGCACCCACAGTGTGTAACTGGGAGGAACTCAATATTGGAATCCTTTGCAGCTCTTTCTGGTGATGTACAGGAACGATGCAGTATTTCACTCTGCCACCTACCTTACATGTTGGGCCACGAAAACAAAAGAAGAAAAGGGAGTAAGTGCGAAGAAAACATACAGGTATTTGAAGGCCCAATGGTAGCTATACACTGGTGTTGCACTCCCTTGTGTTAGCCATGTGCTTTTACATCAAGCTAATTAAATTTGCTGGCACAACCTGTATTAATAATTTGGAAAAAAAAAAAAGCCATTTCTCTAACACAGTAACAAGAACCCATATGTGATTTGGTACATGCTCTCTGCTGGGTTTCATGCAAGGTTATTTCATTTCCAGTTGAAGTGAAGATACCTGAGAGACAGCAGACAGCAGACCTAGCCAAGTCTCTTGGTATTTTTCTGTGGCACTTAAAGGTTAAGAAGTGTTACTGCTTGTGCTGTAACTGCAGGAGACAGAGCAGACAGGTCCTGTGGCACTTGCTAAATGTTTGTATGTTTGCACACTGGGTACAATGTTCAGGTTTTTGATCACATGTGCATCTGACTTGAGATTCATAGAATACCAGGTTAGAAGGGACTTCAAGGGTCATCTAGTCCAACCTTTCAGGGTAGGAATATAGTTTAAATGAGATGGCCCTGCACCCTGACAAGCTGGGCCTTCATACTGTCTAATGTAGGGGAGTCCACCACCTCCCTTCAGAGTTCATTCCAATGGCTAATAGTTTGATTGATGAAAATTCTTTTCTGGCATCCAGTTCCAATCTCCCCAATAGCAACTTGTGCCCATCACCCCTTGCCTTTACCATGTGATGTGGTAGGATTTGGGGGATTAATTTTCATATAAGCAACATTGCAGTTGTGTTCTATGAGTCTTCCTTGACTTCGTTTTCAGATTTGCTGCATAAGGATCAAAACTGTGGTTAAGCAGTGGCAGACTTTTTTGAGTGATGAGATCCCATGAAATACATACCTGACTTTGCCTGACATAAACATGGTGTGTCAGCTGTTGCAATTTGTACTTATGTTAGGGTGACTTTTAAATGAATATTATAAGCTCTCACTGAGAGCTGTCATCCTCCACGGGATGATTGCTTTTAAATTGCAGATTACATTTAAATGTAAATATAAACTTAAAGCTCTAATTCCCAATCAGTAAGTGACATGCATTAGTAACAACAATAATATGAAGATATTTTTTGAGTGCTGAATTTATAGCTTTTCCCAAGTCCCCTCAGTGTCTTTATTAAGTGGTTTTGTTGCCTGCTTTAGGATGTGAAATGAAAAATTTAAAGATCATCACAGTTTGTGTAATGGCAAAATCCAAATAGGTATGAAATACAAAAATAGCCAACTTAAAATGCAGTCAAACCAAGTAAGTATTTTCAACACTAGTAAGAGTAAAAACCTATGGACATTCCCATGGGTTCTGTGGGTTTCATGGTTTCCAGTGGATTGTCTTTACAAGATATCTACTGAGTTCTGTGCATAAATTTAAAAGCAATCACACAAAATCTTCCATTTTAAAATCTGTATAGAGATGAAAGTGCCTTTAGATTGCCCTGGAAAACTAAACTGTTCCACAACCTTACAGGATGTAAGCTGTAACCCTCACTAAGAAATCTACAGTCATTATGGTAGACTGAAGCATTGAGTGATGAATACTGTTTGTGCTGGTTTGTGGGCAGAGCAAGCTGGATGAGCAACAGGCAATTTATAAACCACTCACTAAACTCATTTTGTGCAGCACTCAAAGCAGACTCTGGCTCCAAACTCAAGTGTAATGAAATTCCTGACCAGTTTAGTACCATTTCAAAGCAGCATTCCAAAGAGGAACTGAGAAGCAGCCTTCAGTGAATAGTTTTTAAAACAAAAGAATCACAGAATTGTAGAATGGCTTCAGTTGGGAAAGACCTCTAAGATCACAGAGTCCAACCATCCACCGAAGACCACTGTGGCAGTTAAACCATGTCCTGAAGTTTTGACTCAGGCACTGATGGGAAATCTGATGGGCACCTGTGTACAGAAATTGCTTCATCAGGGGGGCTTTGTGTTCCTGAGTAGCTGGCACTGCACCAGAGCCTTCCAGTGCTGTTACCCAGCATCTTACGAGGCAGTAACAGTAGCAGGTGTGTGCTGTGAGGATGTCTCCATGCTTATCCTAGCAGTAATACACTTGCTGTAACCATGCAGTGCTAACCAGAGCTGTGTGAGACTGGTGTGGTTGCTTGTCATTCAGTTTGCTCTTCATGATGGTGTTTGTTCCAGGCTGTTCACAACTTACTGCTCCCTTACAAAAGTGATGGCAATGCTGACATCTTCCCCACATGCTGGTTTGACAGTGACATTATAACTAATTAGCTAGTTCAGCAGGCTTTTCTAATCACTTTATAAAGGATGAACCACACAGCCTTGTAATGGTACTGTTAATTTTTACTAATGTGGACATTAAGACAGAAATTAAATTACTTGCTCAAAGTTATGGAGGAGAATTGGTAGGAAGATAGATGTGGTGTTCAGGGGATTCTGCCTTCCAGTGCTGTGCAGAGATCATTAATATAATCTTTGTCTAGAAAGAGGTGATGAACAGAAAGAGGAAAATTCTGAGCAGAAAATGGGAATAAAAAGCCTGAGAGGAAAGACTCGAGATGGTTGAAAGGTAAGAAACCTAAGGAAGTTGAGAAGGAATACAGCGTGACAGAAATAATGGAGAACAGACCATCAAGAGAGGTTTGAGTGCTAATTCATAATCCAGAACCACATTTCTCAATAACACTCTTACTCCCTAGTGCCTCAGTGATTAGGGTTTGCAAATTAGAAGGTGAAAGGGAAGAATTACCAGGGAAAAAAAGCACGACCAGGACAGTTGTTCAGGTCAGTAGTTCTGGTTTATGGTGGGTTCCCAATGAGGGCCATCACACTTTCTAGGTGTTTCTCCATGTCCAGTTTATTCTATTGTTGTGGCACCTGATAAATGGGTTTGGGCAAAACTCAGTGCTTTACCTTTGCTTTTCTGAAGCATTTTTCTGCCTACCATTAATAATGTTATTCAAATATACTTCATGATAGAACATCTCTATCTGCTTGGACCCAGTCTCTGGTGCCTGTTCAGTGCTGTTTTACCAAGTTAGTGTCAGTGATGTAGAAAATACCTTGTGGAAATGATCCATCATAGAAAACCAGTGCAAAGTTTTGGGTGTTGTTTTTTTTCTTCTGAGACTGATCATTCCAACAAACCAGATTTTGGCTGGTAGGTATTCTCAGGGTAGTGCTCCTGCTACCAACAAGCTTCACAGCCTCAAGGACGTGACTGTACTCAACAAGATATGGAAGGCATCATAGATTAGTATTCACAACCAGACACTGGAACAGGTTGCCCAGGAAAGTAGTGGAAACCCCATCCCTGGAGGTTTTTAAGGCCAGGCTGGATGTGGCTCTGGGCAACCTGATCTAGTGGAAGGTGTCCCTGCCCATGGCAGGGGGGTTGGTAACAGATGATCTTTGAGGTCCCTTCCAAACCTGACAATTCTATGGTTCTATTCTATGTGGTGGATATGCATCTGTGATGCTGCTGTAGTACAAAAAGAACATCACATTGTGGGCATGGCTGTTAGTAAGAAAGCAGACATTTGTTAAAACTTCCAAAAGGCTGGTTGCTTGGGATTTTCACATAGTCATACAATGAACAATGTTATTATTATTTAGAAAACAAAACCATAACTACCTGGTGTGCACTGTCACTTTACAGCTGCTTTACAGAAATGAAGAGAAAAATGTTACTGCAACCTTAATTTCACAAGCTACAGATTTCATCCCTCGGGTTGCACATGCTCACCCCTGCCACAAACTATTTCATTGGTTCTCATCCTTGAAAGGACTGGCCCAATTTTATTTCTTTTTTTCTGCCTTTAACAGTTAAGTGTTTGACAAGCTAAACTCTTTCTTGTACAGGTTATTAAAAATTCTATTGCCTACATCATCAAAACCTGTGGGGCTGTTTAGTATTATGAAATAATTAGACATGGCATGGTTAACAGCTTATTTCTTTGGAAAAAAAAATACTAGTGCTCAAAGTTTACAATAATGTAGGCTATGTAAAGTGGGGTAGGAGATAAACCACCCAAAACTTAAGGCTTGTCCAGTTTCCAAGGCATGTTAATTGTATTAACTATCAGAAATCAAGAAGGAGATTCATCATAAGCAAAAAGGTGAAGCAGAGCTAATGCTCCTCTTTGGTGGGCAGCAGTAATTCACAACGTTTTACAGACATTTTTTAACTGCTTTTTAAGGAATTCAGTAAAAGCATCTGAAAATGGCAGTAGAAGATTGATTTATTTAGGTGTAGTTCCCAAATAACTAACTTTAGAATGAATTGAGTAACCAAACATGTTGAACTGGAGAGCATTTCAGGAACAAAGTCAGCTATTTTGCATTGGTACATGAAATGGAAGCCAGCAATTGTCACTAATGGTGTGCAGTAGTGGAGATACAAAACAGGGCCAGGAGGAAAACCTATTAACTTTTGCCTCAGTTTTGTATTGGGCAGTGTATAGCCCTGTGCCATCTCAAAAGAGCTGAAGAGCAAAGTCCTTAATTTTGGCATTCTAGGATAGAAAGTGCTGAGGATCATGCAGTTTTTCATTTGCAAGGAATTAATGTATGTGATAGGAAAAAAACCCTAATATATATATATATATATGATATAACCCTAATATAACACATTTTAGTACTGAAAAACAGCCAAGGCAATTCCCACCAAAAGACCTGGAAGTTGCCATTGCTGCCTCTCCAGTGGCTGTGGCTCTGCACTATTATTAGGCTGAAGCCCAGGCACAGTGTATCAGCAAGCCTGGAGCTTCACCAAGCACTCAAAGAATCCTTGAAGCTTTTCTTCAGAGCACACTGATAGCTTAGCATTTTTAGTATGATACTGGTGGATAGGAGAATGCAGGAATAGTTTAGCAAAGACCGAAGGAGAAGATACTGCTAGAAGTTCAATGAAAAGGGTAAATCTTTTGCTATATGCTCATTAGAAACAGTGATCTCTAAAGTAAACTCTCTTCAGTTGATCATATTAATATTTTAGCCCAAATGGGTGACTAAGCACATTGGTATTGGAAGTTACAGTGAGGGATTCCAAATGGGGACAAAACACAAAGCTCTGACTCTGTGGACAGGGAACATGCACTTGCAAAGGCACAGGCCTGCAATATTGTTTGCTTTATTCCCCCCTGTTTTGGAGAAAGCTAACACATTTGAAGAGCTGCAGTCCTTAAGGGGAAAATTATGGGAATTCTTGGTGCTAATTTCAAGAGGCAGACCCTGCCCTGTGTTAAACTGGTGGAGCACAGAGGCTTTGCCTGCCTGCCCACCCACTTGCGATTTTCTCTTCAACTTCTAATACAAATCCTTGAGCCCCACATATTTGCCCCACTTCCACGCATCTGTGCCATTAGGTTGAGCAGAAAGCATCACTAATACTTTGCCAAAACCTGGTCCAACTTCCAAATTCACCTTACAATTTGTAATAAGTGCTTCAAGAAGCAATTTCCACCAAAACGCTAATTAGTCCCAGTGCATAAAACAATGTGTTAACAATGTTAATTATTAAGCATGTATATGGTCACACGTGTTAACATGTCAGCATCAATCCTCCTGTAATGTTGGCTCCTAAGCCTCTCACTTGGCAGGTGCTGTGCAGTACTCACCTGTTGTTTCTGGCTTGGTTTAAAAGTGAAGCCTCAAGTGCTCCAAGCCCTACTGCTTCAGCCAGGCTGGCAGTTCTGACAGACCACCTCATTTTTAGGTCATTCATTGTTCATTACTACCTGCTATGAGAGGCCAGACTCAAGTTCCCATTATGAGTTCTTTGGAACCTAGTCCCTTCCATACAGAGGCAAGATTTGCTCACTCCTCTCCAATGCACTGTTTTAACCAAATGTTGTAGGACACATGGCTGCTTTTCATGATCTGAAACCTCTACTATGAAGCAGTTTGTTGTTGCAACTTCTGTTAATAAAGTATTTAAAACAAATTAAATCATTAGTACACCAGGTTTGTGAGGTAAAGAGTTTAATGAATGTGTAAAGCACATGTAAAGCAAAAGATGAAAACAATTGTTACAACCACCATAAGGCATATTAAAAAAACCAACACAACCAAATAAATTTCCAAGCAAGTTGCTTGCACAGCAGGTTTTACAAAACAGTGCATCACCAGCAATACCACTCCCTGAAAAATGAGACTCAGAAATGAAAATCACAGTAAGTGTTTACTTAAATCACAACACATACTAGTCAGACTAGCACTGATTACACTACTTTTCAAAGTCTTCATGGTGCTGTGGAACACATCAAAGCTCAGGCAAGAAATGTGAATTATATAAATCATTATTTCAAAGCACGGTTCCTAAACTTTTTGCCTGTGCATTTTTATTGCAACCCTTTTTTGTAGACCCCCATTACAGCAACTGCTTAACTTAAGGGTGGGTTTGGAAATGCTGATCCTAAACCCCAGTTCTGCTCAGCTTGAGACCTTCAGCCCCAGTGCTCCTCATACCTTGTCTGTCTGTAGGAGGGGGAAGCTCCATGCCCACCTTCCCTATTCCTTGCACCCAAACACATATATATTGGGAAAGAAATACAGGAGCAAGGCTTCATACAGGCAACAGGAGAACCTTACAAGATTGCATATAAAACTGAAGCAAAAATGTAAAAGAAAAATTGGTTTAATCTTTCATGAAGTCTGGCCTTGGCCTATGAATTGCTGCCACAATATTTTGCTTTCTTGCATGTGTGTCACAAACGTAGTTTAAAGTTTAGTATGTTAATGCATAATGTTAACCCAGGACAGAGAAAAGTTCTTGTTTCACAATCCAAACTTTAGGAGGAAAAACAAACAAACAAAGAATTTACAAAAGCATGAACAACTGCATAAAAGAAACAAAATAGCATTCAGGACATACTGAAGTTGAATACAGGCTAATATCTGGGAAGTGCAACAAAGAGTTGATCATTTTAACAAACTTGCTTTTAAGCTTTACAAATGTTTAGATAAATATTCTATAAAGATTAAAAAAGAAAATAATTTATAGCTATACTCATGTCTTGCATGCTTTGTAAAATGTCTGCACTGCAGTTTCTTTCTGGGGACTCTTTAAAATTTTTCTTCAATACAATCGAATTTAGGCTGTTCACAGTAATTTTTTTGTTTAGAATATTCTACTTTAAAAGAAGATCTGAGAAATACAAAATTCAAGCTGGTTTTGATTATGTTTCAGTTATCAAAAATTCTGATGGGGCAGGGGTTGGGAGAACAATGGCAAAATCATTTGCTGCTCCTTAGAGGAGAAGGAGAATTTCTGTAGGTTCTAGTATTTCTATTTTTATTTACTGCCACAGGACTCCCACACACTCTTAATTTAACTTCAGAATTCCAGGGTAAGAGAGAACCTGCTCCATGCAAGAAAAGGAGGCCACAAAACAGTCCTCGCTTTGTTCCGACCCCACCTTTCCACACACAATAGTGAATATTATTCATTAATAATGTATTTTCAGCTGTTGATGCAAGATGAAAATGCCTCCACAAAGAATTTGTGTGTTTTGCTTGAATGTCAGCCCTAAATCTGTACAAAGAGCGAGTGTTGCCTTTGCATTCCAGTGCTCGCTGGTGTGGGTAGTTGAGATACACGTTTCCCCTGGGGCATGGGCTGGCTGAAAAGGGAAGATTGCAAGAAAGGCAGCTGCAGAATTGCTTGGAGGTGCTTCAAAAAATAAATCAGACACAAGTGCAAGCAAATAAACAGTGCAGCTCTAGAAGCCTTCCCATTTCAAGCCCTGGAAATTCATCCTTTAAGGTGCGTTTCATGGTATCTTCTTTACCAAAGACCTGCTGTTTACTCAGTGGAGTCTGGAAAACTGCCAAAGGACTTTATTCTATTACAGCTCATCCATTAACACCTTCATCATCTAGCAGTACTCTGACACTCTACAGAATTCAGCAAGTGACAACTGTTTAGGTTTTAAGCACAAATAAGACTACTATACAGCTAGATTTCCCCTGCATACACATCTACAAATAAACACCACCACAAGCTTTCCTTGATACCATAAACCAAAAGGCATTGATTCAAAGGCTAATTAAATAATAATAGCTAAAACAACTGCCTGTGCCACTTACTCAATATTTCCTGCACTGAAACCCTTCTATGATAGAGCTTCCTGGGACATGGTTTCATGCACCAATGTTCTCACTGTGTGAAGCACTGCTAGAGATGCCTTAGCACTGGAAGTGATAATGTGACTGACTTTTGCCAACATAATCAAACTTTCTCTGTGCTTCCAGCTGAGACCTGCAAGTCAGGAATCCCTTACATTATATATTGTTGTTCTTGAAAAAAAGAAAGAAATATATATATATATATATAAAAAATTACCAGGTAAAACATGTCAGAACTGTCCATAATTCTGTACTGTTTTGTAGACATTTAAGTGCTTTGAAGTAGCAGTTTCCTGAACAGCATCACAGCTAAGACATATCCTGTCCTCTCATACATCATTACATAGAGATCTGTAAGGAATCATAGGGATCATGTTCAGACCAAAGGATGAAACAGAGAATCAGGACAACCTGCAGCCGTTTTTTGAAGTCATCATTACCAAGAAGTGAGTTGGTTTGTTGTATTGCTAAGCGAGAACGTACGTACCTCTGTATAGTCTGGATGCAGAGTCTAAGTTTTTGGTATTGTTTCCTTGGTGCACACAAAGAGCATTTCATATCCTACTTTTCATTGAGTAACACAGTATATGAATAAAACAGCAAGAGTTGAGCTAGCCAACGAGGTTACAGAAAACAGCAGTGCTGGGAACAGTCTGATATTTGCAAGAGCAGTCAGAAAAGTGGTTTTCTTCATTCTCACAGCAGCTGCTTATGCCATGCATGACCATTACACACCTACAGACACAACTGCTTAATTGCTGAGTCTTTGTCATGAGCAGGCCTTATTTTGCAAATGTGAGAAATACACAGCTTGCTTAGTACTGGCTGCCAAGTGTGAGAGGCTTCTGGTTTTAAGTTTCTAGAGTATTTTTGATCCAGTGGTCTATACATTACAACAGCTCTTCAGGGAAGGGCTACAATACATTGTACTTCGAAGTGTGGAGCTGTGAAGGACACTGACAGCCTGCAGCCATTACACCATCACAAACCAGTTTCAAACCAGAGGGTACAAGGTACCATGCAACGCCCTGAGACAGCCAGTTTGGAAAGCTGCCTGTGCTAACCCATCCCAGCAAGCATCACCAGTTAGAACTACGGAACAGACAGCAAAGGTTGTCAAAGGCATTGCAAAACTTAGGCCCAGCCAGCAACTATGAGCATTGCTTTTTGCAACGCACAACTACATCAAACAATATACTTGGGTAAAACAAAGTTTTTACAGCCCTGCAGTAGTTACCATTCAGATGCTTCTGTAGTGTGTGAACACACAAACAGAAGGCTCCACTTCTCATTTATGTGACAGAGGGTACAGTGGAAATAGCTTAAACTTTGCCACTCAAACAATAAACAACTAACATACCACCTAAAGAAGTTATGAGAGGGGATGGGTTATTCTTGGAAAAGGAGAGAATTGGAGTAACTTCCTTTCATCAACACCTTGTTTTCCAATTCATAATGAAGAAATGGTTTGTTATACAATTTCTAATGTGAAATGCTTGGAATAGAGATCTTTGCTTCTCACCAGAATAAAGCAGCTGGACTATGTCATACACCTGGGAGTCAGGACAGTATTTGTCAAGCCATCTCCTCAGCAGTGCTGTCGACTGACCTTAAAACATGCTCTTGCACAAGCAGGCTGAGAATCTGGCCACAGGTTTTTTTCTAACATCTATTTCCAAGTCTGTCCATCAGTGACAAACTATCCGGAGACTGTCTTGGGTTCAGTGCTCTCATCCAGCTCGGTTTTGCAAATATTTAAGAACAAGACACAAAAGCAGACTGAAGTTTCTCTAAATGGCACAACGTACAAATGCATACAATGCAGCACATAGAATGGTCATAGGAACTCTCAGTAATATTTCTAGAGCCACTTGGATTTCTAATACTCTTTGTTACTACCCAGAACAGTTAGTTCCTTGTTTCCCAGATCTATACATTTTTGTGGTGGTTGTTTTCAGGTTAAAGCCAAGCATGAAATTACACACCTGCAAGTACCATCTTGCTGGCTAAGTCAACTCTTGCATTCTAGCAGTTACACCTTCCTCTCAGTCCCACCCTTCCTGTTTAACTGTACTTTATTTTGCTGTAGCAGTGGAGTTCTCTATTCCTCAGAGCTCACCTTTCCCCGCCGGGGAACGTGTCTTTCCCCTCCAAAGAATCTGCCCAGCGAGTCAAGTAGACCTGAGTCTCTGTGCCTTGGAGATCCATGTCTAGCATGGTCTGTAGTGCTCGCAGATGCCATTTTGGATCCGTACCGGAACGAGGAACGTTTTTGGGAAGCCATCAAATCCGAGTTCTCTGAAGCTGCTGCACTGTCCTCTTGGATGGTCTGTAGCTCGTCTGACTCTGAGGGCCGATCTTTGAAGGTGTTGTCTTCTCTTCCTGGGGCATCTCGGGAAAAGAGGCGGACCAAGTGGGGGCGACCAGTCGTGTCAGCTGGGTTGGCCTCAGGCCAGGCATTCTTCGGCTCTGCTGTGCCTTTGGAGTCTGTCACCGCTGGGCTCTTCGTGGAGGTCCCATTGTTCTGATTCACATCTGCCTCTCCTGCAAACAACAAGGATGAGATATGAATACAGGCCTGTGAAAAACAGCCCTGGAACAATGCTGCTTTTTTTCCCTTGCCTTGAGATGCTCATTTCATACAAACCCTGTAATATGTGCAGTTGTAATGAAACTATGTTCTCTACCAGCCTGTAAGAACACTAAGCTATCTTGGAACTGAAACCAGGATGATGTTCTCATACAAAATTTTCAGTAGTCCTAGATGATTTTTTTTATTATTATTAAATTAAATGTATTTGTAAATAGATCAAATAGCACAGGCTTACTGATGAGGAAACTTTCAGTGAGCAAGCAGAATTCCCATAATTTTCCCCTTGAGGACTGCAGCTCTTCAAATGTGTTAGTTTTCTCCAAAACAGGGGAGAATAAAGCAAACAATATTGCAGGCCTGTGCCTTTGCAAGTGCACGTTCCCTGTGCACAGGATCAGAGCTTTGTGTTTTGTCCCCATTTGGAATCCCTCACTGTAACCTCAATACCAATTTAACAAGTGTAACGAGGGGAGGCTTTTTTCACTTAAGTTGTCCTCTCTTCAAAAAGGCAGAGGATGCTATTAAAAAGACACATTCCAATGTCTGATTGGCCTCCTATGACAGTTTTCCTCCATGTATGATCCTAGCACTTGGCATACCATGTTCTCACACTGATGCTGAAGGCCTAGAGCAACACAGTCCAATTTGCATTTAGTGCTTGTGAGAAGTGACAAAAGCAATTATCAGAAACTGATGATCTTTCACCCAAGGAAGGTGCCAAGACAGACCTCTGGTATCAGTGAAATGTCTGCTGCTTTCTCCACCCGTTGTGTTCCGATGCAAGCAGTAAGAGAGTGAAAAGAACCAGCTGCAGCACGCTTAACCCTTAAACTGTAGTAGCTCCTTCTGTCAGTGACAAAAAGATTTATGGAGGTTTTCAGGATCTGTGTTATAATTCCTACTGTTCTAAAGCAAACTGTCCCCACTGACAAATGTGTCTTATCTCCAGGGAACACCAAAAGACTGTTAGTAGGTCATTGCTTGAAAAGCAATCTTCGGGACAGACACACAATCACTCTGTGTCTAAAATATTTTTGGAGTTAATAGGGCTCAAAATCTCAGAAATAAGTTAGTCATATGTTACCTTTAGGGTCTTCTAATTGCCTCAGTTACATCCCCAATTGATTTGGCCCTTGCTGCCACAGGAGAGAGAGGTTCTGGCAACCACTGTCACGTTTTCAAAGGCTCAAGTACTTCGCTGATTCACCAGAGCAATTTTTGACTTGACACAGTCATTTCATTTGATTTCGCCTACCCACAGGGCACTAAAGAAACCTTTTCTCAGAACTGAGAACAACTGAAATAATTCAATGGATAACGACACAAGACAGTACTGATGGCTTCTGCAAATATATAGCAGTACTTAGGGTACAATTTGATGTGGTCAGTCTGCTACAGGTTTTTGTATAAAAACATCATGAGCAGGTTTGCTATGCAATTTCTTTTTTCTTCTGTGGAAACTACCTAGAAAATGTTAGGGAACTTCAAGAAAATTTTCTTTGGTTGAAACATCTGAAAGTATTTCTCAGGAATACAATTATTTAATCAATGCTAACTGTGAATGAAGACTGTGAATGAAGCGGGGGGGGGACAGGAAAATATCTGCAGGCAACACTGGGATTTGGATTTTCCTGAAAATGAGCTTTTAAACTTATCAGAAACTATTAAAATTCCCAAATGATGTTCTGAATTGAATGAAAGAGAAAGTACTGATCCTGGATATATGACACGTTCTAGAACTGCAAAACATTTTAAACAGTAACTCTAAGCCTGGATTCTATACCATAATACAAATCCATTCAAGGACAGAAAAAAGAAGAACAAACAAAAGAGCTATTGTATTTAATTAAATGCATTAACAAAACACCAGAGCATCTGCATACTAATATTTTTTGATAACAGTTGTTCTTTGTGACACTGAATACGGGTATTGGTAAGCAACAAAGGAGGGTATTTGTGCCACAAACCTCCCAATGCATACTCAGTAAGCTATAAAGTGCAAATCTTTCTGTATGCTTTATTTCAGTAATGAAAGCACACACTTAAGGTTCCTGTAGATTTTCTGCATGTTTAAGTCTTCTCTAATACTTAAAACCCCCATATAATCGATACTGTTAATATTTGAACTAACTAATCAAAGTCTTCAAGTTCATTTGGAGAGACAGATCACTTTAATGATGTCTTAAGGATATCCAGAACAACTGGAGCATGTAAACATATGCTTAGTTGTTCATTTAAAGACATATATTTAGACTTCTCCTATTAAAACCCATTACAAATGCTGTGCATATGATACTGATACTTTTTTGTTTCTCCCTGCAAGATGAAGCTTTCTCATTACATTAGAGACCCTTCCTGTACTGTATCACTTGTACAAGAAAAAGCTGCTCAGGGAGGAAGAGGTCTTCCAGGCATTTATATTTTTTAAACCCTTGTAAAATGGGTTAAAAAGTACAGCAGAATTCATTGCTATAGGCATTACCAGAAGGCTATTAAAGCGTTGTCTGTATTTAAGTGAATCAAGTCATTGAAAGCTGTGAAAGTGGGAACATGGGGAAAATCACATCCTCATATTAGCCCAAAAGCAGGAGGCAGCCAAATGCTGAACAGCAATTTGGCACTAGAGGCATGGCCAAGGTCCCCTGAAGGCAATGCCACCTTTCCACTTCCCCTCACTCTGTGCTGCTCTGGAGCCTGCTGCTGGCATTAATTTTCCCTGTGCATGCTGGTCAAAGTGAACAAACCCTTTTGTTCCCTGTATACAGTGACTCCCAAAATGAAGATGGACCAACATTTCTGAACAGTCTGTTAATGAAGCAAAGTAGAAATTCCAAAGGTGCTTTCAATGAAACAACATTAAATCCAACCACATGTAAGTGTTTTCAAAACCACTGTGCCTTAATGCTTGCTCAGTAGTTTATCCCATTTCTTGAGAATCAAAGTAACACTTTACATAAGCCTCTCATTATCTGGGACCTCTCAGACTAGATATTGGTTCAAACAACAGCTACCTTCAAGACCATGGAAACCTGCTTTACACAATCTCTGATGGGGTGTCCTTGGATGTAAATCCCTTTTCATGGGTCTCTTGGTAGAGCTGCTCTATGATAGTTTCTCCTCATTTGTATAGAAATCTGCAGTCTTCTTCCATACAGAGGACAGCCCAGAAAGAAGTTACTAACCTAACAGTTGGAATGTGTTAATGTGTTAAGGATTACAAGATTTTCATCTCCCACTCCTTTCCAGTCCTGCTTTCTTGCAGATACTTGTAATTCCTCTCACATTTTTTATTGCTGCTCTCTCTACAAACGCTGTAAAATAAATTAAGGAAAATTAAGCTGATAAAAGCTGAAGCATATTGTCCTATTGTGGCTTCTCCAGAGAAGCTTAGGTCAACAGCCACAGCAAACTGTAAATATTGACTGTAATAATACATGACAACAGCTTAAATATTTGTAGGAAATCTTAAGAATTAAGTATTGTTTACTCATTCCAAACACCTGAAAGCACATCAAATTTATAACACTGAATATTTAGTATATTTTACTGTAACTAGAGATTGCTGTGACTGATTGCTAGTTTACTTTTTCTTGGCCTTGATGTCTCAGGGTATGAAGATGAAAATTTTCTCACTTAACTCTAGGGACCTTTTTAATCAACTTTTCATTTTAGCTTAAGTCATCTATATTTATAAAGCAGTATCTTCAGTATATAAAATATAATGTGTATTTGTCCTTTCCAATTTTTTTTTTTGGTCCTATTTCATAGAATCATAGAATCAACAAGGTTGGAAAAGACCTCAGAGATCAAGTCCAACCTCATGACTAACTAAACCATGGCTTCAAGTGCCATGTCCAAGTCTTATTTGAACACCTCCAGAGATAGTGACTCCACCACCTCCCTGGGCAGCCCATTCCAATGGCAGATCACTTTCTGTGAAGAACTTTCTCCTCACCTCGAGCCTAAACTTCCCCTGGTGCAGCTTGAGACTGTGTCCTCTTGTTCTGGTGCTGGTTGCCTGGGAGAAGAGACCAACCCCCACCTGGCTACAACCTCCCTTCAGGTAGTTGTAGACAGCAATGAGGTCACCCCTGAGCCTCCTCTTCTCCAGGCTAAACAGTCCCAGCTCCCTCAGCCTCTCCTCATAGGGCTTGTGCTCCAGACCTCTCACCAGCCTCGTTGCCCTTCTCTGGACATGTTCAAGTGTCTCAATGTCCTTCTTAAATTGAGGAGCCCAGAATTGGACACAGTACTCAAGGCATGGCCTTACCAGAGCTGAGTACAGGGACAGAATGACTTCCCTGCTCCTGCTGGCCACACTATGCCTGATGCAGGCCAGGATGCCATTGGCTCTCTTGGCCACCTGGGCACACTGCTGGCTCATGTTCAGCTGCTGTCAATCAGTACCCCCAGGTCCCTTTCTGCCTGGCTGCTCTCCAGCCACTCTGACCCCAGCCTGTAGCTCTGCATGGGATTGTTGTGGCCAAAGTGCAGCACCCAGCTGTACTTCTGTAAGACAACAACTGGACAGTTAAATACACTGCAATACAGTTCTCAGTTATGAGTCAGCTATGTTTCAGTAAGTTTACTGAAATGCTGATAAGTAAAACCTCTGGAATTTGTACTGACTTCCCTGGTTTTAGTCACTTGAACAAGAAAAGGTTACACCTAAAAAAAAAAATTACTCAGCTTTGTAACACCAAAGACTCTAAGATGTACAGTATGCTGTAGTACTAAGGCGTATGTGCAATGTATAAGTAATAGTTTGCCTTGCATTATTTAAGAGGCTGAAAACCACTATTCTGGAATGTATGGCTTTTAGTAACATTCTGGTAATATCAGGGCATCTGAAAGAGTGAAAATGACAGAAAGGGCACATCCATCATCACTACATCTGAGCTGCAACTGAGGATGTCTGGGTTCCAGCTCTGTGCTAAGAGGCCACAAAGACGATCCGAGGGCTGCAACGCCTCTGCTATGAGGATAGGCGAAGGGAGCTGGGGTTGGCCAGCAACTGTTTGGTGCTCAGCTGTAGCAAAGGTAAGTGTAGCAAAACCTGTTCATCCTACAGACCAGTGCAGACCACCTGTCAGAGAAGCAAGGCAAGTTCTGACTTCCAGCCAGAGCTCTGCTGCTGGAGATGGCATCAAGAAGCAGTGGCAGTACCCATTGATCAGACCAGAAGGTAAAAATGGGATGAGAGAATGGGTGCAAACCACATAAACTGGTGCAAAGAAAGGTTCAGCAAACAGGACCATGGATCTCCTGGTCATTTGCCAAGTGGCTTTAGAAAAGAGAAGAGTTACCCAATCAAAATGCTTCAGACTGTTCCAGCTCTCTTCCTTGAGCACCAGTGAGAAGTACAATCTAGCTCCTGGTTTAGACTTCATCTGCAGTACAGCTCACAGCAGAATGGACTGTCTACATCCATTAGGCTATGCAATAGAAGTATGTTGGGAGGGGGAGGAAAGAATTATGTCTGCATTGTTAGATCTGAACAGCAAAGCTTGATTCATCCTCATTATGCTAAGACACTGCAGACATGAAATGGCGCTCAGCCTAACTTCACTAATATGCTTAGGAGGCAATATGCCATCAGGCATTTCACTTCACAGATCTAATTACTGGGTTTGTCTGATGCTTGTCAAACTGTTGGAAATCAATTTTGAACAAATATTTCTCTTTGGAATAGATGGCATGCAGCATAATTGTGAAACAAACAGTTGGTTATAGCTCTGAACACGACTCAAACAGATCTGCTGGTGCATTTAGCCTTTACACAAACATTTTTCCCATTTTCTAGCAGAATGAATGCAGAGAGAAGTGCAGTTGTCTCATAACACAGATTCACATGAGGTAACTCTCCTACTTCAGTCAGCCAAGAGATTGTTTCCATTACAGCTCACTGTCCTCCCTCCCTCCTTACCAAGGCTTATCACTTTCAGGGGAAAAAAATCCACCCAAAGGCAAATTTTCTCTATAGCTTCAGAGTAAATGAAGGAAAAATATTTTTCTGCACAAGAGACTCAGCTTTTCCTACGGTCTAATCAAGGTGTAGACCAAACCTCCACAAAAATAAGTTTTCTGCTAAGCATAACAACCACATTTTTGACTTTCCTCCCTCATGGCATACACTAGACATTATAGAGCATATAAAGCTCTTACCAGACAAGAATGGAACGTTGTGAAGGTTTCCATTCCCTTGAGTTCAGTACACTTCCACAGTGATCAGATGAAGCAGTGAATAAGAGGTCTCCTGTGGCACAATTTTCCTTGCAATATACTATATTTTTAGTATTATGGTCTAAAGTAGAAGTCCCTACCTGGCCCAGTATAGATTGACTCATAAATACCTGTTACTACAGAGCTGTATATACTTCTGTTGAACACAGCTGAACAAAAGACCAAGTTTAGGCCAATAAAAAACACTGGACAAGCCTGTGGAAAAGGGTTGCATTGCTGTTGGTAAAGGCACAACACAATTTTAGAGCTGACATTTAGCCTGCATTGTTGTGGACAGATGAATGGAACTTCCACATAAAATTTTATGAGATGAGCCTGACAAATGCTGCTTTCCTGAATGCCTGATGCCTTGTGCAATACCAGTTCTTAGCCGTTCTCTGCAGGCAGTGTTTTGCCCTGAGAGCTACTTCCTGACTCAAAATCAATAGGTCAGACAGGGTCTGTTCAGTCTGCACCTTTGCTAATACCTAAGTCTTGGCACAGTTTCTTTCAGACTCACACAAGAACTCCTCTCTCCAAGTAAAGAACATCTTGGCCCTCTCCTGCTGAAGAACAGCCATCAAGGAGGTGGAGCTTGGCATTGAAGAAGAGTTTGTAGGAAAACACAAAAATGTTTTGATGGAAATAAGGGAAGTGCCAGTTTGCATCCTATTGTGGAAATACTTTGCAGGTTTAGCAGGAGGAAGGAATGACAGTATGTCTGTAGTGTTTATGCTCATATTATGAAGGAAATATTACACTCAGGTAGAACAGGACTATGAACTTCATAGCATAAAACTACGCTGTAAGAAAAAAAAAGGGATAGGAGAATGACAATTCTTTTTGATACTAAGTACTGCAGTATGAAAAAGTAAATGCAATTCCTCTCACTTAATTTCTGATACCAAACTAAAATGTTTATTCCAGATCCGCTGAAAAAAAAAAAAAAAACACAACCTTGAACATTTGGCATACTCTGCCATCATTTCACAAGTACTAGGTAAGAGACCCAGTAAAATCTCTGCAGAAATGTTAGCAACATTCTTTTCAAGGGGCCAGTCAGTGAAAAGCTTGCTGGCTGCCAATGGTGTCTACAACACTAGTGCTGTTCTTTTGACACTGGGATAAATAAACCTTCCAAAATGACTTGACAGTTTTTTCTCAGTTTCCTCAGTGTACCAGATAGTAGATCTTGTTGTCATCCTAAGATGTACTGTTTTCAGAACTGACCTCAGAATTCTCAAAGCTCAGGACGTGAAGCTGCAGAAAGCTACCTGTGAAGTAGTTTATCCTGAAGACTGTCAATATGATCTGCAAGAAATATTCTTTACTACACACAGCCACTGTTGCATAAGGATAATCAAAATCATCAACCCCTTGCTTGGGGAACATGAAAGGACTTTTGGATTTTAAGTACTGGGCTTGCTGTGTGCATTGTTTGTATAAGTAGTACTAGTTTGGTCCCTCTGGTTAAAATAGAATAAATACACTCTTTCAATATGCCAGCAACTGTTTCAAGGTCATATTTATACTGTGCCAAACTGTAAAATTTTATGCAACACAACCAGTAAACTCTGTCCTTGAACAGCAGATACCATCTGCTTTCCTAGGTTTGCCTCTTTCATTTGAGGGACCCAATGCTTAAAAGCGAAAAGACAAACACAATATTTAAGGCAATACACACTTATTTAATCTATAAATACAGTGCTGGATTATCAAGTGATAAGAAGTATTAACTTTACAAGTTCATCAGGGTAATCAACAGCTTAGCTATTTTTTTTTTCTTCCCCCTGAATTCTTCTAGACTTGTCCCAGACAATGTGTTCAACACATAACTGTGAACCATTGCTTGTTACGACAGCACTGCTTTTAAGCCAAATGCATTCCTGAAGCATCCCTCTGCAGTGAAGCTAACAACAGTGCCCTTGTCACTGAACATCCTTTGGAAGAGGGATCCCTGTAGTGGGCAGCACTGGTGCTGTGGGGAACTGTTGCTGTGGGGAACTTTTGCTGTGGTACCTCTTGGTAGGGTAACAATAGTGATGTTTTCAACTTACCTAGTAAAGACAATCAACAACCACATGAAAACACACAGGAACATGACATCTAGCTGGAATGATGACACTCTAACAAACATGCCTAAATCTTACCTTGGAAATTATCAAACAGCCCATATTTTTTGGTTCTGCTAACATTTTTGTGATTTGAGAGGGTTGGTTCCATGAAACAAATACAAAATAAAACAAAACAAAACGAACAAACCCAAAACCAACCCAAACCTTAAAAAAATATACTCATTACAGCTTGTCTTTACCATTACTGCTCCACTGAAGGCAACAAAGCTTTACATCAACACTCTGTAAAAAGCAGTAATACTGCCCAAGTCAGATGTTTTGATATACCATCACTGGGGGTCCTCTTGCTGGAAAACTGTATCAGGCATTTCACCAAGGCACACACAACTCCTAGCATCTGCATGTCAAAGATGTGAAAACGCTTGCAGTAATAACCCAATGTCATACTCTGTGCCCTAAGACTGGATATTAACAGGGAGCACATGTGGTTGCTGTGGGCTGAAATGCATTAATGTTCCAACACTCACTATGAGGAGCTACTCTCTGGGAGCCACCTTTTAGACTTGATGAAGGAAAAACAGTTTATCTGACCTTCCCCAGACTTGTACACCCTGTATTATTTACATCAGGCAGAAGGTTAAATAGCCATGTCCATTCTGGCCATGCCGAAGGAAAGAGGTCAGAGCAAGGCAGTCAGCAATGTGTTTCAAATCAGAGGAACTCTGGCAGTAACTGCATACTCATTCTGTGTCCTCCTCTTAGGGATGGTGCTGAAGCTTAAAACCAGAAACACAATAGACCTTTTTTTGCCTTAAACCTACTCCAAAAGTCACACCAAACTTAAGACACAAGAAATTAGCTAGGGGGGCTATGTTACACATTGTCACTACACTAAGCTTAATTTCCTCCTCTTCCCCTGTTCTAATGGGGTTTTAATAGTACAGGCTATCTATACATGTATCTCTGCAACTCAGTGGTACACCTTTGTAAAGATTACTAGGCACTCCTAACTTCTGAGGTCTTGCAGAAGTTTTCTACTGAGCCTGGAGAAAAGAAGGCTCCCAGGTGACCTTATTGTAGCCTTCCAGTCTCTGAAAGGGGCTACAAGAAAGCTGGGGGGGTTGCTTTTTAGGATATCAAGTACTGATAGGACTAGGGGGAATGGAATAAAGCTGGAAGTGGGGAGATTCAGGCTGGATGTGAGGAAGAAGTTCTTCCCCATGAGAGTGGTGAGAGCCTGGAATGGGTTGTCCAGGGAGGTGGTTGAGGCCCCAATCCCTGGAGGTGTTTAAGGCCAGGCTGGATGAGGCTCTGGCCAGCCTGATGTAGTGTGAGGTGTCCCTGGCCATGGTAGGGGGGTTGGAACTAGATGATCCTTGTGGTCCCTTCCAACCCTGACTGATTCTATGATTCTGTGATCTGCTGCCTTCCCCTAACTGCACTAACCAGCTACATATAAAGAAAGCCACCAAGCTTACAAATACATGGCACAAACCACAGCAAAGAGAGAGAACAGATCTGGACTTTTTCCTTTTCCTCATGGGTGTGTGAAGACATCGTATACTTGTGAGCATATTCAAGTCATGCAATGTGCAAGTAAAAAGAGGCATTCAAAAGAGCTAAAAATATCCCCTGTGGGAAAACAGTTTTTGATCTCAAGATTGTAATTAAAACCAATCCGTTTGATTCCACAAACTGCCTTGTACTCTGCATGTTTTCATGGTGTTGGTCACTTGGCTATCCATGCCACTGACTTACAACGAAGTGCTGAAAGGAAGCCCACACAGTTGGGCCTACCAGTGCAGAGGAATGCAGCAGTGTAGGCCTGGCTTGCAGCCTCTCTCTCTTGTTGTCCAGGACTTCTGGCATTGCCTCCATTTGCTGAGGGTTACAAAGGGGAGTACAGAAAACAATAAAGCCTGTGGTTGAAACCAGTGGGACTTGCTATGGCAGAAATTTGGAATCTATGAGAAGCATGTGGCAGTTCTCCACACAGCCCGCAGAGAGTTTTTTAAAAACCTAACCAAAGAATTTTATCCACCCACCAGTTTTCAAGGAAAAATGTTCCTTTGTGTTACTAGAACATATAGTTTTGTTTTAATCTTGAATATCTCACAAAGGATCCTCCCACAGCAGAGTGAGTTTGGGCATCATTTGTAACGAACAATTTCATGTACTTAGGAAAAATTACATCACCTGTTCAATCCATCAGCACTTAGAAATTGTGCAACTGAATATGTATTACAGAACATATCTGGTTGGAAGAAACCTCAAAGATCACCCAGTCCAACCTTCAACCCAGTACTGAAGGGTCAACCCTAGACCATGTCCCTAAGCACCAGGTCCACACCATTTGAACTCCTGCAGGGATGGTGTCTCCACAAGTGCCCTGGGCAGACCATTTCCATGTTTGATAACCCTTTCAAGTGAAGAAATACTTCCTAGTATCCAACCTAAACCTCCCTTGGCATTGCTTGTAACCATTTCCTCTAGTCCTGTCACTTGTCACCAAGGACAAGAGGCTGGCCCCCTCCTTGCCCTAATCTCCCTTCAGGTAGTTGTAGAGAGCAACGTGGTCTCCCCTCAGCCTCCTCTTCTCCAGATTGAACAACACCAGGTCTCTCAGACTATTGTGAAACAAGGATTGCTTGATTATTCATGCTTTCTGCTATTCATGCTGAGCCTGCACAATTGTTAGGTTGCAAAACCTGTCCATATCCTGTCCCCCCCCAACATAATGGCACAACAAAATCGCCAGAGGTTACATCCCATTTCACAACAGCTTCCACTGTCTTTTATAGTTTCCACACTAGTTATGTTCTTCTGAAAAATAAATACACAACAATGCTGCAAACAAATACACAACGTTACAGTTGCATTTCTTTCATAACATTGTAGAGAAATAGGGCCTTAAAAATCACCAGAAGAAGACATGCTGGGTAAAAGAGCGAGGTGAGGACAGTGACTGAACTGTTTGGTTCAAAGAAAGTTGCTCAGAGCATAATAAGCAGCACAGAAGACAGCTGTAAAAGATTTTCTGTTTAAACACATTGCTTAGCCTCTCCAAAAGAGGGCTTATATAACATTGCTGTTTTTTCTTGACCCAGGGCTAAGTGTCCCACTGGTAGACTATTTAGGAAGTGTAAAACTGCAGAATAAAATAGGGTTGAGATAAGTTAAACATGCTAATTTTAAGAACACACTTTGATTGTGACCAAAGGAAAAATACACACAAGCACGAGGCTACAAACCCCTGAACTATGTTTTAATCCTACAGAATAATACAGTTCATGTCCACTGTTTTCCTGAGGCCACCTACCAAACTCTATCCCCAAAAGAACACTTCACAGTAGTGAATATAGCCTAAAGTACTGTGTATGAGTTCTTAGTATGTTAAAGACTACAAATGCTTGTAAGTTCCCCCCCAAACAGCCCTCTGGATCTCAGGGAGCAATCACTGCTACAGAACTCACAGCAAGGGGAGTTACTATGGTAGTTTTCAGAAAATTCCAAGATGCCCTACAGTCCTATACACAACATATTCAGAGTACACAGTACTTACTTGCTAACGTTTCTAAAAATATCTGAAATACCCTGTGACAAATAGGTCTGTAGACCATATCCCCTTGAGCTGTAATATCTGAAACACCCTGTCACAAACAGGTCTGTAGACCATATCCCCTTGAGCTGTAATATCTGAGGTACCCTGTCACAAATAGGTCTGTAGACCATATCCCCTTGAGCTGTAATATCTGAGGTACCCTGTCACAAATAGGTCTGTAGACCACATCACATTGAGCTGTAATATCTGAAACACCCTGTCACAAACAGGTCTGTAGACCACACCCAATCGAGTTGTGCTCTTGCACACATAAAACAAAACTGCAGATCTGACTCTACAGAAGCTGACAAAAAAAAAAAACACTCAAAAAAAAGCCAAAAAAATGGGCTGTAGGGGTGTTCAAGGCAGTTGAAACTGCCCTTCTCTACAGTCAAAACAAATCTACAACTGTTAGATGCTGTAGCAGTCTGACATCATCTCCAGTTTGGAATTAATTTTCACCTTACATCTGTGCTAAATGGAGCAGCAAAATGGTGCAGGGGTTCCTTCCAGCTGCACGGTTTGCTCACAGAGCTTGTCACGTCTCAGAAACTGATGGATTCCTCTAGAAAGATGTAAGCACCTCTGTGTGGGAGAGGCAGAATCTCCAGTGGTGACCCACACCTCCCACCTACTCTGCCCATAACACCAACAGCGAGAGCAGCTCCCTGTCCCATGTGTGACCCACATCTTCAGCTGCGTCCAGAAGACAAACCATAGGAATACCTCCAGGTCCTGGGGCTACACAACAACCCTGTGACTCACACCTCCAGCTCAGCCCAAGACATTAGCCTTTGAAGAAGCTCACACCTCTACAGGCACAAGAACCACACCACCTACTGCATTTGTGAATTGAAAGACATAAGAATCTATTTGCCCTCAGGGAAGAAGGGACCAGGTCATGAGGTTCAGCTACAGTTCAAGACACTGTCAATGAGAGATCTCTGTCTGATAGGGACGCTGGGTAGTGGCCATCTGCAGCTCCAGCTCTTACTTTGGTATGGACAGAAAATAATACTGTGTAAAAAGATCAGCAGCTAACTGCTAATCTTAGAAACACCATAAATGCTTCACAGACGTGTTACTGCAAGGATGTGCAGCATTTCAGATTTTAGTTTGTCTGCCTGACAATGCATATTCTAAACAGATTTTTAAACATATTCATATAATAATGTGGGATTCTAGAGGGTGGCAGTCAAAATGATCACCGAAGATAAAGCCAGGCTACACAGAAAAATTCCTGAGGCCATATCCAAAGTCATGTAGAGAAACCACCCACACCTGAGCACATTTATGACAAGGATGCTGCTGGGGTGCAGATTCTTGAAGTTGCATTTAGCTGGTCTCACAGTTTAAGTCTCCCTGTAGGCCCTGGTACAAGGAGCACAGCATCCTGCTGACTACTGTGAAAGGAGGGAATGGGACTTCTGCCACCGAGCTCTGTATCTTGCTTCTCAAAACAGCTTTGTCTGGAAGCTGCATAATGGAGAACACCAGCACAGATCTAGGAGAAGCCATGCCATGCAATTGCTATGACAGAACAAGTAGAGGTATAAGAATATTGCAACACATGCAATTAACAGTGAGTTGTTTATTAAACTATTAGCAAAAATTACTTTATGGCCTATGTATTTTTTTTTTTATCTGTGCAACTAAAAACTCAAGAGTTTTAGAGGCAGTTTAGATCATACTGCAATAATAAACCATTCAGAGCCTTCTCAGTGAAATTTCTGAGGAAATCTCTTGATATCCAAAGAAGTATTTATTAGAAGGAAAGGCTAATATATGCCTGAATAACTGATCATGAGTTTGAATTACAATGTCTGCCTATTTGGGAAAAAACAAACAAACCAACCAACCAACACAAAAAAGCCAACACACACCCCAAAAGAAAAAGAATCCCCCCGAAAGTCCCCCAGCAACCAAACAAAAAGGCAGGCACATTAGAAGGAAATCTTATCTCCAGAACTGATCATGGGGTTTAGAGGAGGCAGTATCTTCTTCATAATAGCCTCAAGTGCAGACCTAAAATCAGCATAAAGAGTACTTGAAACCAAGCAGGAAGTTTTAGCAAACACAATACAAAGGACTAATGCAGTCTGCACTGACTGAATTGGCACAAGGTCCTATAGCAGTGAGATTATACCACGGAATAAAGCGTTTGACCAGAAAGAAAGAGATTAGTGGTTAATGAGAAGCATGAACTCAGACATTTGGAGATGGACACAGATCACCTGGTCTGTCTATCCTGCAAAGCAATGGCCAACTTTCAGCAGGACATAAAGAAATGTTAAAAGAAGTCATATGAAAGGACTGTACACTCCATAGTGAGCCACAGAATCCACAGCCTTAAATGTCTGGATGGAAGTCTTCGAACCCTGAAGGAAAGGTCAGCACTTACACTCCAATTTGCCACATCATTCTGCTGCTCTCCCATGTCAAGCACCCTCTTCCTCTCTGCCCCCCCATCAGTTGCCAGTCCTTCCTCCCACCTCCTCTTCTACAGGCTCCTGGACCAAAGCTGCTGTCTGAATGGCTCTGCTGTGCCAACTACCCCACTGCCACAAGCTCCACCTCCACAGACTTTGTGATTCCTCTTGATATTGCTGCAGGATTTAGCAGGCTGCTTCTAAACCAAATTCTAGATTATCCCTGCACAGCAATTCACCTCTGAAACCCCTCCTGCTTGTAAAGCCTACTCACTCAATTAGAAGAGTTACAAGACTAAGGTGCTACCTCTCTTAACTTACGCTGTTAAAACATTGAAATACTGGGAGTTAAACACAAAATGTCTAAATCCAAAGGATTCCCACTTGGAAATAAATACTGCATGGCCTTTTGCCCTTTCTCAAACGCTCCTACTACTATGCATTACTGATATGACCTAAACAAGCTGGAGAAGTGAATCCAGGTGAACCTCAGGAGGTTCAACAAGGTCAAGCACAAGGTCCTGCACCTCAGTCAGGACAATCCCCATTATCAATATAGGCTCAGGGAGGATGTGATTAAGAGCAGCCCTGCAGAAAAGGACTTGAGGGTGCTGGAGGATGAGAAGCTGGACACGAGCCAGCAATGTGCAATCACATCCTGAGCTGCATTACAAGACGCATGGCCAGCAGGTTGCGAAAGGTGGCTCTGCTCTGGTGAGACCTCATCTGGAGTACTGCGTCCAGCTCTGGGGCCCTCAACACAAGTAAGACATGGACTTGATGGAGCAGGTCCAGAGGAGAGCCACAAAAAAGGATCAGGGGCTGGAGTACCTCTCTTAGGAAGACAGGCTGAGATAGCTGGGATTGTTCAGCCTGGAGAAGAGAAGGCTCCAGGAAGACCTTATAGAGGTCTTCCACTACCTGAAGGGCTGTACAAAAAAGCTGGGGAAGGGCTGTTTACAAGAGCAAGTAGCAACAGGACAAGGGGCAATGGTTTTAAAATAGAGAAGGGTGGATTTAGATTGAACATTGGGAATTTTTTTACTGTAAGAGCAGTAGAACACTGGAACAGGTTGCCCAGGGAGATAATGGAGGCCCCATCCCTGGAGAAATTCAAGGTTAGGCCTGATGGGACTCTGAGCAACATGATCTAGTTAAAGATGTCCCTGCTTACTGCAGCAGGGTGGGACTAGATTACCTTTAAAGGTCCCTTCCAACCCAATGCATTCTATGCTTGTGTTCTGTTTGTCTACATCAGGTAAGAGTTTTCAAAGTAACTTCACAACACATTTCCCAGACCTATTCCCAGTGGTACCCCCATCAATCCTTTACAGCTCTGCTAACAGAGCACTACTGGACCACTTCCCATGGTTCTCTCTTTCAGCTTAAACATCACTGGGTTGTGCCACTGATTAATCCAGTTTGGGAAGTTTGCCCTTTTCTTCTGCAGTATCTAATTACCATTTTGCCTTAAACATATAAAATGAAATCTTCAAAATAATTTGTGTTTTCTTTTATTGAATTCTCAGGGATAAACATCCACAGGAGGAAAATTTCCTTTAACAAATTCAAGTGAACTGACATGATTTCTTCATGCAAGCTGACAATTCTGTCAAATCCATAATTTTATTTAAGATAAACACTAGTTAGAAATCTCACACAAATGCTTTGCTAACTCTCTGCAAAAATTAAACTTTTCCAACAAGTGCTAAAAGTTTCCAATTGTCCATTTCTCAGGTCATTTCACCTTTGGAAGAATTACTTCTTAGTCTTAGTCCCTTCTTTCCCCACCTCAGAATGGATGTTACAGTAACAAAGGTAGATTACCAGTTTACACATACATGCTCCAACACATCAAGGAAAGCTTAGCATAGAGAGAAAGCATTTCATATGCTCACCACCATATTTACTCTGCTAAGTGGCAATGATGGCAGAGTAAATTAACATCTCCATCAATGCAGCCAGAAAAATCTGCCAAGTAGAAAAAAAAAATCCTGGTGGAATCACTAAAGCACATTTACAGGGAGTTTGTTTAAATCAGTGCTGTATTAGAAGAAATAAATCAAATCTCAGGAAAAATCTGAATCCTGTAGTAGACTGAGGTTCTTAGTTGGCAGAAGCACTATGGTCCTAACAACATATCCAGGGAGCAGAACAAATTCTGTGGCACCACAGGACGTCCAGTCCCTTAAAAAAACAAAAAGCTACCAAAAATTATACAATTCACCTCTTGAAATAAAGACATATATATGTAACATGCCAGTCAGATTTAACCTGAGATACAGTATGCTCTTAGAAAAAAAACTGGGGAAATTATGAGGAAATTCCAAAGCTGTTAATCTAGACATGCAGCAACAGCCTGTGTCTGCCTGTAAGATAATCACCTGGCAAAAAAAAAAAAACATTTAAAATTCTGTTTTAATATTTTAGTATTTAACCTGAACTACTCTAGTTTAGAAACTCTATCCCACTCTCCACCATTACAAACCACATTTTACACTTCTAAATGCATTAATAAACCTATTCTCATCTAGACTAGGCCTCAGAGTTATTTCTTCCACACTACAAAAAAAAAAAATAATACTAACTAAAAAAACAGTGGTATTACCTAAGAGGGGAGTTTTACTTAAACACCAAAGCACCACTTTTTGCCCTCCACAGACCACTTGTAAGCTGCACCATAGTTCTAAATGTGACTCAATGCTATATGTAGAACAATGGTGACAAACTGTATAAAACCGTGGCAGTGATCGATGGTACTTTGCACAATATCTGCTTTTCAGTAGCAGCATTCTAAGAGTGAAAAACTGCTTGCACAGTACCAAGCCTTGTACCAGTTTGTGGGAGTTACTGCTATTAAAAAAAACAGAAAGAAAGACAAAAAAAAAAAAAGAACTCAAACTTTATCTTGCTCTTTGAGTATGTATAAAGTCACTTTTTATGTGATGAAGAAAACGTACTCAATGGAAAGAACTGTTAGGTTTGAAGATTAAAATGATGGTATGATTGAGCTACACATGAACTGAAATATTTTGTAAGGCTAGAAATGCTACAAACACATTTTTCTAAGTGCAAGTAGTGTGTGCTCCTCTCTGTCCAACCCTGCAAGTATGAATGAGTAAAACCACAACTTCTAGAGCAATTTACATAGAGCCTGATAGTGATTCAGTAGGTTACACCAAAAGGACCACAGGGCAGCATTTGCTGCACAAAAGTTGCATGTTACTGGTTACCCTAACTGAAGATGCAACCCAAGGTAGCCAGGCAATGTCATGCCTGCCTTTTCCAGGCAGACATTGTTCCACTCACACCCCAAGCCACCAGGAGTCATGTCACCATCCTCAGCACCATGCTAATCCCAGCCAGCAGACCTGGCTGACACCTGGAGGGGGCCTTGGTGCTGCACCAGCCTGGGATTTTCAGCCTGCAACTGGTAGCTCCTCAGGTGCAGCACATCTGTGTCCACCTGCAAAACAATGAACAATTCTCTATTTGCACTCACACAACAAGAAGTGTGCATGTGTGCAGGAGCACCACACCCAAGCCACCACAGGTTTCTGAAATAAATGAAGATAGTGACTCTGCCTCCATTTTCTCAGCAGGAAGTTTTTACTTTTTTATCTCCTGGGAAGCTGTACAGACAACTCACAAAGATAAAAACTGCTTCTGTAGAAAGAAAATAACTGTGTTGAACTTATCTCTAAAAATAAAAAGCCATTTATTTCCCAGGTAAACATTTTAAGAACATTTCTTTAGCCACAAATTGTGATTGCATGGCAAAATAAGAAGTCTCTTCTCACAGGTAATTAGGGATAGAACAAGAGGGAATGGCCTCAAGCTGCAACAGGGTAGGTTTAGACTGGACATAAAAATTTTCACAGCGAGAGAGGTCAGGCATTGGAATGGGCTGCCCAAGGAGGTGGTTGAGTCACCAGCCTTGGGTGTGTTTAAAGGTTGTTTGGATGTGGTGCTTGGGCATATGGTTTAGGGGTGAACCTTGTAGAGTAGGGTTATCAGCTGGACTCTGTGATCCCAAGGGCCTTTTCCAACCTGAATGTTTCTGTGATTCTCTTTCCTATTCACAGCCTGTGTTATCCCAGAAAACCATTTAGCATCCTTTTGAAATATGCAGATAATGCAATTTATTTATAATACAGCCCTTGCAGTCTGGTTCAGTACTTAATTTAGGATGTAGTCCATCATAGTAAATCATAGACTTTGTCTATCCTGAGAAATCATGATAACCAGTGGAACCTGCCAAGGGGGTGCCACAGACTACAGAAGCCCAATGTGCTGGGAGAGGTTACAGGAGAATCACCCATATACCTCCAGATCTCTGCTTACTGAGGGTCTCCTTCCCCCCCCCCCCCCCACTGAAAGCCTGAACTGCAATCAAGAACGGATGGTATAATAGGAAATTTTAAGAAAGAAAAAGGAAAAAGGCTAACTTCACCTTAAGAAAATGTGAAGAACATTTTGAAAAAAAAAACCCACAGCTTGACAAAACATGGTTTGAAAAACACATGGTCCTGAGCGCAGCAGCAGGTTCTGCATCTTCCTTCCACCCATACATCTGGGAGTTTACCTCCTCCATTTCATGGTTAGCTATGCTACAAGGCAACTGTAACCTGGGCTCAGACTGCTGAGGAACAGCTCAGTGAGAGAAAGACCTATCAGAAGCCTCCTGAGTGGCTGGCCTGGAGTCATGGTTCAGCTCTGGCTCTTGGCCATGCCTGACCTGCATGACAACTGTGCCCACACCTGGCCTCATGTCTTGCTGACACAGGACATGCCAGTACACTGCCAACTTGCCTGGCAATCACCAGACAGCATCCAACTCTGACAGCCATCCCCCTGGTCCTCCTCTTCCCCCTTGTTGGGGTCCCTGATGTGCCTGCCATGCCTGCCTTGCTATCAATCCCCACTTGCCCTAATGCTGGGGAGGCCACCCCAACTGCTCCCTAACAGCCTGAAGGCATCCAAGCACAAAAAGCAAAGGTCTTTATTTTTGAGTCCTCATTATCTTTGCCCTTCATAAAAAAAAACTGAATGAAAAATAATCCATGCTCAATATGATGAGCATAAGAAAAAAAAGGGAGTTCCACCTTGTGTTCCATCTGTGATGTCAGTCTACAGAATTGCCCTCGGTATACACTGAACTACCCTAACTACCTGAATAAAATGACACACTTCGGAAGCGTTCAAACCTCAAGAATATCCCTTCCAGCAGCAAAAAAGCCCACAGAGGACAGTATTGCCACAGATGCAAAAGTGATAAGAAAGCAATTACATCCTGATTAACAAATCAAAATGCATTTTACTTAAAAAGATGATATGTTGTTCAGAACGAAAACTTGTGCTTGCAAAAGCTTCCAGCTCTGACTTCTTGCCTTTCAGCAAGTGTCACAACAAGGCATTTACTAAAACAAATCCCCTCCTTCCTACCCACACCTCCTCCTGACAATTCTTTCTGTGACATTAAATAAGGCAGGTCTATCAAGCAACAGAGAAACCGCACCTAGTATTTGAAGCAGAACATCATTCATCCTGTTTCTGAATTCTCAGTTTTCTATTCTGACAAGGGAAATATTTTTCATGTGCCTGAAGGGAATGAAAGGAAGGCCCATGTTTTTGGCAGGTGGCTTACACAACTTGGTTGAAATCAGTAATTGTTAAATTACCCTGCATTTCTACTGATGCAACATACTACGATCCATACAGAAGATGAAGAAAAAAAAATACTGGACAATTTGATTTGGAGCCATACCATGCCATTATCTGGGCATTTATTCTTTCTTATGCAAATCTAATTTATGATTTGTTATAGTATGAATACATCAGTGGAAGTTGAAGTCTTGCTGATCACATCTTTTTTCATTATCAGGTCTGCAACATATAATAAACAGTTTCAAGCTTCCTGAATACAGTAAGAAGTGAACTGAAAGAATAGTTTCTATTTAACTAGTGCACACTTCCTATGGTCCCTGGAAACTGTATGGGGCAATCGTAATCATCATCACTAACCAGCAGAAAAACTGCATAACCTTCAGTCTTCTGCTTGCACTGCAGTCCAGATCTGCTAATTTTCTTTAAGACTATTTTGACTGGTTTTCAAGTCATTATGAAGCACTTGCACTCATGTGAGTGGCAGGATCTGCAACATCCAGCCCCAGTTCACAAGGACTTCAACATAACCGGATTGATGTACAACCTTGTCTATCCAAGATATCCTTGGATAAAACCACTAATCTCAACCTCTCTTGAGGTATGCTGTGGGGAACAAAAAAATTTGCATCTGTATAGATCTAAGCATATAGATCCACCGACAGCTGAGCCAGTTTTATGTAACAACAGTACTAAGTTTTATAAGCAAAAGTCATTTGTTAGCACAGTCCTGAAAATATGCATACACAAATGTGATGCAATTAGCAAGTGCCAGACAATCTGCTGCATGAACAAAGGTAATTGCCTTAATAAACAAACTCTAAGCAAATGGATAAATGTCAGCAAAAGGCAAAGGTGGGATGTGCTACAATGGAGAGGCACCACATCCCTAAGCAGTGCACCAGGTTACCTTCTGCCAGTGAAGCCTCTCACGCTGGGCATACACAGCTTCTCTAGCAGCATCTACACAAACAACATTAAGAACTCAGGAGTATTGGCAGCAGTGATCCTGTAGAAGGGTTAGTTTACTGGTTCAAATGTACCTTAAACAGTAGTCAGAAAAGGAATGCAAATTATAAAACAAATACAAAACCCCCACCACAACAACCAACCAAAAAACCCCAAAACAAAAACAACCCCAAAAGCCCACAAACAAACAAAAAAACAACCCCAGGAAAACAAACCATCCAACCACACAGGGGGAAAAAAAATAAAAAAAACACACAACACTTTGAAAGGTCAGTGACTGGAAGAAGGAAATTTTATTTAAAGAGATTGCCTTTCCATGCTTTGTAACACCAACTGAAGCACAGCAAAAGGCTCTGCTTCTGAAGAACATAACATTCAATGAATGCCATTGCACTTGAATGCTGACTGGAGAGATGCCACTGATGCCAATGATACCAGACAAACAGCTACAGCAATGTCTTTTCCTCCTCTACAGAAAGACTGTTTGCCCTACATGATCTGTAACAAGGGTTTAAAAATGACTGGAAGTTTTTTACCTCTGACCAAGCACACATATTGGGAACTACATGTGTTATCTCTTACACAATATCCTGATTCAGAACTAAGTAATCCACTCTTGGCAAACATCCATGGTACCAGCCAAGCATTCCTTAGTCCCTCCTGCACCTATTTTTTACATAAATTGAAAACAGGTCAAGGCTAGAAAGTACTGCAGATCTCTAAACTAGGCAGCCCTAACCATACACCTTGGGACTACAGAAAACAAATCTGTCTTTTTTGTTTGTTCATACTGGATGAATTCAGGTTATACAGCTGTGCTCAGGCTATGTGAGCTCTGATGTCCTCTGCCACCTGGCCTGCACATTAAAGCTTCTTTGACATGGGAACATGGACACAGAGGTCCATGGAAGGCAGAAGTAAAGGGCCTGAATGCATGCCAATACAGGTAGAAGCCAGCCCAAGCCCCAAAAGAGATGGAAAATATTCCTGGGGTCCTGCCATGTAGAGGGATCTTTTGTATTTCTTTTTTCCTCAGTTTTAAAAGAAAAGATAAATAAATGCTTCTCAGCTTTCAATTGTACACATATAAAATAAATCAAAGTACAGGAATAAATTTCTCAGTAAAATTGTATTTTGATTTAAGAATCACTTATGTACTTGATCAGCCAACTTTTCTGTCCCACTGAGGATGTGAACACTCTGGTATTGTACCTGTCCAAAACAGAGCAACAAGCCATATTCTCAAAGACTTCCACCCATGACCTTGGCTATAATAAGACACATACCATGAATTTCATACCAAGTTCTAGTTGCAGAAGGGAACATCCTCTTCCCCAGTCAGCAGACACATGCTCACCATACCCATGCAATTATTTTGCTGCCCTTCTCTTCCTGCCCCATGCAGGCATAACGAATAAAATCAAGTGTTGCATCTCTTCTTTCAGCAGAAAATAGAATATATTAACCCAAATGAATTTAAAAATGAGTTGTCTCTGAAAGTGAAACTATATATTTTTATGGTGTGGTTACTGCCTTAAAAGTCTTCCTTTCTGGGGGCAAGATTTGTGTGGCTCTTCATCAAATTGCTTTTTAGGGCAAAACATTGATACTTGTTGGCAGGCCAACTTTCAGCCTTGTCACTGGTACAGCTAGGTTGTTTTGGCATTGAAGTCTAATGGAAACTATAAAGCAAACATGCCAAATGTGTAACCACTCTACCCTGAAAAGAGGCTTTGTTTGAAATGGGTGGTGGCGATAAAGCAGCGCATGTCAAGCTCTGGTTTTGGATTACTATTGCTAACCTAACCAAGCATTCCAAATGGATTACAATGTGCTCAAAAGGAAAAACAGTAATAGTAGCAAAGAGCAAATTAGTGCCTAGCCATGTGAAACTGAATGTAACTGACAGCTGCCATTGAAGAGCAGGTGTCCATTTCGCCATCTCACTTGGCCATCCCTAGTATCATTCCTGGGAAACACACAGCTAAGGGCACTACTACCAGCAGAACTGGAATAGTTTAATGGCTTCAGTGTTCACCTGGCAGGTTAGAGCTCATATGCAGTCTGGCTTCAGTTACTTAGACCTTCAACTCTTCAAACAAAAACCCTGTACAAACTCCCAAATGTCAACAGTTATTTTACATCCAGAACATGGTATGCATACAGCATTCATTACTAACGCTTGTGTGGACCAGATTTTCTAGCCCTTCCTTTCCATTTACAATTTTTTCTTTTTAAAGACTGAACTGTGAATGTGAAAATGCTTCAGGATACTGTGCAGAGCTCACATCTGTGCTTAGTGTTCTTTATTATTTACAACACACACAAGTTAATTTTTCCAGAGGGCTTAAAAGTGCCTTTTGGACACTTCAGGAAACCCACCCCCAATATGGAAATTGTCTGCTTAACAACTTAATATCTGCTGTTTATTTTGCACTAGTTTCATACTCTAACATTGGGCATCATGCTGTCAGTTTATCATGCATTTTCCTCTGTTTGAATATGAAGCAAGCTACTAACCCACAGGATACAAAATAATTTGAGAAAAAGTAAAAAAGGTCATCAGCAGATTCAGATATCAAAACTACTCATCTACATATTAAAAATCAAAGCCTCACAGTAGGACACTAAGAAAATTGGCTGTGCCAAATACCCTCTGCAAGATAAAACAACCCCAGAACAACTTTCCCACCTCCTCATTCTTCCTCAGGACCACAGTTACACAGCATTTTGTTCCCTTGGGCTCATTATTGGATGTGTTCTGCCCCATTAGGAGATAACAAGATTGAGAAGGGAGAAATGTTTGCAGCTTATACTTAGCAGGGATCATAAAGCACAGCTTGTGGTAAGCTCTTCAGCAAGCGATTAGTAAATCCGATAAGTGGTGCAAAACTTACTTTACTCTCTCTAACATTTCTCCAAGTCAAAACCTGAAAACCAAGTGTCCATGGCACCTACTTATAGGCCTATAAGTCAGATAAATGAAGTTCATCAAGAGAACATGACAATGTATTAATGTTTTGCTGAATGGCAAGATTCCAAGTCAAAACAGACTCCAGTTTAATACCTAAAAAATAATGTGTTTTAATATATAGGTATTTATATATGAGTAATAATCAAAAAAGAAAGATAAGCAGAACAGTGATGCACCAGATCATTACCACATAAGGTTAGTGATAGTGATTAAGAAAGATACATCACCAATTGCCCTAATACTCTACCATCATCCAGTCACTGGGGAGCCCTAGTTGCAGCAAGGATTTGGAGAACTTTTCCCAGCAACTGAGAGGTCCCACTCAGTGCATCCGCTCATAGGTGAGGTCTCCCAAGTCACTGCAAGAGGGTCCAGCTTTTTATACTGTTGAATAAACAAGTTTAGGTGATTTCAAATGCAGAGACATCTGACTTTGCCACCCTCAGATTCCTCCCACAGGCTGGCCAGGGCTTAGGGAGGAACCAAGGGAGTGCCTTTATCTATTTGACTCTGACCACATACCTCCACACAAGGCTGGACATCTGACTGCATGGCCTTGATGGTCTGCTTCTAAATAAGGAAGGTTGAATACCTTCTCATGATGTTTCATCCTCACTAATGATTATATTTTGAGCTATATCTTTCAACTAATCATCATACATATTGCACTAATGAGTATATCCATTTCACTGAGAGTTAATCAATCATAAGCAATAACCAACTATTTTCATCACAATAAAGCATATTAAATCCAGTTTCAAATTTATACACCTCAATTTCCATCCCCTGGCACTTCCAACAATGTAAAATCTAACCAAGTGTATGTTTCCTGATTATAAGCAGCTCAAAGCAAACCATCATAGCCTCCTACTGGGATGAACTGGAAGAAGGGGAATGTTACCAGACTGTCCTACAGCATCAATGGCATTATCTGTGTGACTGGTTTCTGTTAAAGATGTCTTTGTTAATGATCTGCTATAAAGTACTTTAAAGCTGGGCAGACTAATCCAGTCCAAACAGAGCACAGTAAAATCTTGACTTCTGCAAGATAGTGCCTCAACTTGAGAATGCAGAGCACACTGGTAAAGATGATTTGCAAGGCAGTGGAAAGGGAAAAATTAAGTGTAAAAATATCTTAAGCTCAAAGCTGCTTCTAATTACTACATATTACGTGTGCCTGATAGAAAAATAAGTTTAGCCTTTATCTTTACCCACAATACAGTAGTAAACTCTACTGCAAGAGTTCCTGCTTGAGTAAAACCTAGACTTCAATTTTAATCACCAAAATAAAACAACATAAGAAATTCAGAGCAAACTTTGCTACAAGGAGATCTTTAATCTTTATGCAGCTGAACAAAGTTCTCATTAAACCAACTGGCTCATTACAGCACAGACCACAAACGTCTCAATCTACACAGAACTCAATTTCAAACAGATAAAGCTGCAAGCACTTTTTAGCCTGGTTTGGCTCTGTTTAAAAGCACCAAGGGACTCTAAAGCAAAGCCAGACATCATACAGATTACATGCAGGTAACAACTAATATTGCATCTTTCTAAGCTAGTAAAAGCAAAAGGATTTGTGACAAACAAGATGTTTTAAAATTATTACCAGAGTAAAAAAAACTCTCCTGAAGTAGCAGCATCAGCAGGAACAGCTAGTGAGGACAGATTCTAGACAACAATAGGTCTTATATGAAATCTAGGGCTAAAACTTAAATTCATTCCCTTTCATACAAGGTATAGACAAACCTGAAGTACAGACAACTGGTATAAATAAAAAAGCAAAAATACATTTCTTGGTCCAAAGATAATCTGGCAGCATCAATCCAACCAACAAGCAGAAAAGGGGGGATAAGAACAAAACCAAACAAACCAAAAAAGGCCAGTAAAACTCTAACATGAGGCATCTCAAGTTGAGGCCCACTTTGGTGGCTATGAGGGCTAGCAATTTTGCTTAAAATTATGCCCACGCCCTATTAAAATCTCCCAAAAAAGTATACTGCAACAGCAAAAAGTATAAGCACCTGACTTTCAAACAAATGTAATTTAACATCTGCTATTCTTACTAAATAGGTACTATAAATATCCAAAGGAACATAGGAAAAAAAATACGTTTCTACTGCTAACTCTGTGACACTTTGTTACACACACGTACAATATAAGAAAAATCTTGGCTTTATTAGTTTTCAAATCCAAAGAAAAGAATTTGGAAGTCTGAACTGAGACTATTTACTTAACATTAAAATTTCCTAGGTTAGCTAATTCCTCTACCTTTCAAATACAGACATTCAACTATTATATGCTAGCCAAACAGTCTATTACATGCTGACGAGACTCGTGGCAAGCCATTACTACTTTTGTAAGCTTCAGCTTTTCAGGGATACCAGTATTTGCTAAAACCATTTAATGAAAGTTCTCTTAAGAACCAAAACCCCAAAATAATTTAATTTTATTAGTAGTAACTGCAGTGGCCCAGTAAGAGTAAATTATGCTCTGTGCATTGCAATACATAAAAGATTTGTGGTTTATAGAATATACTTTAAGACACAAAAGTTTCAGTGGCATTTTTATAGTAGTCTTTTTTTCCCCCCAGTAACATAATTTTACTTAAAAATTGCTGCTATATAAGCAACTACAAATAAACCTCCCATGTCTAGTAAATAGATTAGAACAGTAGGTCAGATCCAATTTCAACTGAGATCTAGATGATAGTTATTTTAAATTGTGGAAAGCATGACCAACTCAGTACAGAATTTACCTAGAACAGTATTTATAATTTATTTTACTATTTGGAAAGATAGTAAACTTCCATTGGTTCTGGCTCTGTGTATCTTAGGCCCCAAATCTGGTTAAGGACTCATTGGCTACAAGGATTTTTATTAGAAGAGCATAATTTGTTAGAGCAGATTTCTTAGAGAGACTTCTTTCTTCAAGGACATCCTGTTGCAGAAGATGTCTCAAATCTTAGGTAGAATTTGCAATTACAATAGAATGGCTGCAAAAGCCACGAATGGTGCTATTAACTCAGATCATCTCACCAGTATTCATCTGTGCAAGCCACTGGCCATGGTTTGTAGTGTCTCACATACAGCATATACTCTGTCAGCTTAGAACAATGAAGGGAAATTGTCTTTTCAAAACTCAAACAAGAATTATCTAAACAGCTTTTAAATTGACTCTTAAAATATGGGTTTGTTGTATTGTTGTTTGTTTTTATTTTAATTTTCTGATGTTCAGGGATGTACAAGGAGAGATGGATTGATAATATAATACAGTTGTTGTAACATCCAGGCAAATAATCAAGAAGCTCACCAGAAGGAGAGCTTTGGGTGTTTGCTGGCAAAACAGATACTTGAAAGCAGCTGAGGCAGATTTGACTGGTGGCAGTAAAGACAGACTACAGAAGAGGAGGAAAAAAAAAAACAGAAAAAAGAAAGAAATCAGCCAGCCAGACAGAAGGATGCAAATGGAGCTAAAGGTCTGGAAAAGGAAATGGATTCATAACAAGGAGAAAATATGTGAGGAAAACTACAGAGAAAAGACTGGTTGCAAACAAAACTGGACAACAGCAGTAAAATAGCATAGGCACACACTGTGAGTACGTCACAGTAAACAGAAGTACACCAGGTTGGAGACCCAAAACATCAGAAAAGCACAGCTGGAAGTACAGGACCTGTTCACACCAGGAGGATTTTTGAAGTGACTAACACAAAGCACACAGGCAAGAAAAGAGATTGAAAAACATCAAGAACCAGGCAGGTGACATCTTTGCAAAAATCTAGGGGTTAATATGAAAAAAAAAGTTGAACGCTTATTTAGGCATCAGACTGTCCCACCACTGCCAGAGATTTGGCAACAGATTAGGTTGCACTCTGAGTGCTGGAGTGGTTTAATTTGAGATAGCAACAAGGTAACATACAAAGTCTGACTTTCTTCCTCCAACAGAACTCATGGCAACCAGAGATCCTATTGTGCTTTGTTGTTACATAATTGTTAAAGAAATGCTTTCCGACGCCCTGTGAGAGGGGGTACTATCTCGAAAGCTCAAAGGGATTGTTCATTTGATCACTAAGCACAGTGTTATTCTAGCCACTCACATTCACAGAATGCCTCTATTCTTATGTTCCCCTGAGAGGCAAGATCATCTGAGATACGTCTGCTATCACATACAAAGGTTGAGGTAGAACTGCTGGCAGGACATTAAGTGAAGAATTTCCACAGATCTGGATTTCCTTTTCTTGATTTTCAGAGAACAGTTGGATTTGATCACCACCAGCCTAATTTAGAAGGTGTATAAGCAAACCCTTACTTGAGGATTTCAAACTTGAGAGCTTGTGCATTGAATAGTAAAGCAGATTGAAGAAACACAAAATAAATGTAGAATTGTATCTATCCCCAGATCTACCTCTCTCCCCCCAGTCACAGGCAGAAACCTGCAAGTGCGTTTAATCTAAGGCACTTGGTACAAGCAGATACCAACACACCAAACAAAAAACCCAAACCCCAAACACTGTTCCTAACCACAGGCAAAGCCCCCTACACTCAGCCCCTGAACACTAGGTTAAAATGCTGCACACAAAGATAACGTAAGTAGCAAAGAACAAACCCCAGACAAAGCCAATACACTCGTGCTGCTCTATCCTACCACCTCCCAAGATAGTAAGGTTTTATTTCTGACCTCTTTATTTTACAAGATTCCATTCAAGCCACTAAGATAGCCTTGTGATTCACTTTAATGATTCTTGAATTTGTTTCTTTGGAATATTAAGTCACTTACCAGTAACCTCAAAAACTAAATGCCCAGCCTCTCACCCATACATACACTGATAAAAAGACAAAAAAAAAAAAAAAAGAAAAAGACTAACCACCAACCAAAAACCACCTCCACCACCTTAGCACAAGCAGCTTATAAGCAAGAACTTGAATTAGTAATTAGTGCTGTGTATTAAAACGTACAGAAGACTGAGGCACTTTCCCAGCTCATGCTTCAGAGCAACAAGGAAATCGCCTATCCCTCTGCGCTGTGAGCGCATCACTGCCCTCCAAATCAACAAACCAGCCTAGACCCCACTAGGAATTAAAGAGATAAATCCAGAGTGCATGAAAGGACATAAGTATGCTTTATTAAATGCCTCATCCTAATCTGAGCTATACTTCTCCCCCTCTACACCCTTCTGTGGAAAAGATAGCTAACTTGCATGGTTCCTTATTTTGGTGTAAATCATTTCCTTAAAATAAACGCACTATTGTAACCATAACATTTTAAGGAGGTCTGAAGGATTCTAAAAACCTACACTTCATGCAAATAAATTGCCATTTTCAGAAATGATGTGACCTCATGTAAAGTTCAGCCACCAAGAAACGTCAGGATATTTCACCTAGCTGAAAATCTCATTATTTTGCACTGATATTTCTTTTAACATTAGCATTAAATACCTTTCCAACATTCTGAGAACCTCCATAAACAATCCCCTATTTATTCTCTACTTAAAAACAGCAAATAAGACACCTTAATAAAGGTGCAAATATTTGTGTAGTTCCTCTAATAAAATGTTAGAGAGGTCATATTTTTATTTAAATCAGAATATTCATCTTATGAATCTGGCCCTTAAAACACAAGTCTAAGTTGCAGTGCTGCATCCCAACTATGTCAACATAAGCAGACTTAATATAGATGGTATAGAAAACACTACATTTAAATAGCTCTCTACACCCAACTAGCTTATATGGAACCTCCTACAAGAGCATTATTATGATACTCTGAAAAAACAGTGATTTGACTAGAAAACCCAGATATTTGGACATTTCAGTAGTGATTTATTACTGAGAGGTCAGAAGTCATGACAACTAGCCGAAGAAGTGTGCAATATTGAGTACCATGCTGTGCTCTTGAGGGGCAGCTCTTCATGCTATTTCCTATTTTGTTTTTATTCGACTCTTGAAGGTAATTTGCAAGACCATTCGGACTCAGAAATCCTATAATAGGTATCTTAATTTTAGGTAGAGCTAAAAAGGATCCTTTCTACACAAGAACCAAGAAAATAAGCTGGGAAAGCTCTCACATTTTCACTGCAGGAGACCTCTATTTTATCAACACATATTAAATAAAAAGTGGGTGGGAAAAGTGTAACTCAGAATCTGAAAAGATATGCTTTACCCCTTGTAATTACTCAGAATTGAAAGAAAAAACTACAAGTCAATATAAAGCATTATTGAGAAGGGCTGGAAAGAGAAATAATTTAAATGTTTGCCTTCAGAGAACAGTCACCAGCACAGCTGTATTGGTACAGGTATGACATGGCAGCTGTACCTCTGGCTAGAGCAGAAATGACAATGACATTTAAGCAGATTAAGTGTGCTGTTGGGATTCTGCTACTGAGATTTTCCCAAGCAGAACAGGATTTATCATGAAACTGCAAATTCCTCTAGTTTTTGCAGATGAAATGCATTCTTGTTCTACATATGAGAGAGGAACAAACTGTTTGGTTTTCATTTGAGGGTTTTTTATTTCAGCATGAAACAAATTTGCTTTCGCATCTTTGTTTCAAAATAGACAATTCCAATACAAAGCAGTAAAATTATTTCAAGAATTTGTGGCAAATAAGCTGAAATACATATACTTTCAGAATTTATACTTAATACAGAGTAGTGGGTTCAGCCTGAAATTAGGCTTCCTGTATAACTGTTATCCACACCATTTCGTCCTATTTTGTACTAGATTTCCTGTGTCAACAAATGCAGAAGGAACATACCACAGCAATAACATCTGGAAATCAAACAAGAAGGTCTCCTGGTAATTTTAAGGATGGTCAGTTTATACACAAGTTTGAACATGACACAAAACAAAGAACAATCTGAAAGTAAAAGGTAACAGAATAATGCTACTAATGGGGCACCATTCTGCTCATGCTATAAGCTTACCTAAAAAATGAAACAGTGGAACATTTTAGATCTGATGAACAGGTGAGAAACCAGGAGGAGACAAAAACTTGTCATGTCTAGAACTAATGCTGTCCTAAAAGGCTTTGTAAAGAATTCAGTCTATGCATAACAGCATCAGAAGTACATTTAAAACTCAGGCTTTGGTACAAGAATAAAATTCCCCACTTGTCCCATTTGACTTTGGGTTGCAAGACACCTGCATCAAGAAAATCTTTCTGCCTGAAGCTGCCTGAGTGGTGTGCAGAATGCCTGATGTGAAAGATGACTTCCTCTAGTCTGCTGGCTGAGCTGAAGACTTCAGGTAGCATGGATCTATGACCAGCATCTTCCTTGGTAGGAGCTTAGGAATAAACACCACATAGCTCTGTCGAAATCAGTAGAAGTACTGTACCAAAAAAGCAGGCAGCCTTGTGAAGGCAAATCAAAGCAAACAGTCACCACATCCTAATAAACACTCTGGGAAGCCTACTTCAAAGAAGAAATAGTTTGTCAAGTGATAAGCATCTGTCTTGGAAACATCAATATTTTTATTTTGCCTCCACTGAGTTCTGTGAAACTACATCTATTTATTGTGACATTGCACAGTGGCTTAGTTAGGTGCTCAAAAACTATCATTTCTGTTTCATGAACATACTGAATCACTTTTCCACAAGCAAAAGTTAAAAGAAAGTCCTATTACAGATCTTTAAGAACATAAATGAGAACTCCTGTGAATTTCTTTTATCTGTAGCCCGTTTCTAATGAAGTCACTTGAGATAAACACAGATTCAGAAACACCTTGGTAACAACTCCATACACATGTTCGTTTAAATAAGTGACTTTAGTCTTTAAAATGCTGATTCCTTCTGCAATCATTCTTGTCAGCACTAGCAGGAACACTGTCTTCCACAGTTAATGTTACCCAGAGCAGGATGCTACAGCAAGAAAGATAAAAAAAGTTTAAAAAAACCACAATGGATGACAGCTATTAGAAATCACTCACACTAAATTTAAAGTTCCTGTTCTGATGGAGATACTTCGTATCCAGTATAAAAATGGTTCCTTCTAATTAAATGGGAATATTAAAAGGCCTAGAAAAAGCCAAGCTTTTCAGTGGCAACACGGAAGGAAAGCATAGGGAAAGCTCTAGAGTGGGAGCCTGGTCTGAACAGCACTGAAAATAAAGAGCAGCATTATCTTGGCTGTTCTCTGCTCCTCGCAAGGCTTTCAAGCGAGTGCAGTCTTGTCACCACCAGGATGTTTCTGTCCAAGTACCAGTGTGTACACATCAGTAAATACTAGTCCTTTTCACTTCTATTTTCCTCATCAAAAATAGATACCTCATGTGTGAATTTCTGCTCTGTGCCTCCTTGTCAGCACTTAAAGGGACACTGTTAACACCCATCATACGAACCATTGCACAAGTGCTGTCAAGCTATGTATTTGGAGGAGTTCAGCCAAACCACAGTCAGCCTTCTTGAACAACACTTAACAGAAAGCCATAGTTTCAAGTATGGGTTGAACTTGCTGCTTGACATGGTACAGGAGACCTGGAGTTTCACAGAACTCCAGGATAGAGAGTGTCAAGGGGAGGCCAAATTTGCAAGTCCTGCAAATTTTCATTCATTCTTACAAAAGCTCTACATGCCTTCTGGTTTTCACTCTTACCCAGCATTAATTTCCAGTCTTGCAGACATGGTTACAAACATCCTGCATTAGGCTGAAGGACAATTCAGATTAATTTAGAATAGAAATACAAGTATTTTGTCAGGGTCAGCACCAAAACAGTTTATGTGTTTTTTACAACATGTTATTCTCTACTCTGATAATTCTTTCATGGTGACCTTATTGCAGTTCGGATCCCCCTTCCAGAGCAACTCCTATCACATACCAAGTCTGCTGTCTTCACAGAACAACTGCTACTGGACAAGGGTATGCAGCTATAATGCCCTTCTTGCCACCCTGTCACACTCTTCAGGCAACAACTTGAACCTTCAAGAAAATCCACTGCTCTTTTCATACTCCATCCTACCACTTTGGTACTGGAAGGACAGGTTGGTGGATATCTTTTTTGTATTATTATTTTTAAGCTCAACTCACTATCTTTATAGTTTCCACCAAAGTCAATACAGCTAATTACAATACTGCAATGAACTAGTCTTAGATAGGGGCATAAGTGGGAAGTAACAATAAGAAATCCAAGCCAGAATTTCTTGCCCATCTGATCCTGACAAGGAATTGAAATTTTGCCTGATTGACAGCACACTGATTGGGAAGCACCAACTCAATACTGACCGACTCTGTTTATGAGGGCAAGATGTTTAGTTCTCTATCCTCTTTTGCCCCTGGTTTCTATCTTCTGCACTGAGATAAGAAAAAAAAAAAAACCCACAACTTCTTCAGGACATCTTTCATGACATGTTCTGTAAGGAGTCCAGTCATGCAATTGAAGGTAATTGCAGGGGCATATACAGGATAAGTGAAGTGCCCCTTTTTAACAGGTTAACTGACCACTGAGGAGAACCCATTATTTCTATGCAATTCTTGCAATAGGACATTATATTCTGGCTCAAATTAGGTATTATGGATTTGATCCCAGAATTAGCAATGAAACTCTAACTCTTATTATGCAGGAAGCCAAAGTAGGTGGTTTTCATTTTTTTTTTATTTTGTTTTAAGGCTGAAAGAGATGAGCAATCTCAACTGGTGTTCCTGTTTCTCCTAATAGATTGCAGAAAATCTCATTCTGGTTCTCTTCTAGTCATTGCACTAAAAACTGAGTCACATAGTAATTAAACTTTAATGACAGCATCTGTTTCAGCTAACACAACAGAAGAGTGGTAGGCTCACAGAAAACTCTTCTGCTTGTTATTTCTTTAAGAGCATTTATTCAGCCTCAACAGCACTGGAAATGGGACAACAGCAACATCCCAGCTACTTTCTGCAAAATAAAGATCTTTCACAAGCACTTTTAATTCATTTACAGATAGAATCCTGCCTTAACCAAACTGAATGGTACATAAGGTCAGTGACAAAGAACACTAAGGACACTGTTTCTTGTATGCTAACAGAATACTCCCTTGGGCTGCAGCCTGCTAATGGACAATGACACAGAATGCACTAAGAGTAACTTGTTTTCATGGCTAACTAATTAGTCAAAGGCTTCATATAACCACCCAACAACATGTGACATTAGACTACCCTTAGCCATCCTCACTTTTACAATCAGCCACAATGTGTGCTCTCGATAACAACAGGATGTTAAATGCCTATTGTGCTTCCCCCCATCTCGCATACAGACTCACTCTTACTGAATAAACAAGAGGGGGTAAAAAAAAAAAAGAAAAAACCAACAAAAACGCAGCAGATTCCATACACTGTATAGCAAACATTAAAATAATGAATAAATAACAATTTATTATACTTTTACTGTGCTCATTAATTACAGCAAGCACAGCCCAACAACCCTGAACTGCTAAAACCACATCAGGAATCACCATTTCAGGTCCACACCTATGCTAACAAATATAATTACAACTCCAGTACCTGTGAAAGAAGAAAAACCCAAACCTCTGGTAGGCATGTGGTATATGAAAACCAAACAAAACCCCAAAACAAACCAGAAAAATTATACCAGAGGAAACTTGAAGAGCTCCTAAGTGCTTGTGCACTAGTTTTATGCCAAACTTCAGCACCATGCTAAATGCAATCTTCCAGGTTTTTGTTAGAGCAGTACATTAATTACAAAGGCACATTAACTAGTTAGAAGTCCAAGAGCTACTGTTTAAAGCATCAGATGGCTGCCATAAAAGCATAAAAAGCTTGAATGTTACTGTTAAAAGAAAAAACATAGCAAGCCATAACCAAACAAACCACAGAGTTAACATAAAAAGTGCAAACATCCATACTTTAGAAACAGCTTCAGATCCTAAAATAACAAAAGGTCTCCCCACTTGGCCAACTGCTGCCTCTAAAATCCTGTGGATTTCATTCCACCACAGCAGGTGTCTAGTACTTGCTTCTCTTGTCCATGTGTAAACTACACACAGATTGCAAAAAGTGTTTTATGCTATATAAACTTGTGCAAGAACAACTTTAGGTGGGCATTAAAAAAAAAACACCAAAAAGAGAAAGCTGTGAGTTGTACCTCAGACCTAACAACCATACAAAAGATACCAACCATGTTTTTTTATTAAAATGCAAATCTGTTCTTTCCATCTCAGAAAATTGTAATTTTGATAAACCTAGAGTGTCTGGATGGAGGCAGACGGGCCAAGTATGCCAACAAATCAGGCAAAGGAAAGACATAGTGAAGGAAAGTAGAAATATGTGGAGAGCTGGAATAACAGAATCATGACTTAGCTTACAATGAAAAACTACAGGAAACTAAATTCTCCCATTTACCTCTCATGCAAGAGGAAATAACTGCACCATGGTAATAACATCTATTTTAGGACAATTTGCTGTCTCAGATTGATTTTTTTCCTGTAAGTTAGCCATTACTTTGCATTAAAGTCACATCTTGTCTCCTACAATTGATTGTGTTTACAAAGAGAAAAGCTTTCCAGTAAGATGTCCACTGAACTACAGTAACCCTCAGCTTTTATCAAGCTCCTGACAGGACCTTATCACCTCCTTATCAAGCCATGGCACAGCCAAGAGCTTCTAAATACCTTTCAGCTCCTCCTTTTGTATTCTGCCCACCTCCCTCTTTAAAAAGAGCAATCACAAACCAAAAATTTATACAAGAGAGTGAAATCCATGCAGATAACACAATCTTACACATTCCCACCTTACACTCTGTACAACCACTTGTTAATTTGTAAGAGACTTACAATGTCCATTATTTCAGGAGAGTGGGCTTTATATACAATCATTAAATCCTCAACAAAAACATTCTCTAAACTAGTATCTGATATACAGCATCCAAAAATTCCTAGGTGTGGAAGCAGCCAAACTGCAGGCAACTGCAGTCCTACAATGTTAAACAAGGCCAGTGGTGAGGGTGACTACATCAGTCAAACTGTTTGAGATGGAAATCCAGTGGAGAGAGAAGATCTTCAACCTGCGCCAGGTTATACAACTACCCACAGGACCTTGTGTGTAGGGAATAGTAGGAGGCATCAGCACAAGCAATGACTCAGGCTCTGACAGGGGCATCATGGAATTGTGCTGAATGTACAGCTCCTAGCTATACCTCTGAGCTCTGCATACAGAAAGATACCTCAGGATGTAACCAGTACAGCAAGTAGGAGTGTCAGAATGACAGGTGGTGCTGCATTCAGCATCACTCTGCCATGTTTGGAACAAAACTTACCTCTTGCCTATGCGAACAGAAAAAGCCCACCTCTACAATTCTTTCATTTCAAAGGAAAAAGGTTTTGTCTAATCTTTCTTATAAAAAAAGCAAACCAGACAAAGCCACCAAACACAAACACCACCACCACACCCCAACCTACAGTACAACTCCAGCCACACACCACAGATCACAAGAAAGCCCTGAGCCATGAAGAATCATAGTCACATCTACAGAGATAATTTTACACTTGATTAACTAGATAGAAATGAAACTTAACTGCTGGAGAAGACCAAGACTTAAATGTATCTTGAAAACTTACTACACTGATTTTTTTTTCCTTGCTATCTGAAAGGGGAATACACATACTACAGTTCCCCTTCAGGAAGTTTTTCCTCACTTGTAATTTTATGCTACTTCAACTCTACAGTGAAAGAAAAGATATCGATAAAAACCTCCTTTTGCCCTTTTCCAAGTTAGTGCAATAAGGGATTGCATCAAAGGTAGGTCCAATCCTCCCAACACTCAATGACAGACAGTTTGCCCCCACTGCTTTTGCTTTACAGTTGTACATTGTCAATGGATCTAATAAACTTCTGAATGTAATTTCTGGAATTAAGGCCAGAAGACGCCTCCTGATTCCTTTCTTTAATCACACAGTACTCTGCTCCACAATTTTCTTCTCTCTTGGACCGAGATGCCATTCATGCTCCTTTTCTGACTACATACTGGCTGCAAGAGAGACCATGTTGACTACGTGCAAGTTCAACAGAAGTTTGCAGCAAGCAAGACCTTCTAGTTCCACATCACAGATGCATATTCAGTATATGTCAGACAACAGAACTCTGTTGGGTGTCACAAGAAAATCCTTTCAAAGGACAAACAAAACTAACTCTTGTTAATTCAGATTCCATAGTTATTCATAGTCATACCATTAGTATACAGACTAGATTTCTTTTCTCTCCCACATCCTTACCCTTCTGCTCCATTTCTCCGCTCTATCCTCTTGTACAAAAAGTTCATGGCCTTTGACAATTAGCTCTCTGAAGCACAAGACATACCTGGCTTGTCTGTTTTGTAAAGCAGCTGGTACAACATGGCTTCATTGTTGGTATGGACATTGCAGCTATACTCCAGTGTAAAAATAAAAGAGAAACAAAAACAACAAAAAACCACCTCCACAATGTAATTCCCAAATCCAACTCATATGAAGAAAGACAAGGTATTCACATTCACTCACATGTGGCCCTCCACAGGGGTGGATCAATCCTTGTTTGTATCTACAAATAAATGTTATTTAGTCTAGCAGACTTGAAGAGATATCCACACTTGGTTGCTTTGCATCACAACGTCAAGAATCATGTGCTTGCCTCCAAAACTGTACCCAACTGACAAGGACTGCAGGAACCACACTTTCTGTGAAAACAAGCCTTCCCCAAGTGAAAAATATAAACAGCACAGCTCCCTCATATCTTCTGTTAAGCAACATCTAACAGTACTATCTACTCCATGCTGTCACCAGGACAAATGTCTCCTTTCCATGAAAAATTGTTGTCACCTGGTCCAAGACAACACTGACCTTGGAGAGTGGGGAGACACTGAGCAAACCAAGAAATGTATCTCATTTGCTAAAGAGCCTTTGACCTGGCAGCCCAGGCACTGTGGTGGCTGACAGGGACTGGCAGCTGCTGCCACCGGGTGGCTCAGCGAGGAGGGACAGGCAGTGCTTTCCGGGGGGACCTGGGTCTTACAAACACCCGCTGCACCCCCACGCACCCGGGCAGAAAAGGCAGGCAGCAGGCAAGGCGTGCTGCCCCTCCTCTGAAAGGGACTTGGTGGCATCAGGCATTGTCTTCACTGCTGTCTGTGCATAGTCCAAAGAAAGGAGGGGAAAGAGAGCTTTGTGAAAAAATAATTAAGGCACAGAGGATGGGAATCTATGTGAAAAGGGAAGGCTGTGCTGCACCTATTCAAAGAGACTGAAGGCTGCTTAAAATTCCTTAGAAGAGGGATTCTAGTCAAAGCTGAAGCTATAAATTAACCAGCTCCTGGTGCATACTTGACAATTATAATTAGCATCACTGGGGAAAAAGATAAATGAGGGATAGCTTGAATTAGGTTAAGCCAGAGAGAGTAAGTAAGCAGGGTCTGTAACCTAATCACTGAAGTCACAGGACAACAAATAACTCACCTAGGTAAAATGATTACCAAGCTCTTACTTTATCCCCTATAAGATGGATTTAAACATCCTGCAGTTCTAGGCAATTTCTTAGGGAAAGGCAGATTTACACAACTGTGTCATTCTCAGACATGTAAAACTTGTATCTGCCAAAATGTTCTGGAGTTTTACACTAAACTGGTTTCATTTTTGCCTTCAGCCAACGTTCATTTCCTTACTTGACCAGGGTGAAAAAGAAGATGACAGATTCCATTTGCAACATAACTCCTCTTTGTTGGAAATACTTTTATGTTTGGTTTTAGCTTTACGCTTCTGGGGCTCTTTTTGTTTGTTTAACTTGGATTTAATGTTAAAAATAAAAAACTCCATCATATTTACTACTTCACAAGTGAAAAAGGGTTGATATAAGACACTATAGCCTGACTGGGTTTGGAGTCAAAAAATCCTCCTCCTTGTGGTACCGAGTTACCAAATGTAAATCTTTGGCTTATCTTAGCTAAGCAGTTCAGTTCAGATTTGGACATGGAAATATTTAGCAATTTGTTAGTTAATCATCAGCTTTCAAGAACACCTAGTACACTGCAGGTTGTCCTCCTTAACTTCAGTAAAAGAATTTGTAGTGAGAGTATGGATTGCTGGGTGGTGAATTGAAGCCTACCAACAGTGAACTTCATGGGTGTTAATTTCACAATCCCCATACAGACCACAGGCTTCACTAACTCCTCGTTTAGTTCACTGGTAGAGGGGCTAATGATCAAACTGAAGAGAAGGTTCAGAAGCCAGATTCTGCTGGTAGGAAAAGGCAGATGGAGGTCTCCTTGCTTTGCTGTCTCCATACTTCTGACAAAGAAAACCTGACATCTGAACTGAGAAATGACACAGTTTGAGACATACATCACACAGTGCTGCGAGGCTCTACAACCAGTAACACTGGATCCACTGCAAATGAGTGGAGCAGCTGCAGAGGAAATGAGGTGACAGCCTCATCACCAAATAAATAAAGTTGAAACCCAGTTCTTAAGTCCACTTATGGAATCTTCAGGCATTGTCAATACATGATCAGTGTTGGAAATGTTCACACCAGGAATTCTGGTTCATGTGCCAATCATGCTACATTATTTCACTGAGGAAAACTGATTTTAAACAAAACCAGTTTAAGGGTCACAAGTATTGTTTCAATATATAGTAAGAAAGATTCAATCATGCTCTATTCCTTTTGTACCCTGAAAGAAAGAAAAATTCCTTACAGTATTAAAAAAGTATTTGACTCACTTAAGAGCTTTCAAGATAGTCAGCCTTAAAAAAAAAAATCCATGCCTTCCACAGATCTTGGGTTTCCACTCCAGAACATAATGGGAGATAAACACTACACCAACTGATAAACTTTCAGACTTGCTCTCACCATTCCTGCACTAATGTTAAGTCACTGCTTTTTGCTGGAGCTCTGTCAGCAAAAAATCAACACAAAGTTACCATAAGAAGGTTTGCCTGGATTTTCTCTAAATTGTAACGCAGAAGAAAAAGCCAAATACAGCTTTCAGATCAAACAATAAAACTACCAGCAAAATCTAAAGGATGAGTGGGGGTGGAGCTTTCAAGAGGAGTTAATTTAAAATCTACATCTCCAAGTACTCTCAAAGGTCATCTACTCTATCCTTCTGTAACAAGATTACATCAATTTAGAGGGTTACTTGACTAACCTGTAATTAAAGGCCACAATGATGGATCTTTACACTTTACAGATGATGAAATACAACATTTTAGTATTTGTTTTAGGATTCTTCTTTCCAACATTTAAGCAAACCTTTCCCTAGTTTAAAGAATTCAATGCTTGTCCTATCCATCACGTACAGCAAAAATTTTATTTTTCTCTTTTATGTAAAAAGTCTTTAACTTTGCTGAAGACCTGGATTCCATCTTTCTTCTCTGTGGCAGCCAGCTGCAAATATTTCTTCCGAGATGATTTTAGTCCTTTGATCCCCTTAGGATAGTCCTGTCCTCCACCTTTCCCAGGTCTTTGTGGAACTGCATGATCACTGCACTCAAACGCTATACCTCAGCATTAAATAAGTCAAGGACTGTAGGAATTTTCTTTTCTGAACTGAAAAAAAAAAAAATCAAACAACATTTTCTAGTTGTCCAAGTAACTCACCAAATACTTCATTATCCTCTGAAGACTGCTGTGTTAGTCTGGCTGGTTTTGGACTCTCTTTAGCTGCTTCTTCAACTTTGGTCTCAACATTCTGTAAAGCAAAAAATTGTTCAGATTAGGACTTTGTTTCTGGTTGATAACTATAAACATTCTTCAAACATTATATTCTTAGTGGTGTCAAGTGGAGGGGACCAAGTTCTTTTTGGCCGTGTGCAGTAATAAGACAAGAAACAACAGGTTCAAGCTTGAACATAGAAGGTTTCACCTGAACATGAGGAGAAACTACAGTGAGGGTGACAGAGCACTGAAAAGGCTGCCCACAGATGTTGTGGAGTACCCTTCTCTGGAGACTTTCAAAACCCAGCTGGATGCATTCCTGTGTGGACTATCCTAAGTGATCCTGCTTTGGCACAGGGGTTGGACTCAATCTCTTGAGGTCCCTCCCAACCTCTAATAGTGATACAGAATCATTAACATAGATGAGGTTGGTATCTTTAGTACATATGTGAAGGGGAAAAATACTCTCAGAAAACACAGACTTTGCATTTTTTGGGGTCTGTTTTAATCTGACTAGCAAACATGACAGAGGGCTAAAGAAGACATCCACATAAGAAAGACATCTTAAAAACTGTGACAATTCTAAGTTACCACCTGTCCTTTTCATATTTAATTTCCATTCTATTGGTATCTTCTGTTGTTGATTTAGTGAACCAAGAGATCAGGAGATTTGCACAAATATTTCTCCTTACAGAGCAAAGGTGAGGTAGAGAGTGCTTAGGAATAGCCATCTTCAAGTTTTTAACCAACTCATCTTTAACCATCTTATCTAGTTCTGAAACAAATTTGCCAGTTCACTACCTGGTATTAGACCAGACCCAGAAATCAGTCAACAGCTGCAGCACTTAAACTGCCACAAGCCAAAGCATTCCAATCCCTAGCTAGAAAAGAATGAAGAAAACATGTGAAGCATTGAGTCTAAAATATTTATATCACTACTCAAGAAAGAGCAACTCATGTTTCCCACAATGTTTTATTTTGGTGCTCAAGAGAAATGCAAGCTTGCAGCGATGCAGACAGTAACCTGCATCTGCAGTGAACTGTTGAGTGATGGATATGAAGTGACTGATGTAATATTAAATATTACTGGAAAGAGTTGAGGAAGGAAAAACAGAAATGTAGTATGCCTATACTTTTTAAAGGGCAAATATTGCTCTATTTAGGTATGTGCTCATTCAGAAGATTTGGAGTGAGGTTTTGGAGAAATTACCTTTGCACAATTTGTAAGTTCTGACTTGCATTTTGAAAATGCTGCTATGCAATCTGCTCAGGAAAATGACTGGTTTTTCCCCTGAGAAACAAAGCACACTTGCAGACTGTAAGCAGTCTTATTTCCCCTTATTAATAACCACACAAGATATAAGATGACAGGTAGATTAAGTCTGTCAAGCTCCCTAAAGAACAAATACAAACTTAAGGCATGTAAACTCAAGAGCCTTTGAAGCAAGACAACAAACTTTGTCAGGGAAAAAATGGAAGACCTAGTTGGAAGGAAGACCTGACAAACAGTAGGAAGACCTACTTTTGTCACAGCAACACAAAATTTAGACCAGAAAGAATAGGAAAGAAGGAAGAAACACCTGCAGAAGAAAAAGGATTCTGTGCTCCCCTAAGACAATGTGAGCATTCCATACAGAAACCCCATCATTATGCATCTCTCCAAGCTGAGAAGACAAGTCAGTTTTAGCAGATGCTTACCACAGCTGGGATTAACTATCATCCCTGGGGAAGACAGAGGGAACCTGTCACAAACCAGCAGTGGCTTGGAGTGGCTTGGGAGACAGCTGCTTGGAGTGAACAACTTTGTGATCAGTACAAATACTTGAGCTCTGATCCCACAGGTGCCATTTGTAAGTTGTGGAGCCACCCACTTTGCAATTCATTAGGTGGAGTTTACACAAGCAACACATGCCAAGACCCACAGCATTAGTACTGCTTTATAGAACCACTTGCACATAGGGGCCACTGCTTCAGTAAACTACAGAAGTTAAATTCTTCATTCTACTCTGCTTCTACAATGAGCAGCAACTCAGCTACATCTTTGTAGAAAGATATTGAGGACATCTGCTACAACAGAGTGAGCCAATCTCAAAGCAAAAAACCCACTAAAAATTGTGCCATCATAGATGAAACAAAACTTCATACAATTAGATGATCAAACCAAGTTCAGGGTTTTCCCACAGGAAGGGGACAGCTAAGCTCCTGATTAGAGCTACTGCTCTGGGTTTCATAAAGATAGTACTTGATAGAGTTGTTTTCAAATTTATTCCATCATATTTTACTGTATGGTGAAGCTGATGGCACAGGAGGAGAGGGATTACTATCTCTCATGCTCTTTCTCCTCTTGGAAAACAGCTAGAATCTACTGCAAGACACTGAGAGCAGCAAAACACTATCAAAGACATACTCAGTGGTCTCTATGAAATGAGTTGTCACTTCAGGTTTTACTAGGGAGTATTTCACATCCCTTACTTTAAAGACATGATTTTGGTGATCCCAGGGAAATTAGATTGAGTTCTGAGATATTTTGGTTCAAGGTATATCACTGGGAAGAACTACACAGGAGTTGTGCTGTCTGCTCCCTGATAAACCACAATGTCAGTGTTGACAGATGTCAGCTGCAAGACATTGCCAGGAAAGCTGTGCAGTGTAACAGCTTAAAACATGACAGTGCCTGGCTGTAAATTCACTTGGTATGGCTTCTTACACAAAACACAGACTTGAAAATATTTCTTTTGCTCCATTATGTGCACTAAAATTTTTATATCACACATTATTGTTGAAATACTTAGTGCCTGTATTACCAAACAATACAGGGGGAAAAAAAATCATTGCATACAAACAATCAATGATCCAGATGATTAAAAAAAATGTATTAAAATTATCCTTTTAAAAGGCAAGACTCAATCAGTTGTTTATTTTTTTTTCTATGTCCTGAAAATAATTAAGTTTCTCTATCCTTCTAATCAATGAACCGAAAAGTGAAAACATTCTTTCATAGTGCCTGAACTGTTCCAGGAGGCATACTTTACCTACAGTTATGCATGTGGTTGGTTGTAAAACAAAAGCTCTTTGTACATAACATATTAACTGTAATTCTATCTAGCTCTTACTTTCAGGCTGAGCACTCAATGCAATTTCAGAAGCAACAAGGAAAATCAATTTGACAGTGTCAGCTACCAAGAAATATAGATTACACTTGCTTTCAGTGTTAAATAAATATAGACCTAAATTCACAAAAATCTCACTCTTTCCCAAAAAAAAGCCATCTTCTCTACCACCTCAAAAACTAGCATTAAACTGGAACTGAAGTCAAATTTCTTGAGATTAGATGGGTATTCTCAATGTGCTTAGACCCTTCTCTGAACTAAGGCCTCCAACCTGTACTTCAGAAAAAGCAACAAGCAAGTGCCCCGTTCTGCAGGTATTCTGACATCAGGAGATAAACCACAGGGCACCTGGATCACTACCAAAGCACATGGGAGTCACATTTCTTGCATGAATCAAGTCACTTGTGTTCCAAAGCAAGTCAGCACCTACTGCATCATAACAGCTGGTCAGAGACTAGCAATATCTCTATCATTTCACAAAACCATTATAAATTAAAATGCACACATCTACTGCAGCCACATGTGTATGAATACATACCAATACAGTTGCTCTTGATTCAGCTCTGATTTAAAGAAAAGAAACAACAACAGGAATTGCATTATACAGGACACTTTTGGCCCAGCTTCCCACTATATGCCTTGTGACTCAGTTTACCTGTTCGCCCATTATCCATCAAGTAAACACCACACAGTCTCTGCACTACACAACATTTAAAAGCTTTGATAGGTAAATACACAAATAACAGGTAGCTATCAAATTATTTGCAACAAAAAAAGCAGCAATATCACAAATCATACAGTGGCTACATATGCACCCAGTAATGCAAGAAGCAAGGCTACTTGCATTTTGCTGTTATCAGTGCCTCTTTAGATGATCTTTACCTAAAAGGGAAGTATTAAGAAACACTGAGTTACAATGAGCTGTGCTCTGCAGGCACTACAGTACCAGGCCAGTTAAAAAGTGCAGTGAAGCATACTACATTTACTGAAGCAGCTATGTCCTCAAGAATGGGACTTGGAAATGCAAAGCTGTACTCTGGGGTATTCAAGACAGCTTTTTTAACTATCTTGCCATTTTTTTTTCATGCTACTTATCAGGGCATTGTTTCTTTTCCTTTAACTATAAAACTGTTACTCAATGACTTCATTTTGCAGATTACAAAAAAGCCACACAAATGTTAAAAACTTTGCATCAGAAACCAAATATTATTCAAGAAGTGTTATATTTAAAAGCTAATTAATCCAATGCCAAGCAGAAATTCATACTGTCTGTGCTCTCATTTCTTATTAAGCACTTAGCTCACATGTTTAGTTCAATCCCAATGGCACAAAGGAAAACAAACTGAAATTTCCTCTATTTGCAGAACACCGCCACACTGACATCAAAAGCTCTAATTCCAGCAAGACAACGCAGACTGAGTGCATGAGCTGCTGTTTTGGCAGCACAGCCATTTCCTCAGTTCCTTTCCCTCATTCTCATTCATTCATTTCTGTCCACAGCATGCTACCTTCTCTGCACTCAAGTCCACAGCACCTAGCAGAACTGAGCATGGTAAAATACTTGATTCTTCCTCTATGCTACACTTATGAAACTAAAACAAACACCAAACAGGAATTTCTAGTGGATAAAACCAGATTTGACTAGCAATAAACCTCTATTTTTGGAACAACAGAAAGTGTAAATTGTTGCAGGCAATAACAATCTTGGTATAAACTAAACTGTAACCATAGCAGTAGATTGTTCAACTCCAGACTCAGGTGAAGAAATCTGAAAAGCATTCCTAGTCTTCCACTTCTGCAGTGATAGCTACCTAAACGCTATCATGCAAGGCTACCTTCCATTTACTTTACAAAAATGTCCAAGTACACCTTCAGGACATTGTCTGTATTGCCTCTTTGCAACTGAGAATCTTCCATAGAGTTTGGGGGGGGAATCTTTAAATCATGGATGTGTGCTCCTTCAAAAATGTGACAATAAGATGAAAGCCATGTATCAGAAAGTCTGTCAAATGCACAACAGTTTCTCTAAACACCAAAAGTTGCTGCAGCCAGCAAGGCAGGACATAACTGGCTCTTCACAGTGATTATTTTGTCACTTTTGTATTGTGCATCCCCAGATTAAGTACTAACAATGTTGTTTTCATGAAAGCTGGAGAAGTTCCTTGTTTTCTCCTCAGACTTCTATCCATCTTGGTTTTTCTCTCCAATATATTGTAAGGAATTTCACATGCACAACTTAACACAATCAAACAGAAGAGATACTGTGGACAACCCCTGTTAGCAGCAGGAATTCATGGAATGGAAGTTGGACCTCTAAGTGGGTAGTAATCTCTTGGATCTGCATTAGTGAGTTAATTCAAACAACTTCCTGAACTCGCCCACTAATACTTCTTAACTGGGGAGATTTTCCAACCTCCTTTCCATTAAAACAGAAGCTTGTACACATACTAGCAAGCCCCAGGCTTCTTGCATAGAATGTGAATGGTGAATTTTAACAATGCCACACCAGCTGGTTTGCACTCCCTAAGCAAGACTACTGCCACGATTAAGAATTGCATTCCCAGAAACTCCCACATCAGTTCCTTCTTCAGTCCCCACCAGTCACAAAAAGGATTCAAAACTTCCCATTAATAAATAAAATAACTCTTTTAAACAGCAAGCTAATCACAATAATTATCTCCAGTTTTCTGGTATACTTCATATTCTCAGTTTTATTTTCAATTCTACAGATTCTTTACATTGTTTCTAAAATGCAATGCTAGAAATACCCTCTACTTGATGACTTCTGAATCAAGTAATTATTCTTCTGTTCCTGAGCATGCGTGAAAAATGTTACTTAAAAGAACAAAAAAACAAACAAAAAGGACAGTGTGATGGAAAGAGAAAGGACCAGAGTTTTCAGAAGACAGGTTTTTGTTCCTCTACTCCACCAGTACAGCACTACTGCTGCTACTGTCACCAATGGAGAATTTCAAAAGAAGTTTCAAACAACAGGATTCCCTCACTAACTCCCATGGCAGACAAAGAAAGGCTTTTTGAAATAAGGTTAGAGATGCCTCAAACACATTATCCTGGTCTTTGAAGAAATATACTCCATCTATTTTGAAACCTTAACACACTGAGCTGCTACAGTAAAAAACACTGAATTTCAACTAAAAAAACCCTGCTACATTCCCCACTACCAGTTCACACTATTTTGCAACATGCTTCTCTCCATTTATGAGAGGCATTTAAAAATTACTTTTCTTTGTGGAGATGTTCTTATAAATTGGGTTCATGCACTTGCCTTTAGAGCAATTCTGTTTTGTTTTGCTTCAAGGTTCCTGACCACACTGGCCTTCTCATTTCTTACAACTGAACTGAATTGATGCAGGCTGCTTGCAGACCCTGCTTCAGTTCAGCAGCTGCACATTTAGCTTCTTTGGATCTTACTGCACCACAGCATCTTCATGAACTTGAAGAAGTAGCCCCTCCACCATGCAGATGTGCAAAGGGGAGGCACTGGGAGGGGCCTTCTTTGCCCTGGGTCTTCTGTCCATCATTGAAATGCCCAGCATGACTTTCCTGGCACTGCTCACCCATGCTGTGCCAGATGCTGTTTCTGCACTCTGGCTTTAGAGCTGCTTTTTTCATCTGGTCTCAAACCATTTCTGGTTGGTTGCAGAGGGAATTTTAACAGGTGCTGACTGGTTCACGTGGGTGAATAGAATCCCTCCACCATTTTACACCAAGATCAGACAGGCACTGCTCACACTTCTGCTTTTCAGTTGGTGATGGAAGCTGTGAACCTGACCCAATGTCCTAACAAAGGTGATCCAAGGGCTGGAGCACCTCTGTTGTGAGGATAGGCTGAGGGAGAGAGGGTTGTTCAGCCTGGAGAAGAGAAGACTCTAGGGGGGACCACAGAGTTGCCTTCCAATACCTGAAGGGATTCTATAGGAAGGCTGCAGAGGGACTTTCCATAAGGGTGTCTAAAGACAGGACAAGGGGGGGTGGCTTTAGGCTGAGAGAGACTAGGTTTAGACTGGCTCTTAGGAAAAAGTTCTTTAGTAAGAGAGTGGTGAGACTCTGCAATAGCTGCCCAAGGAGGTTGTGGATGCTCCCTTCCTGGAGGTGTTCAAGGTCAGGTTGGATGAGGCCTTGAGCAGCTGAGTCTGAGGTATCCCTGCCCATGGCAGAAAGGTTGGAGTAGATGACCTCTAAGGTCCCCTCATCTAGTTTCACCCTCTGCCTTTTTGGTTTGTTTGTTTCTTGGTTGGTTTTTGTGTGGTTTCCTTTTTCTATGATACAATAGAAATCAGGAGGGAGCTGGGGTTGTTTAGCCTGGAGAAGATCCCTTCATCTAGTCATCTAGTTTAACCCCCCTGCCTTCCCCACCACCACCCCCCTTCATCTTCTCAAAGCAGCGCCTGCTCCCTCTACACCATCCTTCACCAGGCCCAAACAGCTCCTGCTCCATCACCACCATTTTTGCACCCATCCCAGAGCCAAGACACCACACAGAGTAGCTCAGCCCCAGTAAGGAGGCCCAGCCAGCACCCATGGATGATATTGGAGCAGTCATCAATTCTCATCCTACCTGAACCAGGGGGCCACCAGGCCCCCCAGCCTTCGAATCACCCCACCACCAGTCACCCGGTGTGCACCATGGGGACTCACCAGTGATGAGAGGAGGATTCCTCAGCCCAGATGGGCTCAGCCTGGGGCTTCTGTCATTCCTGGCAGGGATTAAAAAGGGGAGTGGGTGGGGGTGGGCCAAGTGGCCACACCTGGGATGGGAGGAGACTCCAACAGAGCCCAGGTGCTCTGGATTTGAAGGGAAAAAGGGGGGAAATGGGGCAGGTGGAGTGGAAAAGGGGCAGATATGGTAGGAAAGGGGAGGTGGTGGTGAAAGAAGGGGATTTTAAAATAACTTTATATTCCATAAATCTTTCATAATGTACAACTGCAGTTCATGGTTTGCTTTGCCTCCATGCAAAAAGAACAAACCCACCAATACTTCATAAAATAAAGCACAATGGTGGCTATTACAATGAAATCTTTCCAGAGTTATCATTTTGCTTGGTGGCAAAATCTGTGCTTTTCAGATCAAAATAACAAGTTTTAACAACAACAGAAAAAAAAAAGTTCTGCAAGAGTGAATTTTCTCCCTGGATTCCAGCAGACAACATATGGAACATATGCCCTATGATGAGGGGCTGAGAGCCCTGGGGCTTTTTAGTCTGGAGAAGAGAAGACTGAGAAGGGATTTAATAAATGTTATTGCGGGCTGGGGGTCAAGAGAGAGGGGACAGGCTCTCCTCACTTGCACCCTGTGATAGGACAAGGGGCAATGGATATAAACTTCAGCACAGGAGGTTCCACCTCAACATGAGGAGGAACTTCTTCACTGTGAGGGTCACAGAGCACTTTCAAGACCCATCTGGATGTGTTCCTATGTGACCTGTGCTAGATTCTATGGCCCTGCTCTGGCAGGGGGGTTGGACTTGATGATCTTCTAAGGTCCTTTTCAAACCCTAACATCCTATGATCCTATGACCTGCAGAAACACTCCTGGCACTGCTTTAAGGTAAATTTGTAGTGCTGTGCTGTACCACAGCACTGTGCTCTCCATAGAGACCTCTGAGCTCTTCTACCAGCTCTTCCTGTGCTTAACAAGGAGCAAATCAACACAGACAATCCCATATAGGCCCCAAGGAAGGATTCAAGGTTGAGTGTGTCTTAATTTGGGCAGTGGCAAGCCTTTTGCTTTTTATTGATTACAAATGGCCAGACTCAGACCACTGATAGGGTACAAGGTTGAAAGCCAGTTTGGAATGCAAAAAAACTATAAAATCTTTCAAATTTACTCTTGCTGACTAGTGGATTGCTACTTTGAACTTTTTACAATGGTGATACTTTTGTAGTTTCCCCCTTTCACTGTTGTGCATCATTATGTAACTAGTTGCTATCTTCTGTATCTCTGTTGGGCTTTTAGCATAGATTGAGTATTCAGATGCTTAGATGACCTTTTAAATTTTTTCCAGTGTGTTGGATATTTATATGAATTCTTTTCAGATTTTACCAACATGATAGAATGTAGAAGTGGTTTGAAGTGGTTTCATTAGCAGAAGGAAACTGAATTGGTTTTGTGTACTTTTTTTATTATTATTACCCTTTAGAAAGACTCAGTTCGAAAATTACTAGTCTGCTGGGATTAGACACTGCCATTGTTTACTGCATTTATTAAGCACTTAAGGAGATACACTGAGAGTTATGGCTGCAGCATCAATGTTGTCTTTATGACTTAAACCACATCCTTTATGTGAAAAAAGAAAAAACCCCAGTGTGTAATATTTGTACTCGTTCAGCATGTGGCTAAAATGAGTTCTTAAAGGAAAAGCAAAAGAGTGAACAGACAGAAGAAAGTTGATGAGAGGACTGTGAAAGTATCAGTCTTGATAGCTGTCATTCTTCCAGGCTACTCTGGAAATCTGCTTAAACACCTTTTGGAAATGAGATTTACTGTTGTGTTTGATGTCTGAAGTGCCCATTTCTGGTTTTGCTCATCGAGTGTTGTTAAGGTTCCAGTGTTCTCAGTTACATGTTACATATATTCCAGCATTATAAATGCTGCAATAGACTCCCCAGGGTGGTGGTTGAATCACTGTTCCTGGAGGTGTTTCAAGGATTAATAGATGTGGTGCTAAGGGACATGGCTTGGCACCAGACTTGGTAGAGCTAAGTAATGGTTGCACACGATCTTAAAGGCCTCTTCCAACCAAAACAATTCTATGATTCTGTAGATCCTCCATGGTTCATGAGGTCAAAAACTGAATCCATCAATGTGCCTGCCAGATGATGTCTGCAGTGACACTATACAAAAATCACCTGGATACAAAGCAGGCAGCAGGTGTGCTTTAAAGACAGTAGTTTCATGTCAGTTGTTCTGCAGGCTGGCAAAACCTGGTGTGTTCCCAAGCACAGTGTTAGATCCTTACATTGATCTTCCCAGGTTTGCACTGTGCGTGCCACTGCACTGCTTGTACAGCTGAGGTGGTGGTGCTTGCTCTGCTCTGCAGGACCAAGGTGGGATCGGGAGAGCAAAGAGCAAGTCATCCCTCTCTCTGTGCTTGTCTGAATGTATGGGATTCAAGGTCAGGTTTCCTGTGTTAGGGTTTCAGAATTAATGTGCACAGCGTGAAAGACAAATGACAGGTTAAAAATACTGACCCAGAGCATACTTTTGTGTCTCGTTGTCTGAACTTGTTTCTCAGTTTCCTTGCTGTTTTATGAGAATTCTCAATTCTGGCAGCGTCTTATGAGTACCTGCAGAGTGACAGGTCACTCATACAGCTTTTTTATTCCCTCTACCACTCTGTTTTCAAGGGAATACCTCAATTCTTGCACAGGGTTGTCTGTCCTGGTTTTTCTTTTGTTTCTGAAATGAACTCTGTTGTTTTAGCACCTTGCTCCCAAATGCAATCAGACTTTGTCAGTGGGTATGGACACAGTAATGTAATCTCTTTTCTCCTTATTGCTTACTTGAACATCCCTCTTCAGCACTGGGGATCCATAAAAGCTGACTAGTAGCATCCTGTGGCTTCCTTAGTTGTCTTTATCTGCTACATTCTGAGCTGAAGATATTTAGTGCTGCAGGGTGCACAGAGAAATACACCTAGAAACAGCTGGCCACAAAGGAGTCTATCTGGGAGGTTACACCATTCCAAACCATGATCCAGTGCAGAATACCCAATATCATAATATTCAGAGGAGTAGATACAACCCTTTCCCAGACTCCCAGACTCCCACCAACCACTGGCCATATGATGATGCATTTGCCTGTAGTGCCTAAGTCAATGTCCAAATCTGCATCATCACACAAAAGGATGCCTGCAGTGGTCCTGGAACAAGGAAATACTCAAGTGTCTTAAATGTGTACAAAATGGCTAAGTGTGTATGAAAAAAACATAATAAAATCTTATTCTATTACCTAGAGGTTATTTTGAGTCAAATATATTATAAAATGAAAGTTATTACTGATTATTCCAGAAATATTCACTGTGAAACTGTCAGGCCTAAGAAAAATACTGTTAGAAGTAAACTAGTCTGCCACCTTATCAGCAAAAAATATCTTTTCTGGGCATCCAGCTGTGAAAATCTTCTGGCTTTCCCAGTAATTCAGCTGACAGTGGACAAGTATTTTTGATAAAACCCCAACACAGCTGACATTCTGACACTGCAGCCAGCATTGCCTTTATTAAGAGAAAACAGATAAGGTTTCCCTTGTCAATATAAATGGTTGACTCCACAGGCCTGTAGAAGAAAAGCAGAACACACAGTCCACGGAGCTCTTCATAAGAGTCCAGCGCAGAGCTACAAAGATGATTGAGTGAAGCATCTCCCTTATGAGGAAAGGCTGAGGGAGCTGGAGATCTTTAGTTTGGAGGAGATGAGACTAAGGGGTGACCTCATTCATGTTTATAAGTATGTGAAGGGTGAGTGTCAGGAGGACAGAGCCAGGCTCTTCTCAGTGATATCCAATGATAGGACAAGGGGCAACGGGTACAAGCTGGAGCAGAGGAGGATCTACGTGAACATAAGGAACAACTTTTTCACCATGATGGTGGTGACAAAACACTGGAACAGGCTGCCCAGGGTGGTTGCGGAATTGCCTTCTCTGGAGACACTCAAAATTCACCTGGCCGTGTTCCTGTGTGATTTACTCTAGGTGATCCTGCTGTGGCAGAGGGGGTGGATTAGATGATCTCTTGAGGTCCCTTGCAACCCCTAACATTCTGTGATTCTGTGAACTATATAGGCTACAAAAAGCTGCCACACAATGCATCAACTGAACCCACAGAGAAGCAACATGACACCCAACACAACAGTTTTAGCTCTGCCCATTCCCCAGCAGCCAACCAGAGTGCAGGGAGGTCAGAGTTTCACTTTTGGTATTTTATTCTTAATTCCATTACATGCAAGAACTAGTCCTTCAGTGTGTAAAATAAAGAGGCCAGCATATATATCTGGGTCATTTCTATGCACAGTTGAAGACAGCTTATACTGAATAATAGAAGTATCATTACATGCACTTGCTCTGTTAAAAGGGTAGCACAAAAAAAGGCTAAGAAGGGCAGACAACTTTGAAAGTACTTTCTCATTCTACTCAGTGATACTCTAGACTACCCCAAATCCCCTTTGAGCTTACTGAGTAGAAAACACACTCTGAAGCAATTGCCACTGCAAACCAAAAAACAGATTTTTCAGCTTCTTATAGTTAATTTAATTTTCACTTCTGAGCTTTTTAGCTCATGAAGAACGTACACAAGCTGCTATGTAAAAGCACTTAATATTCAAAATTACATCCTTTGGCTCCCTAAAAACTGCACTTTCAACATTTAAAAAGCAAAATTTAGAATTATTTGCAAGGAATTAAAAGAAGAATTAAATTTAACATCGACCAGAGAATATTTCCAACATACAGAAGGAAGACCATTTTCAACTGCTTTAGGTTCCATGGCAATCTCTAGCCTTGTGAAGTGTATTCTAGGCCAAAGTTAAGAAAAAATTTACACTAGTTGCAGGATATTAAAATACAATGTATTTACCTGAAAGACCTGTAGGCTCAACAGAAATTCTGACCACAGTATTGACCAATGCATTTGATTCTGTACTGTGATAAGAGAAAATTACCATGTTTCTTAAAATCTTGCACAAAAAGTGTTTGGGTTTTATGGGAGGTGGAGGGTTTTTTGAGGGAATAAAGAAAAGACACCTTCCTTTTTCAGAAGTGGCAAGGTATTTTAACCCAGATGTTTCAGTTCCTCATTAGTACATACTACCCCTGTGGTCCTAGCCCTGTCCTGTTCCCTGTTGTCCTCTCTCTTCATCCTCCCCTCAGCTGGGCTGCTCCCAATGCTTCTTGGGCCCTCAGGGAGCTGGACAAGGGGTAAGAGAGACTAAAAATAATCCTTAATATCACAAGGAGAGAGAAAAGTAGGAGAAGTGAACCAGACTGGCTTTCAGCTGCAGTCCACCACACAGATGTCCTCCTCTTCTATTATCAGTGGGAGAACCAAGGTACATAACACTTGATTAAGGGAGGAGCTACCCACCAGGAACTCACCACCAGTCACAAAGCACAAGGCCTTTGTGCAAATATTCACATCTATCACACAAGACAGAAACCTCTGGACCTTCTAACTGAATGACAGGAACTTTTCCACTTACCTATTTGCCTATTTGCTTTAAAATAGGTAATATTAACTTGAAGGAAATATTAACTCTTGAAGGAAACCTAGCTTTATTACTTTGTGCTCCCAGAATGAACATAGGGTCCTCTTTCTTTTAAGTAGTGTTTGTGCATTTATTTTCCAATATCACAATTTACAGAGGTAATATTTACAAAATACCCACCACATGATTGCCCTGTTCAAAATGTAAATAAAGCTTTCTTTTCAGATAAGAGTTTTGAAATACAATTGGCATGGAAGTAAGGTGTAGGAGTTTTTTTGGTTAAAGGAAAATGATTAAGACATAAAATAGACTGCATAATTGGAAAACATTGACATGATGTCTTTTAACTTCAAATATATTAAAAATAAAACCAGGCAAATAAACAAAAAAGTCTATTCACTTCAAAAGTTTGTAGTTTTGTAGAATACCTCTGAAATTGAACCTCAAATTAAGGAGGGACAATTGGGAAGTACACATTAGTTTTTAGAACCATATTAAAGCACCTTAATGTGTTTATTTCTCAACACGGTTTTTACAACAATTCTGGTGGCAAATGAGTGTCTTCACTCTGTTTTTCTTTGAAGAAGCAGAAGTATCAGAGATTTTGGGTAGTACCTACATGAGTACAGGATGGCAAAAAAATCACGAAGGAAAGTCATAGCCTTAAGTACCACCTTTCCCTGTCCCAGTGAATCAAAGAGCTGCAACTCAGTAAAAAGAAGTGCTTCATCAATACCTGAAAAACCTTTTTACAGTTTTGTAGCATAAAAGGTTTCTCCTTCATTCAAAGAAATCCAGTGAATACCCTCATGAAGATCCAACTTGGTGTCATCTGCAAACATACTGATGACACATTCTATGTCTTCATCAAGGTCATCAATAAAGATGTTAAAATAGAAGTGGTCCCAACACTGAGCCCTGAGGAACACCACTTGTGACTGTCTGCCAGCTGGATTTAACTCCATTGACCACCACTCTTTGGGCCTGTTCTCCCAGCCAGCACTTTATCCAGCAGAGCCTGTGCTCATCCAAGCCACGAGCAGCCAGTTTGTCCATGAGAATTCTGTGGGAAACACTGTCAAAGGCTTTTTGACATCATGTTACAATTGGTACTTTCTTCTTTGACTGCTTCTTCAGAAATAAACAATTTTCTGAGAATTACAACTCCAGAGACTCCACGGGAGAGGCTCTACTGAACTCACCATTAAAGCTTGTTTGGTTTTCCACAAAGGTGAACGCCTTCCAAGTGAAACTTGTCAGTCACCTCTAAGTGGCATTATGGTGATTATTTGTGTAAAAACAGGTACCTCTTCCCGTGATTTTGATCTTTATTCTGTTACTTTGTTTTCTAAAAGCAAGAGAACAATGTTCTCCTCCATGATTTAAGCCAACACTGAAGCACTCTCACAAAAACTGCTGTGTAGAGTTACAATTGCATGAATATGATTAGAAGATAAAGGGACCATTGTAAGAAGCTAGCAAGCTGAAATATTAACCTGCATGTTCAATAGCTGAACTTTCCCATCTCAGAAAGGAATAATAAAGTCTCAGACACAGAACATTAGGGAAAAAAATAATACAAACCCCATTTGTTTACCCAAACATGCTCAGTGAGATGACATTTTATTTGTTTATTTTCAGGCAACTGCTCAGCCTGTGTTTATAATGTCTGAATTGGCATTCAAATTATAGTGACCATTCTGAGGAAGAAACCAGCAACACAAAACAAACAGATCCTGAGGAGCTGCTGCAGTTAATGAATGAGAGAGGCCTATTTCATTAGTTGCCCCACAAATGGTATGTGGAGTCTCCTCTCCAGAGACTTTCAAAACCTGCTTGGATGCATCCCTGAGCAGCCTGCCCGAGGCAGGGGGGTGGACTCGGTGATCTCTAGAGGTCCCTTCCCACCCCTAACATTCTGGGATTCTGCAATTAAAGCAAGATAGAGGAAAATAGAAGCTGCATTGTTTCATTCAGCAGCAAAAGTATCAGGATGTTCATGCAACTGAGATAAATGCAGTTCAATGAGTGCATACTAGAAACCCTCCTGATCTCACTAGGGCTTCTAAACATTGGGGCTACCATTCAGAGCCTGACCCTCTAAGTGGTTTGTTATTCCAGTTCCACTGCCACCTTCAGACACCAGTGTTCTCCTTCTTACCACATTTACATGCTAATGCAGCTAAGGCTATACATGCAGATGTGGATACTTGCATTTGCAATTTGACTCATGTTTACCCAAATTTTGGTAAAGTAGCATCTCTAACATGTCGTGGTGATTTTACATGCAATGAGTACAGGTTGAAATGTTATTTTTTCCTATATGCCAAGAATTTAACATATTCCTAACTTGCAGAAACAGTCACCTCAAGTTAACTATTGCAGCTTACCCCAATGAACCAGTAGTAAGACAAACCTTAAGAGCCAGAGGAAATGACTCACTCAGATCTCACACTTGGTGCTTCTTCAGCCCCAAGTGACTCCTGATTCATCAGTAAATACACACTATTACTCACCTGAAAATAGGGGAGGCTTTCCTGTAGAGCTAATTGCTTCCACTTAAGTACACCATTAAAACAGACTGTGATCAGAAAGCCTTTACCAAAAGTGTCTTCAGATGTCCAATCTGATAAGATACATGCTGTTCCATAATATTAATGTTTTATAAGGCTTATTCTCAAACCTTTTGAAAAGCATTAAGATAATATATTCACTGAATAAGAAAGAAGCCATCTGCATTATACACAGTCCCATTCTTTGGGAGCACTTTTTGTTGGTTTTGCTTTGGTTTGGGGGTTTTTTGTTTGTTGGTTGGTTGGTTTTGGTTTGTTTGTTTGGGTTTGGTTTTGTTTTTCTTTAATGGAACAGCTTAGATGGACAGTATTCTTTAAACAGTTGTAGCTACCATTTTCCAGATATATAAAGTCAAACAAAGAAATCAAGCCTGCGAAAAGACTAAGCAACAGAAATTTCCAACTGAATACAAAAACAGATGTCCACCTTCTGATACTTCTTTATATTGGTAGTAGAGAAGTGATGACAATGAAAAGTCATGTGAACGTACAGACAGCAGAAATGGCAATACCAGAAATACAAGCTGTGAGCAACCACCTTGTCACCTGGTGAGCCAAAAAGTAAATAGAAACTGACAGTGAAAAAGATGATTCAGTTCATCAGAACTGGATTCATTAATGTAGTTCTAGTAAAAACCCTGCACACTTTCAGGAGAAGAGTATCAGGGTGGGAAGAGGCACGAATAAAGACATATCTGTATCATGTTGAAGCTTCAGAGCTGTACATTTTAAAAAGTTATTTAAATAAGCTCTACTTTTGCACCATTTAAAGTCATCTTCTGTGCAAGCCCCACACTGTGTGGGGGGAGAATGGAGCATTACCAGAAAGCATTTCTGTTCACTGCCTGGGTCGGTCTCAAACTCTAGAAAAGAGCAATTGTTCAACTTCTTCGACTTCCACTTTTGCCTTCATTTTCAGATCTTTCCTCTTTTTTAGCTATTTAAAAGAAACAAACAAACAAAACCCACAAAAACAACAAAACACAAAACCCACACAAAAAATCCACAACACCCCACAATGCAGGGAAAACCCCCAAACAACCCACCCTCAAAACTGAACCCAAGCCACCTTAGCTTAGCCAACCAGCATTGCCTTTCTTCTGTGACCACTACACATAGAGTCTGTACTGTTAAATTACCAGAGACTGGTATCAGTTTGTCAAGCCTTTGTGAAACTGTGACCACTGTCTAGTGAGCAAAGCAAAGATCATCATCCAACTAGAAAATGCACTTCATGCCTCCTCTCTCTTTTATGTGGATTTGTATTTAAAGAAAATAGCCTCATCTCCAGTATTTTTTGGTCCATCATCCCAAAGTGCAATATTTTATTTCAGTATAGAAGACTGTTGGCAGAAGGTAGGGCACGTTCTGTACTCCACAGAAACCTCTGCATCTACAGTGAAGGAACAACAATGCATTGAGGTAAAGTGAGAGGCATACTTAATATGCAGCACTTCAAATGCTTAGCTGTTTTTATCTGTTTATTAAAGCCAGACAATGTAACAGTTTCGACAGTAATTGTTCTCCGTGGACAGAAGGTGTGTGGGAGCAACCTGCTCAGACTTACCAAGGCCAAATGGTGTCTGACCAAGCTGATAGCCTCCTATGATGAAATGACTGGGTCTGTGGAGGAAGGGAAATGTGTGGTGTCACATCCTGACCAGAGCATGGCCCACGGCACAGCCTCCCACTGTCTGCCACGCTACCCTTGTAGTCACACTGAGAAGATAATATTTGGGTAGGTGGATAATTAGTTGGACTACAAGGTTCAGAGGAGTGTGATCAGTGGCACAAAGTCTAACTGGCAGTCAGTCAGTAGCCACATCCTTCAGGGGGATCCAGAGTGAGACCAATATAACATCTTTAATAAAGACCCAGGTTATGATAAACTGGGTTACTGCTCACTACACTAAAAGGAAGATCTGGACAAAAGGCACATTCAGAGGGATCTGGACAGGCTACAGACAAACTGACAAGAATCTCATTAAGTTCAACAAAGGCAAATGCAAAGCCCTTCATTTGAAATGGGATAACCCCACCAGGATCAGCTGGGAGCCAGAAAGTAGCTTGGCAAAAAATGTTTTGTTTATATCTTTTGCATCCATTTTAGTTAAGTGACTGTCAATGTCTGTATTACAGCGGCAGTTCCTGAAGTACATGGCAAAGGCAGGTACTATTAGCAACAACACTTACCCTCAGGTACTATTAGCAACAACACTTACCCTCAGTTCTTCTAAACTCAGACATTTGAGAGAAAAGATGCACACAAGTTCCAAAAGAGCATCAAGAAAAGGATTTGGAAGAACAGATATTGTCAGCAGGAGTTCTGCTGACATTTTTTGTCCCCTTCTCTCCAGACTTTAAAGATATTTGCTTGGAGTCAATACTGTCACCAGAGATGACAGCTTCCCCAGAGAAAATCTGTGGCTAATACACCAGTTTAAAACCACTTGAACAATCACAGCTGGTCACTGAGAGTTACAGAAACACAGGAGCCTGTCTGAGCAATGAAGAACCCAGGACTGATTTTTCCCTAGAGGGAAAGGTTTCTGGTCTCAAAACCAATATGGGTGGACTGTACGAAAGACTACAAACAAGCTTGGATACTACACTGTCATAAAACACAGGCAAAAAAATCTAGTCCTTTAGAATCCCACCTCATAAAAACTGTCAAGAGACTTTACAATGCCAGGTGAAAAAGAATTAAAAAAAAAAAAAACACAAACAAAAACCCAAACAATGCACATAGCTTTTACAGTGGGTTCTTTTTGCCATCCATGCCAAGGAAAAAAAGTATTAAAAAAAAGCAGTTGTCATGAGTGAATAGAAGAAGTGCATTTTGCAAAGTTGTCAAGCTATACTATTCACATGGTAAGTGGCAATGCTGGCTACTGAAGAGCCCAAGTAAATAACAAGATCAGCTGCTGGCTAAAATGTGCTTCTGAGTGATTAACAAATAACACCACTGGATTCAGATAAAACAACATCATAAAAATCCAAGACACTAACAATTAAATACGTCTGATAGATGGTTATACCACTTTTATAAAAAGACTGTGGTTGTAGGTACGTATCAAAAGTTTTGCACAGCTTTTATGTCCATAGACATGATATAATTAATACAAGAACCTCAATGGAATGAAGTCCTACATGGTCCATGATGAGCAAATTATACAGCCTAATAAGCTCATGTTACTTTCCCACTGCAATAATTATTCATACACCCCCTCATCACAACTTCCAAGTATTTGCAGACAGAAAGTAGCTTTGTAACAGACAAATGAGTAAAAGCTGCAGGACTGCATGGCAGTTCAAAAGCTCATTTTCATCAGCCTATAAAGGCTTCCAGTTCAAAGTCCTACAGCAAGCCATATTAGGTGTGATTTAAAGGAAATATTGATCACTTAAAGTGGAATATTTTTAAATACATAAACTCCATCTCAAGGTTAGACACAAAAGTATCAGTCCCAAAAGTAACAGTCCTTGAAGATAACCTTAGGAAAAACAAATTCTCTGATAACCTCTGTGAAAAAACAGAAGTAAACACAGTCACTAGAGGAGACACAGCTCAAGGCAAACTTCTCCTTGTATTATTAACATCCCATCTATCCATGAGTCACAACGGTCTTTTTGTTTGCTACTCAACCTTCCTCCCCTTGAAGGAAGATATGCATGCAAAACACACTGATTATAGACGGAAACCTTTTTATCTATAGGTAGATATTGATACAAATATACACACACAAATGTATCTGGGTCCATAATTATGGTGTGGTATAGAGAGGATGAGGTAGAAGGGGAAAACTGGGGTTATCTCCTGTCTGCAGGACCAGGCTACAGAGAGACTCCAACTCTTTCAACGACACCACTGTTGTTTTTCCCAAGGTTTTGCTCACACATAGCCCACAGCAAACCCCATCACACTGATGTACAAAATCTATGTTAATGCACTACTTGGCTGGCAATGTTAAGTGCACAGACGTCACGCAGTTAAAGACTGCATTTCCCTCAGCAACTGTTACTTAGTAACCCTCTGCACATAAATAGAATTTTACATTACTGCATATGTGTTGTGAAGGCTAAGATCCATGCCTCAATTCTACAGGCAAGCAGGAATTAAAGGAGTCACGCAGGAATATCTTCATCAATGCACCAGCTGTATTCACAACTTCTCTAGGCAGAGAATTTAACTGGAGAAGGAAAAATCTGTGCATGAACAAGGAGGCAGTTCCACTGCTATTCTCTTGCTCATATTTTATGTTTAAAGAAGAGCAGGTACAACTTCAAAGAAGTTAGATTTTGCACAGACTTTCTGGTATCATTCATATGCTGTGCAGTGGAGACTTTAGAGCACAACAGACTGCAAAGCTCTTCACCTTCTTCCCTGGAGCTAGCGTAATCCCTTAGCAACACAAATGCTAGATAGAATTGGTACTTCCAGAGCCACAGTCAAAACAATACTAAAAAAAGCAGTGCAAAACAGATCCAGGACGGAAGAAAACAGGTGGAGGATGATGGACTGAAAAAAAACCAAACAACTCCACAGATTAGAATTCACCAACTCTAAACACAAAAACTGAAACAGCTGTATTGTATTCACTTAGATATTTGATCCTTTCCCTATACATGCTGCTTGTGAATTGACTGACAGCCTACTTAAACCACTTTTATAACTATCAGAACAGGACTTCAGAATCACTTTAGACCAAAAGACTTCCTTTTTAGCACTGAACAAAGTAGGTGCCCTGCTGGAAATACCCTAGGCATCTTTAATTCTATTCCCTACCACTGCAAAGGACATACTCCCATTACTCTGCTTCATTCCATTCTTTGCCTGTAGCGCTGGTCAGTTTTCTCTCATAAAATGATTCATTGTAACAAAAGTGGACTCTCTTGACACAAAAGCTGCTGATTAAATTACATCTATTGCATTTCACAAACTAATATATTCACGTAAAGAGGAGGTTACATGTAAACTGTAGCTTCATACACTAAGTGTAAGCACAGAGATAAGCAAACACTTCATTTGCCATTCCATTAGCAAAGTTACAACCCCTTCTAGACTACCACACCTTAAGTGCAGCATTCAAATAATCGTTGCCCATCTCTTCCCAGCAATCAATTATCCTTAAAAAAAAAAAGATTCTGGAAACTCTAGCAAACCAAAATACTCTTCTCCTCAAAATTCCCCCCACAACTCTTGTCCTGTAACAGGTAACAGATATGAAAGTTCTCCTTGCAAAATCCCAGAGAATCAATCCTTCAAAACACGGGTTCCTAATTAAAGTTTTTTGTCCATCAGAACCATGCTTTCATACTAACAACTTCGTAACAAGCAAGGCGTTCTAACTCAGATCAAGAAGTCATCCTTCCTGTTAAGCATCAGGCAATATTTTACTTTTCTTTTAAGAAAACAAAGTTCAGCTGGGAACCATTTCACGGTGTGAAACAAATCACACAAAATGGTGGCTAGGAGAAGTCTAGATACTCAAGAGATGTCCCTGAAGTCCTCATTATCTTAACACCAGAAGACTCAGCTTGGCAGTGCAGCAGCAGAATTGAGAACTGAGCAGGAGACCTGGCCAAGCCTTATTCAGTGACTGGGACAATTTACTGGCCATCTGGCTCTCTGCAGGAAGAAAGCAGCTCTGCACCTGCTTTGCCAGCCCACAGTTAGCAGTCTAATTGGTTAAAAGCAAGCTGATCAGGGCAAACCCCAGAATGACTTGTCAACTCCTAAGATCAGTGCTCAGAAGCTGGGATGGAAGCCAAGGCCCCATCTCCCTTGTGGGCTCCATTAAGGCACGTTCAGAGGGTCTTCTGTCCCTTACATACAACAGCAGGAGGCTGAATAGGAAGCAATCAAAGACTTGCAATTTAGCTGATATAAAGTCTATGTGTCAAGCCCTGCAAGATTCCCAAATGGCACAAATCTTTTATTCTCCCATAATCAGGTGACTCAACAGCTGCAATACAGTGCTGTTACAGTATTAACTGCATCATGCTACTGCATTATTAACTCTTTCTGCAAAATCCCAGGGCAGAATCTGATGCCTGAGAGAACTCAGCATCCCTTTTCAAAGACAGACATAGTACTTGCTCCCTTGGCTGTTTGTGTACTTGGAGTTAAAGTCACTGGCCAGGACAGCTGAACAATCTGGTAAGAGGTGTTACTAGAACACAGGGCTCTCCATCCCTCCTAAATGCATTGACCAACAGGGACATTTTGTCCTCCGTCCCCAGAAGACCCAAAACCCTTTCATTTTTAGATAGTTTTATTGATGCATATAGGGTTTATATAGCATAGCAGATTAATAATTAAAATATAAACAACAGAAAAGATGCCAGTGGAAAGGAAAAGGGAACAACAGGAAGAAGGGGTAGATTGAACAAATTCCAAAATGGAGCTATGTTCCCTCTCCTCCTGAGAGGATTGCAGGAAAGTAAAACAACACTGAGGTCAAAACAAGAGGAAGAAGTGTGAAAGCTTCATTTTACATAGGTATTTCACCTATTTTTTTCTCCTTAACAATACCCTAATTTATGAGACAAGAAATTAGCTGAAGGAACTATAAAGAAGAACCTTTTTATAAAAAAATACAGTTTTTAATATTACAGAATCACAGAATCAATCAGGTTGGAAAAGACCTGAGAAACCATCAAGTCCAACCTATTACCTAATACACAACACCTCATGACAACTAAACCATGGCTCCAAGTGCCACATCCAGTCTTTTTTTTAACACTTCCAGGGACGGTGACTCCACCACCTCCCTGGGCAGCACATTGCAGCGGTCAATTACTCGTTCTGTGAAGAACTTTCTCCTCACCTCGAGCCTCAGCTTTCCCTGGTACAGCTTGAGACTGTGTCCTCTTGTTCTGTCACTGGTTGCCTGGGAGAATGAGACCAACCCCCACCTGACTACAGCCTCCTTTCAGGTAGTTGTAGAGAGCAATAAGGTCTCCCCAGAGCCTCCTCTTCTCCAGGCTAAACAACCCCAGCTCCCTCAGCCTCTCCTTGTTGGGCTTATGCTTGAGACCTCTCACCAGCCTTGTTGCCCTTCTCTGGACATGTTCAAGAACCTCAATGTCCTTCTTAAATTGAGAAGCCCAGAGCTGGACACACTACTCAAGGTGTGGTCTAACCAGTGCTGAGTATAGAGGCAGAAGGGCTTCCCTGCTCCTGCTGGCCACACTATTTCTGATGTGGCCAGGGTGCCATTGGCCCTCTTGGCCACCTGGGCACACTGTTCATTTCAGAAACAAAAGAAAAACCAGGACAGACAACCCTGTGCAAGAATTGAGGTATTCCCTTGAAAACAGAGTGGTAGAGGGAATAAAAAAGCTGTATGAGTGACCTGTCACTCTGCAGGTACTCATAAGACGCTGCCAGAATTGAGAATTCTCATAAAACAGCAAGGAAATTGAGAAACAAGTTCAGACAACGAGACACAAAAGTATGCTCTGGGTCAGTATTTTTAACCTGTCATTTGTCTTTCACGCTGTGCACATTAATTCTGAAACCCTAACACAGGAAACCTGACCTTGAATCCCATACATTCAGACAAGCACAGAGAGAGGGATGACTTGCTCTTTGCTCTCCCGATCCCACCTTGGTCCTGCAGAGCAGAGCAAGCACCACCACCTCAGCTGTACAAGCAGTGCAGTGGCACGCACAGTGCAAACCTGGGAAGATCAATCTAAGGATCTAACACTGTGCTTGGGAACACACCAGGTTTTGCCAGCCTGCAGAACAACTGACATGAAACTACTGTCTTTAAAGCACACCTGCTGCCTGCTTTGTATCCAGGTGATTTTTGTATAGTGTCACTGCAGACATCATCTGGCAGGCACATTGATGGATTCAGTTTTTGACCTCATGAACCATGGAGGATCTACAGAATCATAGAATTGTTTTGGTTGGAAGAGGCCTTTAAGATCGTGTGCAACCATTACTTAGCTCTACCAAGTCTGGTGCCAAGCCATGTCCCTTAGCACCACATCTATTAATCCTTTAAACACCTCCAGGAACAGTGATTCAACCACCACCCTGGGGAGTCTATTGCAGCATTTATAATGCTGGAATATATGTAACATGTAACTGAGAACACTGGAACCTTAACAACACTCGATGAGCAAAACCAGAAATGGGCACTTCAGACATCAAACACAACAGTAAATCCAGGGAGAAAATTCATTCTTGCAGAACTTTTTGTTGTTGCTGTAAAAACTTGTTATTTTGATCTCACCAAGCAAAATGCTAACTATGGAAAGATTTCATTGTAATAGCCACCATTGTGCTTTATTTTATGAAGTATTGGTGGGTTTGCTCTTTTTGCATGGAGGCAAAGCAAACCATGAACTGCAGTTATGCATTATGAAAGATTTATGGAAAATTATTTTAAAATCCCCTTCTTTCACCACCACCTCCCCTTTCCCTCCATACCTACCCCTTTTCCACTCCACCTGCCCCATTTCCCCCCTTTTTCCTTTCAAATCCAGAGCACCTGGGCTCTGTTGGAGTCTCCTCCCATCCCAGGTGTGGCCACTTGGCCCACCCCCACCCACTCCCCTTTTTAATCCCTGCCAGGAAAGGCAGAAGCCCCAAACTGAGCCCATCTGGGCTGAGGAATTCTCCTTTCATCACTGGTGAGTCCCCATGGTGTACACTGGGTGACTAGTGGTGGGGTGATTCAAAGGCCAGGGGGCCTGGTGGCCCCCTGGTTCAGGTAGGATGAGAATTGATGACTGCACCAACATCATTCATGGGTGCTGGCTGGGCACCCTTACTGGGGCTGAGATTCTCTTTGTAGCATCTTGTCTGATTGAGGGTCTTGCCCCTGGCTCTGGGATGGGCGCAAAAATCGTGGTGATGGAGCAGGAGCTGTTTGGGCCTGGTGAAGGATGGTGTAGAGGGAGCAGGAGCTGCTTTGAGAAGATAAAGGGCAGGGGGGTTAAACTAGATGATGGTAACTTCTCCAGGCTAAACAACCCCAGCTCCCTCCTGATTTCTATTGTATCATAAAAACAAAACAAACAAACCAAAACCCAAGCCAAACAAAAACAAATCCAAGAAGCAAGCAAACAAAAAAGATTACATTAAAAGCTGTTAGGTAAATCAAACTGCAAGAATCTTGAGGCTTCAGGTCTACATTGCCTCTACCTACAAATAAGAGCATTTCCTTTAAGTCAATCTGAATGTAATAGATTAGTGGTTCAGATCCATCTCAGATAAAATATGTAAGTTTTCTGTAAACAGATTTGTAGAACAACCGAGATTCGTAGCAACTGAATATTAGCACCATACCGTAGAAGAAGACATCTTTCTGCAAGCGAGACTCCTGAAGCATAAGTTTTTTAAGACCAGGCTGGATGTGGCTCTGAGCAACCTGATCTAGTGTGAGGTGTTCTTGCCTATGGTGGGGGAGTTGGAACTAGATGATCCTTGAGGTCCCTTCCAACCCTAACAATTCTATGATTCTCTGATTCTATGAGGCTAGTTAATTCTCTTAGTGGAAAATCTGAGTTTCAGTCTTGATATACACAGCTTTTGACCTACTATCTCATCTGATGTGACTGAGCTTCCAAAGTAACATCAACAGACCCAAATTACCAAGTTTTCACACTGTAGCAGTGTACCAGTTGTTACTTTATGTAGTAGGTCTCATGTACTCCGAGCTCTGAAGCCTTTCCTAGAATACTAAGATCTATTTATCTATACTAATACTGTATATTTGTTAAATATATAAAATATTTTTAATCAATACCTTTAATAAATTTTTGAGATACAAACATTCTTCAACTGTTCCAGGCACTGACTTGAAATTCTCAGTTTCATGTTTACCAACCTTTCATCTGCTAAGTCTCAAAATGCCCCCCAGTTGTCTGGAATTTCAGACACTCGGTTTAAAAAAAGGAAAAAAAGAGACAGTGATTAGTCAGGCCTTATCAGTGTGCACCATAAGGCAAGTTTCATCTGCAACCGAAGGCTCTAGCTCAATGTTAAAAAAAAAAACTACAAAACAAACAACTCTTTAGCCAGTAGTTCACAGGGAAGATCAGAATGGATAGTCAGACTCCCCATTTGGAAGGCTGCTGGTCTTGACTGTTGAAATTCATGTAGTGAGCACACTTGCAGTCATACAGGGATATAAGCAGAGTGTCTACACTTGACTATACACTTTCATTTTTTATGTATAGTATCTAATATACAGTTGTTTATTTTTATACATATATTTGTGCATATATATACACACGCACACATACAAGGCATTAAAGTGGAGTTTCAAAGTTTTTGCACACAGTTCCACTTCAGACTGGCACATTTTCCCAAAAGTATTCAACAACAATTCTTATTTTCTGCATGAACCAAATTTTGTAACAGGTACAGAAAAAACAAAACCAAAAGCCACAAAAAAAAAAAAAAACCACAACTTTATGAGAAAACAGTATGTAAACAACAATGATATTTGGTCATAAAAATAAAAGGAGACAGTTCTGATTCTCAGCTTTCAAATATTGACAATGACAATACTGGATTGCCTTGTGAAACAATATACTGTGGTAGGCTAGGAGAAGTGTAGAAAATCATATGAAGACAGCTGGCTAGAAGAGAAAATTTTTCAAGAGGGTATATGTGCACATTTTTTCTCTTTTCTTCTATGGCTCCCACCTTCCTGATCAGACTGCCTGTTAGCTGGCAAGCTTTTCACGATTTCTGAGCATGCAACTGCACTGGAAGCAATTAAATACTGCCTCTAATGTCTCAGAAAAATCAAAACACAGCACTAAATTGAGACTGCATCAGAGGTAGAGATGCTGGCAGAAAGTAGCATGCAGGAAGAAACTGTGTTTGAGAAGAAGTAAGATAAAGGAGGAAGGAAGAAGGGGTGTGTGAAAGTCTGGGAAAATATGCTTGACCTATGCCAGTTATGACCACAAACCAAAAAATTACTCAGATCTCAATGCAGCAGTCTCAGATAGTAGCTTGTAACAAAGATGCTTTCAGTGTATTGGGATTTCCATAATTCATCTGAAAATCTCAGCACTACCAGACAGTAAATCCAATCCTAAAGCTCTTGAACACAATGAGAATAACCAAGGACCCACAACAGGTCATTTGACTGAAAATTAGTTGTTCAGGGATAGATCTCATCTGAAGATTTGTCTCTTAGGTATTTTCTGTGGCTTTTGAGCCTCACAGAGTAAGCATATGAGCAAGCCAAGTACCTTCATGCCTCCCTAAAGTCATCTTTCAGTTCTAGCTAAATCCAGCTACACTAACATGAATGTCACTGTGTGGCACTGACCACTCTGAATGGCACAGTGGCATGATTTCCATTACTGCCATTTCTTTATTAGAACTGATGTTCAGAGTCCCTCTAATGATCCAAGGTAAGCAGTATGTATCTTCAGTGTTCAGCTCTACCCAAATTTTTATATTTTTATGGCCACATCCATGTGATGCTGCACAGATTGTTTTCAAGGGTGAGCCTTATCAATTAAGAACAAAGTTATATTATCCTGCTTTAAAAGCTTCTCAATTCCCTTTGCAAAACCCATTTTTTTTCCTCCAGCAAATGCTACCTGAGTATTTCCATCAACTAAAAGCAGAGGTCATAAGAAAGTTAAGTAAAAAGGAAAATTTCTGTGACACTTTGAGCTAAAGTGGAAAACCCAGCTTTTGAGCTGTAGCCATAGACAAGTTCAATTTACTCAGTGTACAAATAACTATAATTAGGTAAGAAACTAATTTTTCTGAAGTGTGGAAAAAAAACTACCCTTAAAGTGTATGGCAAAATCTTATCTTTTTTCCTTCTGATGCCCATTTAACACTTGCTTAATTTTCAAGTGAGGCCACGATTCAAATTACCTTAGCAATGTGGAACTTCTCTTTTAGCATCAGATTCCAGCAGAGCTGGGGGTCTGGCTTTGCACCAAGGAGCAGTGTAAAACCATGCCTTACAATGAGTTATGCTGACCTAGTTATGCTGATCTAGCTGCACACTCAGTCACACTACCACAAATCTAAGTGTGTGAAACTGAGAATTAAAATAAAACATGGCTCCATCACTCTTCATCCCAGGTGCTACTTAGGAGCATTGAAGACAATAGAACTAGTATTAGGGGAAAAAAAGATGAGGACAAACTTCAAAATGCACTTTTACCAGAGTTTAATAATTTGCTAAGTGCTACAGGACAGATTTAGCAGTCACTGTCCTTGATACTGAGGATTCTGCTGTGGCTTGGCCCTGGGAACCCATAAGTAAATCTTGGTAGCCTCTCTACTAGGGATAATGAACTTCATGATGACTAATTTTACAGATAAAGTATAACCTTAGAATGCAGTTAAGGTGGGGGAGGGGGGGGGTTGGGAGGGGTTTATGCTCTTTTCAAACATAACTAATGGAAATGCTAGTTTGTTACTTTGACCTATCTCACCCACTTTCAGAGCAGGCAATACATCGTGCCATTGAATGTTGATCTATGACCACCACAACAGTAAAAGCACAAAAAGGTTGTGAGACAGGAAGATATTGCTCCCTTTCAGGATCTTTGATGCCACTTACTGCTTCCTCCAGATGAAAAATAGAAGCAGCTCTGCTGTCCTTTTCCAGTGTGAAGATGGTAAAGCACTGAACAACATGTTCCCAGGCTGAAGCATGGGCTGATTCTTATTAGAAAAGCCATCTCAGCAACAAGAGCAGTCCACAGAGTTCACAAAAAATGGGCAGTGCATTACACCTCTGTTCTTCCAACTTTCTAAGTCACACTGTTATTGAACTAATTTGTCATTTGACAAGACAGTTAGCTAGTGGTTCTATATCAAAGTTAACAAGAAAGGAATTATACCACAACAGCATGGCATCTGAAGCACAAGACCTTAAAAAGTACAGAGTGTACTTCCCTCTTCTAGTCAGTTCTGCAGCCTGAGACTGGGAGAACAAAGCCTAAGACCCAACCCATCCCCAGACAAAACCACAGCAACTGTGCCTCTTCCTCTTACACCCATGCAAGCTCAGCCAGCTTGAGACCTCAATCAAGAAACACTAGTACTTAGCAACTGTGTATGCACGACAGAAAAACATGCTCTCAACTAATGTCATGTAACTCTTAGCTAAATATTTACTCATGTTTTCACTGAAACATGGTCAGATCTAGTGGCAAACTGCCAAGATGATACAATTCAGGCAAACCCTTAAACATTAGCAGCAGGCAAGCAGGCACTGTGGCAGTGATCAGTACTTGCTCCTCACCCGCACCTGCCTTACCTCCTACCTTATACTCTTCTACCAGTTGCCCAGCAGAGCACTGTACCTTCAGTGGCCTATGCATACACACAACAAAGGGAAACATGAAAGTGTTAAAGTACCATGCAGGGACAGTTTATCTTCCATACATACTTACAATGAGCTTACCATATTTTAGGCACTTGCAACATTAAATATTGTAACTACAAGTGACCCTATTAAACTCAGTGCCTTAAGTGTTTAATGAATAGTCAAGTATTCAAACACATGACTTGATTTAGACACATAGTTCCCTTCAACTTTAATAGTGGAGCTACTTGCTTACTTAAACACTAGACACAGACTTCCAACACCATGATGGTTTTATGGTTAATTTTTGAGGACAGATGTCATAGTTACTGTTTACTTGGCATTCTCAGAGGCTTCAAAGAGTACAGTCATTTTTGTATTACTATGGTATTATCTCACTGAGGGCTCCACTCAAGGTCTCCAAGCACTAATATTAACACAGAATGGCACTGCATCTATCCCAACAAACAATCCAGTTAGACAGTATGAAGGTTAAGAAACAAAACTGGAGGGTAGAGTGAGCACAGAAGGATTTCTTCAAGGCCAAATCTAGGTCAGCAGTAGAATTTCAAGAAAACAGACATTCATCAAATTGATCTGGTCCTGCTTAACCTGACTGCCCAGAACTTCCCTTTATACCCTGGAATAGGATTTGCCTCTTCTAAAAGCAGCACTTCCTGTTATCAGGCACTGGCTTAAGCAGACACTGGCTGGTCAAGAGCATTTCCACAGTGTGTAACCTGTAAAGCTCGTTGGTGAAAATGCTCTGCAAATCTCTCAACACTTCACACTTTTTCTTCCTTTTTTCCATTGCCTTCAGAAAGGATACTGGCTTCAGAGGGAGTGTTTTAATTAATGTATCGGATTAGAAAGAACACACCACCATAGCCCCTGTGCTCCTTAGTGCTTTACAGCAGAAGGTAAATCTCTGTGAAAACACACAATTGTACTGGAAAACAAAACTAGAACTATACAGCTTTGCTGGGGCGAAAAAGTTTACAGTAATAAGACTATTTATTTAAATGCAATAAAATCAAATGCCATGTTTGATTTTTTTTTTGTTTGTGGGTTTTTGGCTTGGTTGTTTGGGTTATTTGTTGTTGGTTTTTTTGTTTGGTTGGTTGTTATTTTTTTTTTTGTTACAGAAGAGTATATCCTAGACTAGAAAATCCACACAATCTATATGTTACTTATCTTTAAAACTGTATGAATTAAAAAAAAAACCTATCTCACAAAAATCAACACTTCAGAGCAATTAATAAAGCAAACAAAATTACTTCATCTGTCCTTTTTTCCTTTCTTGATACTTTGATACATAGTAAGAGGAAGCACCTGGTAAAAACCACAGATATGGCTCAGGTTTGTAAGCAGTCCCAACTGTAAGAGGTAAGGCATCAGATGAGATCAGAGTGAAAACTCCGATGCTTGCATATCCTTGAGAATCTATAAGGTGAACAATCCCTGCAGCAGCTATCTTCATAATTTCAACTCCTTTCCATCAGAGAAAGATGAAAACTTTCTGCCAATGTTATCAGAAGCAGGACTGCCTGGGGTGCAAATTTCTCTAAATCAGGCAACTGCGGGAAATAAGGAGAGAAAACAATCTCCCCAGAAGCAACATTAAAGACATTCAACTTATTGATACATGTTCCTGGGAGGAATTTAGCTTGAACTAATCATGCTGAGTTTTCCTTAAATACTGAGAATCAGTGAGTTTATTAAAATTATCAAAACAACCCCTGCACAACACATTATAGAATCCAAGTAAATACACAGGGTAACATCACAGCAAGACTCAGTTGTTATCAGACAGATTTTAGTTCAAACCATTGAACTGCAAACTGACTGCCTTACCAGTATATCTGTTTTCAATCTTGGCTCATGAGAAAGTAATACTCTTTGGCAGTTATACTTTCCTAAGTTGTCAGAGTTAGGTATCGGAGGCAGCAATTCGTTCTGGTTCCTTGGTGTTTGTTTACAGCACACCCTGAGTACATCAAGGACATTTAGTAAGTAGATGATCTAGTGTTTTCAATACTATAGCACATTCCAGGCCTGCATAATCCCCTGCCATGGTGGGTTTGGATCTTTTATTACAGGTCCTGAGCTTGGTTTCCAGTTCCCTACAGTACTGTGACCTGAAATACATGGACTCCAAGCTCCATGAACTCAGAATGTTTAGTAGTTGCTACATAACAGATGAGAAAATGCTGGAAATTTTCCTTCCAATCTCATCTTCCAAAACAATCAATTAAGTTAAGAGACAGTTCCTGGCAGGTATCAAGAAGGTTCAAACATTTGGGGATGGCAATATATGTACTGTGCAGAAGTCTGAGGGAGACAATCAAATGCAGAGTAGCAGAGAACTGGGCTGTTGTAATAGTTACAGGTTGCTTGAGTCATTACAAAAAAGCATGTGTTTCAGGCATTAATTAAGGGCACTACTTTGTAGCTTAATGATGTCAAATTAACACAGATCAACTAGAATTCTGAACAAAGAGCTAATAAAACTTCAGTCATCTACTCGGTCTACTCCTCTCTCCTTAGATCTTCAAGAACTTAATGAAACTCAGGACATGAAGGGCAGCCCATTCTTTTTGTTATTGATGTTCTTAGATACATTTATGTAAGTTTAAACCAAAATATTAACACTAAGAATAAAATTAAACAAAATGCTTACACAGTTAGTAATGTATTAAGTAGACCACAAAGTCTAGAAGGATGACTGTAAGCTCCCCCTACAGAAATAAGTTCCTCCTTAAAAAATATTTTAGGGAAATCAATATTATTTTGACAGCAAAATCAACTATTCTCCATGAACTAATTAGGAAAAAGAAGAAATTAAAAAAATACAAATTCAGCAGTCCGTTTCCTTGTAGACCTGTCTTACATACTAAGTACAAGACTCACAGCTACCTGACTGACTCACCCCTACAGAACCTCCCTCCTACTGTGCAGGCTGCTACAGTTTGAAGAATCTTTTCCTTTTTGAGGCCCCACATGCCAAATAATTTACTCACATGTCCCCTAAATGCACCAGACACACAAGATCACACTGTAACAGAACAGTTACAGTATGTTTTTCTAACCAAATTTTAACCACAAAGAGTAAAGCAGGCAATACGTGGTGCACAACAGCCCACCAGGCTCTGTACAACTGTGCTAGCACACCTGCAGGATCTTACACCCTTGCTCAGAAAGGATCAAAATATTTGGCTAAATACATCTGTTTGGTGCCTTTGACTTTGCTAGATCTGCACAACCGTTTTCTAGAGAGGAAGTCTACAAGACTGGTCACTACAAGACCACATCTTGGGATTCATACTATTACTTGTACTGAAACTTTGAGCCACAAAACCATTTTGCAAAATACAGCACATATGCAAACCAAAACCATGTAGCCAGTTGTCCTCCTTTCCTGCTGTTCTCTCCCTATTCCTTCCAGTCTGCTTATGTATTGTTCTAGAGGAAATGGCAAAGAAGTAACAACTGTATGAAGTCTAGTTTGGATACGTTTCAGGGATAACTGCTTGTCTGCCACAGCAGTGCAAAATACTCCAGATAAAGCATGGAACTGTCTGTTTACATCATCTGTCCAATGCAAAGGGCAACAGCTTTACACAGTGTGGGCTGAGAGGATAAACTGTTGTTTTTGGGTGGGGATGGGTGGAGGGAAGTTAGCAATAGCTAGCACAACGAAGCATCTTTTTTATATATATAAAGATGTTCTTTTTTTAAGGTATGTGTGAATTCTTTCTGGTACGATGTAGAAAAACAAACAAGTAAGATACTATCACAAGGCAAACAGAACACCACATTTTGTGCAAACTACACAACAGTGTCAGAAAGCAAAGGCTTAGAAAGCAAAAATGAACTTTTGATGAATATTTTGACACTTCTGGTTTTTTGTTTGTTTTTTTTTTTTTTAACCTGAGGAGGAGATTTTGAAAGCTGTATCTCCTCCAACTGACAATATTTTTCTTTAGAATTATCTTACATGTTTCTATATAGTTCCTTTCTTATGGATAAAGCCAATGAGTGCCCAAATGGAAACCTGTTAACACACAGAACATAATTCAGCTCAGTGTCTCTTTAAAAATGTTTGCAATATCATGCTTCTAGGGCTCATTTCATTAATTTATGCCATGACTGAGCAGCTTTTTTTCACTTACAGATCCAAAGCAAGAAAGCATCTCATCTCTCATTAAATCCAGAACAGCAAAATCCTAGTTTGGCAACATATCATAGGACTGTCTTTTAAAAGAGGTGGCCATTTTATAGAGACAATTGTGAGAGGAATGGTAAATGTGATCTGGTAAACACACTAATGTTATATATATATACAGAATCAAAGAATTATTGAGGCTGGAAAAGACCTCTGAGATCAAGTCTAGCCTATGAACGAACACCATGACATCAGCTAAACCATGCCACCAAGTGCCACATCCAATCTTTTCTTAAAGACCTTCAGTGATGGCAACTCCACCACCTCCCTGGGCAGTCCATTCCAGTGTCTAAGAAGGACACAGAGTTGCTGGAGAGAGTCTGTATTTCTATACACACACACTTCATAACATACATATTTCTGAACTGGCTGCACCTCTTCCGTTTTCTGCGCTTACCTTGGCTGACTTGTCAGCGCTATGTTCTCGTTTTCCTACATGGTTCCCCATGATGGATCACCAGAACTTCAAATTCTGAAAAAGATAAAACCAAAACTTACAAAACTGCATTTTTGAAAACAATACATTTGTATTGTAACACGAATTATCTTCTCATCTGATACAGGATGAAGAGAGAGTTTTCGCACTATAAGCATTTTTACAGTCCAAGGTAAGATCTGTGAAATATCCTACGGAAAAAAGAAATGCTTATCTGCATTTCCTTCTTAAAAACCAAAACAAAAAAAGAACAACAAATAAAAAGCCATTCAAAGAAAACAAGCCCCAAAAAACTGAAAAGATATAAGCGGAGGAGGAAAAATGAAATCCTTATTATGAAATTTGCATGTTAAAAAAATAGATCTTAACTTACAAATCAGAGTTCCAGTCTTTCAATATTATATTTATAATACTAGAACAGTGTAATATGTATCAAATGATCTATAACTGTAAACTCCCATGAAAGATCAAGTCAGCTCTCTTCAATTCACACTCACCATTATATAAACAGCAATTACTGAACAGAAGTACCACACTAAACTGCTAGCAATTTGCTGTAGAGGTGAGAACAGGCATGTTCTTTACAGCCTACACTTTAAAGCACGTAAGAAAGGAATGCTAACTCTTATTTTCTGGCTCAAGCTGCTGTATCTCAGCTCTAGCAAAGCTTATGTAGGTTAAACCACAACACTCAGATTTCAGCTTTTAGAGCACACCTGTGGTTATGCTACGTATTTCTTATTGAAGCATGTGTTCATAGAGGATCTTACATGCAGCTGCTGCCTTCTGCCAATTTGAATGCTTTGCAAGGTACCATATCAAGTGCTGAAACTTAAAACTACCTGCAAAAGAATTTAAGTGGCCTTTCTGCTCTCAGAATGAGATGAACTTTCAGTAATAAAAAATAAATGAAACACACATGGTTGTAACCCCCAGCTACACACACCAATTTGTGTACCAAAGGACAACAAAGAAACCTTGCCTAGCTGTCACTTTCCATCCCAGAAACATACTTTATCAAAAGTAATCTTGTCCCTGTATCTCTACCTTTGGAGGAGGCTGATAGATTTATTTCCCTTACTCCAGCCCTGTTGATAAATTTTCAAAGTGGTGAGTGGCTGCAGTGCTCATTTGACTATTCACTGAATTCCATTAGCTCCAAAATCAAAATGCCACATATCACTGTATCTAATTAAATAATTCCCCACAAATAGCCAATTCTAAAGTCTCACAAAGGAAAAATTTAAAAAACTTCCATAGTCACTAAATGTACTCAAGGTCAAGTTTACTGGCAAATTGGAAACTTTTTTTTTTTTTTAACAGGGCTATGCAGTGCATAAAAGATCAATAGGAAAACTAACTACCCTTTCAAATTCTGGAACCTGTACAACTGATTCACATTTTTGTGATATTACGAAAATTTTCAAGGAAAAATACAAATAAATTCATACTCTGGGTTTCAGAGCTGAACTACTTCAAAATGGCCTTTTCTCTACAAACTGCAGGTAGCTCACCTCTCATCACCTACTTTGCAACACAAGGAAAACAATGTGTCCTCCTGCCTCCCTTTAGTCTTTCTTGGTATCTTTGAAGTAACACTCCAGGAATGACCACCCTGTACTCACTGTACTCATGAAACACTGAACATAGCAGAGTTTCAGTCCTGCAATTCCATGTAGAAAAAAATACCAGATGCAGACAAACTATGCTGTGTAGCTAAGCCAGATAACATTTCAAAATCATTTGTTGTCCAGTGAAAATAACGGCAATAAAATCTTCAGTGCTGCCACACTGTAGATAACTGAAAACGATAAGGTCAGTTTTCTGCTCAAAAGTCTGCACAAAGCAAGAAAAAGAAATGAAAACCAAGTAAACAGAGAACTGTACGAAACAGCTGATCAGTGCACTCCCATGTTCGTAATTCCTTCATCATGACGCAAAAAAAACCCAACTTACATATGGAAAGGAGCAAAAAGAAAGAAAAAGGACTTGGAGAACTGGAAATGCACAAAGCCATATTCAAAATTTAGCAGTGTGGTTGAGAGTACAACTACATCCGGGCTTAGTGTGTTACATTTCTCTACAATAGATGTCAAAGGTGAAAACTAACGGCATGGATACAAGCCCTTAAACCTGCCCGTTTCCTTTACTGTTTTAAATGTGTCAGAGGCATAGCATGTGGTCAAAATTCACATGATCGACCCCTTCTTACTCTCACAGAAATTAACACTGATACAATAAGATTTTACTTCATCTTTTTCCATGCATAAATGAATGCAGATGTTTAAACTCAATGTAGCTACAGGTGCCTGCTATAAATTCCTTACATAGAGATAAAGCTACTTTTTAGACAAAGGTACAAAAGCAACCAGCTACATAGCAAGAGTATCCCAAAACTTACAGAATTCTTTGTGCTACCTACTAAATGGAGAAAACTGTAAGTAATCCATGGGGAAATAAAAGCTTCCAAAAAATATGACAAGAATTAGGAAACGTATAGTGCCAACTGCTCTGTAGATAATCTGACTAGGAAACAAAACCATTGTGGTGTGTTGAAATTGTCCCCCAACATAAAATTGCAACACTAGCTCAGTTGAAAGCAAATGAAGCTATATTTACAGGCAAAACTACAATCTAGAAATATGGAATGCAATGAATATGTACAAAACATACAGTATTTACATATATTTACAATTTATAAACAACGCAAGAACCCCCCTGGGCAAAACCAGGGGGCTTGCCAACAGCTTCCTCCTCTTCCCCCCTGTACATGGGACAAGAGAAGAAAGGAGAAAAGCAGAGTCACTTGTTAGTACTTAACCACAACAAAGCAACAGAGCCAAGGTCAGCAAAGCCAGCAGAAGCCAGAGGTAGTATCTGCTAGAGCGAAGGAAGCCAAAAAGAGAGAGAATCATTTATAACAACAAAGAGGTTTCCTTTTTCGCTTCAGCCTCAGGCAGAAGTCTGCATTCCTTGATTAAGAACCGAGCACATGGGTCATTTTCACTTCAGGATGCAAGTGCATCCTGAAGCGTTGGGGCTTAATGCTGATTTTGGTTCTTAATGTCATGAGGAGATCACAGCATGGTTTCTACCTACATCAATCTTTACACAATGAGCTGAGTCACTGACTTCAATGGGATTACTCATTGTACATTCTTTGCAGGAGCTTACAGCCAACTATTCAAAAAATTTCATCTGAAAAAAAGATTTGTATTTTCTTTTTAGTCACCTTCCTAACATACAGGTTGCCAGATGAAGCAGCTTTGCATAAAACAAAGACGCAGCTTCCAGCACTTATTAACCTATCAGTCAACAGATCAACACCCTGGTTTGCAAGAGGAATCCACACGTGCTTCAGCACTGATAAATAGCCACAAGCAGAGTCACAAAGCTCCAAAACAATGCAAAACTAGAATTACTACAGAAACGCAGTAACCTTTGAATCCAACATGAATCACATCTAACAATATGCTGCCAAAAACAGGCCTGAGCACGAGATCAAGCCTATGACTGTAACAGTGTTTGTCTAAAAACTTCCTGGTGAAACCCTGCAACTTCCATAAATCCTGTGAGTTGAATGATCTTACACATGAGTTTGAGTCACAGAATGAGAGGGGACACTGTGCATGTCTGTAGTCATCAGAGTACATCACCAGCTTCCCTGTAAAACTCCCCATCAAGTCTGTGGGTTGAAGAATATTAAAACCATTTGAGAGGCTCAGGGAAAGACAGGCCATGTCAGCAAACTGATTTAATAGCACTAAAAGCTGGAAACATCACATCTACCTAACAGCTCTTTTTTGTGAAATGAGTGACTTAACGACAGGAACCTGTGACTTGCTGCTGCAGACATTGCCAGCGGTCGCCCAGCCACCTCAGCACTACACCACAACCAACTACCAAGCTGAAACAGCTCTGCTGCCAAGAACTGGGCACTTCCCAATTGATGACCGATACAGAAATAACTCCAGCTATCCAGGCAGCCTCAAGTAACTCCAAAAACAGCCCAGGGATTATTTTGCCTGAGGAAATAAAATAAGGTGTCTCCTCCATCAATTTATCTTCTTAGGGAGTCAGTCTAACATAAATTGATGAAAGCTTTAACCAAGTTTTTTCACACTTTCTTCAGGACAGGAAGGCATATTCCAACTAGTAACAGCTACAGAAATGCCACTGCCTTACCCAAGGACAAAATAAACTCCTTGCTGCCTGCCAAATACAAAATAAGAACAGAACAAATACAAAAAGAGATAGAAAAACTCAGTCCTATACAACACATACCTACAAAAATACACCTGTGTTGGGGTCATGTAACATTTCTCTTCATCTAAGCATTTGATTTAAAACAGAGTTTTAGAAACACACATCATCCCATCATTTTTAAGCCCACCCTAGCCTGTCTTAACTATTTCTAGTTTACAAAAGAGGCTCTAATCACCTTCCCATTCCGTCCTGTACAGAAGTTTAAATCATCATTTAGATTCTTCACTGAAAGGCAGAAAAATGCTTCTCTGAACTGTTTGATAATGCCAAGGAATGCAACAGTATCACTTTCTGCAGATTATGCTGTTTCAACTGCAAAACAGAATTTTCTTATTCCTGGGAGCTTGAGAAAAATTCACTCCTTGTAATCATGGTACTCTGAAGATTGTCCTCACCCTGTGGTATCTCACAAAACATTATAATTTTTGTATATGCCAAATACAAATTATAAACTTTAGCTCAGGAGCTGGTTTACAGTGACAGCTCATCAACTGAAATTCAGGAGTTACAAGAGGCTACCAGCCAGTGCTCCAGGAGCACTTTTATTGAACATTAATGGTTTCTTCGCATTAAATACATAAACTACCAAATGCAAATTACAGAATGCTACAAATGGTTTGTTAAATATGATCCTTGAAGTGTAATATAGTTAGACAAAATAAGGGTTCAGTCTTACCTCTTCCCACACAACTATGACTCAACACATAATAATAAAGGTATGCAAGTACTTACATATTTACAAGTATCAGATTATAATTATTACCTTGTCTAGGAACAGGGATTCACCACAGACTCACATTGTTGGATGATAGTGCAGAGCTACAATGCTAGATACGTTTAACAGGTGCTCCTTGCCTTACTCATGCAAGGAAAAGGTAAGCATTAAATAGAAAAATATATCAGAAATTTACTTAAAACTTCTTGCTGCTTTAATGACTAGTCTTATCCAAGTAAGTACTGCACTTTAGTAGATGAATAGATGTGTAGTTACTTTAAGAAATGCACAAGTTCTCTCTAATTTCAGTTGCACTTTAATGTAGACTCTTAATTACAAACTTACCCAGCAAAATAAGATGCAAAAGATTTTTGTTTGTTTGTTTGGGGTGTTTTGGTTGGTTGGTTTTTGGTTTGGTTTGGTTTTGGTTTTGTAGTGTCAGGTCCAGGTTACACAGCTTCCTGGGAAGCAAGCTGACACGTTGCTAAGCACTGGAAATCTTTGTGCAGGTTTCTTTAAGGCTGTTAGTATGATCTGCATCTTTGGCAGAAAGACATCCACTTCAGCCTTTTTTCAAAACAGATGCAGACACTTGGGCATGCCTCATCTGTTTCTTCAGAATTCCCTCATCATATACCCTAGTATTCCACTGCACTGAGAAAGAAAACCTCCAACAGGCACAGGTGAGTGACCTGCAGCTAATAACATGAGCAACCACAGTCACATGCTTCAAAGACAAATGTGAGCAACTACATACCAAAAGCAACCTGCCTCACAGCAAACTTCTTCCTGGGAATCCTGCTCTCTTAACTCAAGTGTTCAATTATTTCATAAAACACAGTGCCTTATATCCCTTACAAGTTTCATTGTTACTTAATACAAATTTAGTTTTCCATCACCCATGAAAATGTGCAATCCTTACTAGATCCAACCTTATCTCACTTTTGACTTCCACGATGTTATTTCTCTAAGAAACCCTTCCTGAAAGAAAAATACGTTATTCCAGACGTATTTCCATCACGAATGACCAAAGCCAAGATTTCAGTGGTGACCACAGTGTTTAAATCAGAGAAGCCCTCAAGAGTTTAGCACCAGTAGGTCTACTAATGATGCTTGTACAGTGCCTCACATATCAGAGTCCTGCCCTTTCTGGCCTATCTAGACATCACAGTGATTTCTGTGTATATAGACAGCTGCACCTGCCTGAGCAGGGATCCCAGACCTAGAAAACAACTCTTCCAAGAGATGGAACAAGTTATGAAACACTAAGAAAGCATTCTCTGGTGCTACCACAGTTCCTCAGTGTTTTACATACATTTCATATATCATTGCAAAGGATACTAAAATTATTCAATTTCCACCACAATTTTCTGCAAACAGTACGACACAGGAGAGAGGCTACAACACTGAGATTGAATATACCCTGGGAAAGAACACTGTTGGAAGCTATTTCCTAAAATTTCTGTGGGGTAAGCACAGCAGACATGAGCTGAGGTGTAAAATATCTTCCAACTGCTTTGATTACAATTTTCTTCTGTCTATTGCCAGCAAGATGGATATTGCCTTTTTTTTTTTTTTTTTTTTGTATGCCATGTAGACCTACACAGTCCTTCAAGCACCTGATTTTCAGGAATGTCACTTCAGCACAGATAAAAGATAGTGAAATTTGATTATAGACAACAGTCTGTAAAAACAATTATAATGAAATTGCTAAATCATGTATTTATTTTCTGTAGCTTAGGTTTCTCTTCTTTTCATTCTTTCATCAGCCCACTCTCCTTTCTGGAACACCATCAGCCTCATCCCACCCATTAAGAAAAAGATACAATTTTAAAATAAATTTCTCAGCAGGGCCTTTCTGCTGCTTCCCTTCATGAACAGAAAAGCACTCACACTGATACCTATGCTCCCTTATATAAAAACAAATTGTCAGTGATTATAATCAAATTGCATTAGCCACATGTTTGTCTTCAAAATACTAAGATCAGTGGATCCTTGTGAACTCTACGTCAATCCACCTGCAGGTTCATAAGGAAAGTTCCTTAATTACCTCCACTTTAAAAGAGATGCCAGTTTATTTGATGAGGGATTTTAGGTACCGTCCCAAAGACCTCAGGCAAGGTACAGATGCCCCTAGCACATCCAAGCATCTTAGCCCAGCCATTCCTTCTGCCTGCTACACTTCTACCACACCCCTACACCTCAGGGGCTTGGCAAAATGTGGATTTTCTTGTATGTCCTCCCTGGCTTTGCTGAGATACAGCTATTCCCAGCCTAGAGAACAGAGGGCCACCTGTACATCTAATATACTCATTCCCTTGAACATATATCAAGAAGGAAAAGTTGCCCTGCTATGAAATTAATACTGCTTTGTCTAGTTTTATCCAGCTGCTGATATCAACATGTTCATTTAATTAGTTACATACTGTCTTTTACACACACCACCACAACAAAACATGCTAATATTTTTTTTTTTATTGCGGACTGTTTAGGTTTAGGTGTACAAAACCTAGGGACAAAGGCAAGTTTTTCCCCAAATTTCTGAAAAGAATCAGACATGTAATCATCTGTAATTTTTTCCCAGACACTTTGTGCTCCAGATACAAAATAATTTGAAATTGCAGTAAAATAAATTCTTTAGTGAGAAAAAGGAAAGGCAGAGAAAGATGTAGAAAGAAAGATAGATAAAAACACAGACACGTCATAGCCTCGATCTATATATTGTGAAGACAAGCATTAGACTTCTAACACCATCACTTTCCACTATCACTGCCTCTAAGGTACCATATTTCCTTTAGCAGTACTCCTCCACAGCTGTGGCCCTCACCTCTCAGGCTCCATGAATCAAAAACTGAAAAGTACACATTTGTCCTAAATGCTATAAATATTTTTTTTAAAGACATACCAGCACACAAGAATATATAACAAGTGCACTATTAACCAGGAAAAAGAAAAAGTAATGAAATTCCAACCAGGAAATTTCAGGCCAAACTAATAATCTTACAGTACAAGAGAGGAAAAGGCATTGAACAATCAAGAAATAGTCCAGGTAAGTATCATTATTTATTACTTGGAGACTTTCAGTTTTGGAGATTAAAGTACTCTGCAATCAGACAAGACCTAACACCTGTTTTCACATAAAAATGAAAAAAAAAATACCATGAGAATATAAACAAGATCTATTTGAAGACTCACATTTTTTTCCTGTTCTCTGCTGAGAAAAACAAGTCCTTTCCGAACAGTGAACGGTATATTCTTCCTTTTAGAGTGAGATAGGTCACCTAAGTTTCTCAGTGAACAGAGCCACTTTGATGATCAGCATTTCATTAGCAGACCGTAGAGACTGAGCACAAAACGCACACCTGCAGTTCTAAACGCACATAAATCAAAGGCACTGTATGCTGGCTCTCATCTTCTCATATTCAACAGACTAACAGATGAGACAAGAGGATGATTCACCGTCTCCAGACACCGTTAACTTTGCTGCGAGAAAACATTGAACCACTATATCCTTCTTAATTAAACAACTCCATTTTAAAAGGAAAAAAAAAATAAGAAAGGTTCTTTCTCTGCCCAAACTTTCTCTCCCTCTGTTCTCACTTCACAGACAATCCATCTACATGTCCATCAAGAGATGAGTTTCCTGTAAATGCTCCTCTGTTACACTTGGCACAAACATTGATATTAGCAAAGGCTCTGATTTTCACGGCACTCCAAGCTGACTCCCTCTTGGTTTGATCTGTGGCTGTAAAGTCATGTCCCTTCCTTCTCATAAACACACTGCTGAAGAGGCACAATACCCCATCTTTGTTTTCTGACATGAAAAAAAAAAAAGCATCCTTAACTCTATGCATATATATCTATTTTTGTCTTTTCTTTTACTAGCTTGATTTCTTGAGGGGTTCACGCATGAGTTGCACTCTGAAAGCAATTTAAAAGCAATGTGATGGAGACTTTGTCCTCAATATTTTCGTTTGTGAGTGTGCTCAAGACGTGTGACGAAGTTCAATGTTCACATGACAGCCTCCTATACAGCACACCATTATCAGCAGTCTACTGGCACAAACACAAACAAGCAAGACAAGTTCTCCAGTGTAAACCAGTTAGCTGTTCAAGTTACAAGTGACACCTCATGAAGCTTAAGTGAGAATTTATAAATTCCTCTGCTCATAAATCAATAAATAAATTTAAGAACAAAGTGAGTTACAAAGCTGCAGAGAAGCAATTTCTCCGTACTCATGAAGGGCTATCTGGAAACACAGATACTATGACATCAGTTTGGGATCTTCCCTGGCAACGCAATGGTTTGTTTTCCCTTCTGAAGAGAGAAGGCAAAATTTTTGTATTTAAAGAATAAATAAATGTACCTCTTTTTTCAAATGGGATTTTAGTCCAGGTATTTTGGGCTTTAGTTGTTAGGTCAGAGTCTCAGCAGGTTACAGTCACGGCTGTGAGTTGTTGCACTTGGAATTTTAAATAATTAATGACTAACAGCAGCTACTGAAATCTGCATGAGAAACCACTTAAGTCTTTACATCACCCTGATACAATTATTGTACTTACATGCTTCTTCATATATGCATTCGAGTATTCGTGTCTCATACTCAAACATTGCCTCATTTTATCTAAATCTTAAATTTCATGTACTAATGTTGCTTTCCCGGGCCTTTTCAATCAGGCTATGGAGCTACACAGTATAGAAACAGTCATTGCTAAATTCCTACTGAAGAGAACAATGACAGACCCAGGAAAAATTTTCCATTTGAACATAAGAATGGGGAAAATGTATACAAGACAATCATTTCCCTTTCCTTCGTTAAAAAGAAAACCAGACTATTTATTTCATGTTAAAAGGAAAACAAAAGAATGTGCCAGAGCCAAACACTCGTTTCTTTGGCAGTTTTCCAATGCAGTTCACATCAAATTCAGTGTACACACACAAAAAGGTAACAAAACCTAGCAGTATGTCCATATAATTAAGTTTCAACAAGGAGATGAGCAGTGTATTCACCCTGAAAGACGATTACCAAAATGTACCCCAGATCCACAACCTGATTAAAAGTTAAGTAACCTTATATATAATATTCAGAGCACTCATCACAAGAGTATCTCGTTCTGGAGCAAGATGCACCTGCAAAGTATGGGAACAAAGTATTTTACTTTGGTTGTTAATGTTTTTAAAATAAAATCTTTCAAATACTAACATTAAATTTGTGACAGGGTTCACAGCTTTCAATCGAGAGGGGTGTCTCATTCTAAACAGTATGCAAAGACAGACATGTTCCTTCCCTAAAGGTCTTGCAACATAAGTATATAAAGCACATGAGTGGGAGGTACCTTTCTCCCATATCACAGGTACAGAACAAAGGTGGAGAGAACTTAAGGGCAATACATAAAAAGCATTACTTACAGCCCCCTTGAGAAGCTTGGGCAGACATTAGAAACTTCAGTATGGAGATGCACTTCTGAAAACTCATTCTCAGCTACAACAGTCATGCTGGGGTTTGTAATCAGAAGCACTTATCTTACAAGTGCTTCATGGACTTCCATTTTTGCCATCAGTCACACAAAGTTAACACTACAGCCATGATGACATGTCCAAGCAGATTCACATGATTTTACACCAGAACCCTATCAATATACAAGGAGGTTATTTCTCTGCCATTCTGGGTCTTAATTCAGCAGACTTTCTCAGCCACAGAAAATGCTAACCAACAGGCTCAGGCTTATCACAAGACAGAGTGCAAACCACTGCAACACCACCCCTCTGCCTTTCTTTAAATAGCTATAGGAGCAGGTCACCCATACCATTAGATAATACACTTGTGATCAGCATACTCACACAGGATGTGGGAAACCAGGGATCATTTTAGAAGATGCTGAGGAGAAAGATCAGTCTGACATGATCACAGGACAACTGTGAGTCACCAATGTGATCTGGCAGGGGGAAATTAAAGAAGAGAGACAAACAGACCTACACAGTTATCATAAGGGGATATTTCCAGTCAAGACAGGGAAGAATTAATGTCATCATACAAACCACTAGCACAGCCCCAGATGAATACAAGTTACAATTCTGGTCAGCCGTATTTAACAACATGAATTTTTTACTAGAACAGATGCAAGGATGATGAGGGCAATAGGATTATATTATACAGAGATAAGACTAAAAGCTGATGACACATCAAGCCTAAGTAAAGCAAATCTAAATGAGTGTTATAAGAAAACATATGCTGCCCATGCACAAATCTAAGCTGAAAGTTAGTTTCTATACATCAGAAGAGCAGGGCTCTGGAAGAAGCAGAAGAGAGTAGAAAACCTAGCTACATGCAAGACAGAAAGAAGGAGTCTGACCACTGTTATGTCAATGACTGCATGAGCACCATGGCTCTTGCCACGGAAGACCAGCCCCAAATTACACTGGCAACTCCTTTTGCCTGAGGATATTCCAATCCACATTTCTAGATGGTGTACTGGAACGCTGCAGGGCAGGAAGGAGCAGAGAGAGACTACCTTTGGCTGACTCCATTCATATACTGACCAACTTAAAAAAAAAAAAAAAAAAGATAATCAAAACCTCAAACAAAATAAAATCACAAAATCAGCAATATCCTGGAAAAGGAGAGCAAAAATTAAAAGTGCTAGCTTTCAGACAGTTGGGTTTCACTGGGGTGTTGGACTTTATTCCACACTCTGAGTTCACTGATTTAATTCTGTTCATCCATTTTATCCTGTAAGTGATAAAAACAAAGTACAGAAAAACTGTAACTCGCTCTGTGCAACACATTACTGAAGAAAGAGACCATCACTCCTGCCCAACAGCCTCTAACTTTGCAGTCTGCTCTGTGGAGTGGGAAATGCAGGTCTGTGGAATGCAGGTCCCTTTGTGGAAGGGACAGAACTGATCTCCATCCCAAACACAGCATAGTAGGGTATGTGAACAACTCGCTCTTCTGCACGTTCATGGGCATCTGCCCTCAAGAAAGGCTTGTGAGACACACACAAAGCCCACCTCTGCCCCCCACAGCTCTGGGAACAGGAATAGCAGTATCACACTTTGCTTGGATGGATATTGATTTTAAGCAGCCTTCTGCTTGGCCTGTTGGCTGCACTGGATAACAATGCAAGGCATCTAATTCTCAGCACAAGGTAGACTGGGTTCTTTGTACAAGGCTCTTCAAGTCACTTCAATCCATATTTCCCAAATCACTTACAAACAACTCATCTTTTCCTAACAGGGAGGGGACTTGAAACAGCCAGCATGGCTTCACCAAGGGCAATTCCTGCCTTGCCAACCCAGTAGCTTTCTAGAATGCCATGACTACATCAGTGGACAAGGGAAGACTGGGCTTCTGTAAAGCCTTTGACAGTCCCCCACAACATCCTTCTGTCTAAACTGGAGAGATATGGATTTGACAGGTGGACTGCCCAGTGGATAAGGAATTGATTGGATGGTCACATACAAAAGATGTCCAGATGGAGATGGGTGACAAGAGCTGTCCCTCAGGAGTTTGTACTGGGAGCAGTGCTGCTCAATATCTTCACCAGTGATACAGACAGTGAGTGCACCCTCAGCAAGCTTGCTGATGATACCAAGCCAATTGGTGTGCTTGACATGACTGAGGGATGGGGTGCCATCCAGAGGGACCTAGACAGACTGGAGAAGTGGGCTCAGGTGAACCTCATGGGGTTCAATACAGTGAACTGCCAGGTCCTGCACCTGGGCCAGGACAATCCTTGGTACCAATGCAGGCTGGGGGTTGATGAGATCAAGAGAAGCCCTGCAGAAAAGGACTTGGGGCTGCTAGTGGATGAGAAGGTGGACATGAGCCAACAATGTGCACTTGCAGCCCAGAAGGCCAACTGTATTCTGGGATGCAACAAAAGAAGTGTGGCCAGCAGGTTGAGAGAGGCAATTCTGCCATTATGCTCTGGTGAGACTTCAGCTGGAGTACTGCGTCCAGCTCTGGAGTCCTCAACACAGGAAGGACATGGGCCTGCTGGAGCAGGTCCAGAGGAGGGGGCCATGAACACGATGAGAGGGCTGCAGCACCTTTCCTACAAAGACAGGCTGGGATAGTAGGGGTCCTTCAGCCTGGAGAACAGAAGACTCTGGGAAGACCTTATAGCAACATTTCAATATCTGAAGGGCACCTGTAAGAAAGCTGGGGAGGGGCTGTTTAGAAGGGCATGCAGCAACAGGACAAGGGACAATAGTTTTAAACTAGAGCAAAGGTAGATTTAGGCTGAATATTAGGAGGAAGTTCTTTACAAAAAAGGGTAATGAAATACTGAAACAGGTTGCCTAGAGATGTGTCTCCATCCCTGGAGACAAAGGTCAATACTTTATGAGGCCCTGAACAACCTGATCGTGACATCATGACCTCTGAATGTCCCTTCCAGTCTGATCCATTCTATGATTCCCTGATTCCTTCCTCCAAGACCATAGATCAAAACGGTACAATCCTCTCCCCTCCTCAAGCTCTCTCAAACTCCACCACAGTAAAGCAATAATGAAGAATATTTCTACAGTCTATGACTGAAACTTTATATCACATACGTATAACAAACTTTCCAGCAGCAGACATTTCAAACCTGTGTGTGTATCATTGATTCAACTCATAAAGGTGCCTCTCACTCCATAGTGGAGTTAAAACCTTTCAGAAAATAGATACTGAGATGCTCATTTGGCTCAGTCTCTTCCTTTCCCACCTCAAACAATACTTCTACCCAACCTATCATCAGCTCTTAACTTACCTATAGCACCCTCAAGCTCATAGCACTAAAAGTGCAGTCATTAATACAAGTTACTTTCTGAACTGCAAACTACTCAACACCTGAATCAAAAAATGTCATTTGACACTTACCATGAGTTATCCATGAACGAAAACAATGGGTCCTGTCTTTAATACAGCATCATGCTTAAACTAGCTTTTACTGAGATTACAAGGGATCAGTCAGTTTGCAAGCAATGAAGTTACACTGACAGCTTTTAACTTTCATAACTCCTTTTGTTTCATGGAAATCCAGCTATTCCAAGTTAGTGACTATGATTAGTTTGAGAGGTTGCAGCTGGGACCTTTCACTCTCAGATACATTGCTGATGACCCATGTACAGCATCAGTCCCTTCTTCATGCTAACACCTGTGGTCCCTAATGTTTAGTCTGTGGCATTTTAAAACCTTATTGTAATTCTGAATGACCAAACTGGCATTTACCAAGCTAATGTTACAGTTTCAATCACTGTCTTCTTTTTGGTGTATCCAATTAGTTTCTATTAGTAAATCTATTCCTGGTTTGGTATTTGAGCATCTGTCAAAATTAATGCCAGTGTCCAAAACAAAAATCTAGCACTGCTAGGGAAAAAAATAAAATAATTCCCCATTTATTATCTTGAAGCACACAACATTCACTCAGAAAAAAACACCCTGATCAAAAGCACAGCTCCACCCCCACGCTACAGGTTTCACTGTATCTGGCAAGGACATTTAAGAATATAAGCTAAAAGCACTGCAGACTTTGTATATTTAAAGTTAAGCAAAGTGGAAAGCAATTACCATCACAGCTTCTAGGATTTTTTAACATGGTTGCATGTAAACATTTCATCAGTCCAGATATATGAGTTCACTTACATTCACTCTTAAATTCAGTAAGTAACACATACAATTTTCCCTTATCTTGCCAACTGTATCACATGAACAGCCAGTTAAGAGCACGTATAATTACACTATACATTGTTTTTCTCCTAGAATGAAGAAGCTTTGCAGATCATACCACAAATGCTCTCTCAAGTGACACATGGACAAAAGGTATAAGCAGATAGTAGTGGAATCAGACACACATGTCAGGCCTGGTGGGACTGGGACATGTAGAAGCTGGTAAAAGAATGGTATCACAACATAGCAGGAACAAAGGCACCTAATAATTTTGGTACTGATTACTTTTTTTGCTCATTTCAAGCCGTAACACTCCTGCAGTACCAGTATCTTGCTAATTACTTGCTTACCAAGGGCACACTGAAGCCTGCCTGTACCCAAACACAATTCAGAATATATAATTTTTTACAAAGGGAATAGTTTATTCAAGCTTCCTAACATATTATAAACATGTTATTGCAAGCAGAAGGAAATCTTCCTTCTTGGCCAGAAACATGCTGTATATGTCCCATAACAGCATTCTCTCCAATCCAAACTCTAGTTTCTTGCCTCATTTCCCCCTAAACATGATTTTTGTTTACAGTTTCATGTAAGCTGGTACTGCCTTTGCCTACTTCAGGCTGTTTGTTATGAATTTGTTAGGGCAGCAATCACAAACATCTCTCTAATGAGAAGCTACTCTTGTTCTTTATTTCACTTCAACCCTTGTCATAATTAAAGCGTATCTTTTGGTTTCAGCTAATGATAAGTTAATTTTCATGAACTTCAGTGGTATCAGACCCCATAAAAAAATTCTGTGAAAAGTCAGATTATTAGATCATAAACCATTATTCCAAAAATACGGTCTCTTAAGAAATTTTAGTTACCAGAAAGATTAAAATCTGCTCAAAGCACAAAGCTCCCAACCAAATGCAAATAACAATTTCAAACATTTCTGAATTTCAGCAATCTTTAAATAGGGAACACTTAAAATAGTAAGTGACAGGCAACTTCTTCAACTGAGAATACAGGAGGAATTCTTATACACACAGAATATAAGCTGGAATCGAATCAATATGCTCTGTAAATCAGCATCCTAATCAATAAAACCCCAAATCAACACAATAAAAAGACATGTGCAGAACAATATCTTCATATACTTATCATCTATTTAAAATTGGTGTGACAGCAAACATTAACATCTTAAAATCTTCTTCTGTTCATTACTTATTAAGGTGGTCTTTTCGTATAGAAGCAAGCCCACTAAAGAGCATTGTTTTGCTTAAGGTAGACACAGCAAAACCAGCTTTTGTGCTTGTCTGTGCCAGTATCATTGCTGCAATGCAGGAGTGATGATGAAATTATTTAATTGCTCACAGGTTAACATACAGAGCTAGCTGATTGTGAAATACCTCTAATCATTTGGCCATCTCCAAATGTAACATTCTACCAATGTCACAGCTGCATGTTAATATTTCATTTTGCAGACAAAAGAAAAATGTGATTTTCCCATTTGCCAAGTAATCAAATCATAAAACCAGATTCCTAAAACGTAAGGGACATAGACATTATAGACAAAAGAATTTATGTATCTAAAACTTACTATGGAAGTACTATTTACTATTTCATAGAATCATAGAATCAGTCAGGGTTGGAAGGGACCACGAGGATCATCTAGTTCCAATCCCCCTGCCATGGGCAGGGACACCTCACACTACATCAGGCTGGCCAGAGCCTCATCCAGCCTGGCCTTAAACACCTCCAGGGATGGGGCCTCAACCACCTCCCTGGACAACCCATTCCAGGCTCTCACCACTCTCATGGGGAAGAACTTCTTCCTCACGTCCAGCCTGAATCTCCCCACTTCCAGCTTTATTCCATTCCCCCTAGTCCTATCACTACCTGATATCCTAAAAAGTTCCTCCCCAGCTTTCTTGTAGGCCCCCTTCAGATACTGGAAGGCCACAAGAAGGTCACCTCGGAGCCTTCTCTTCTCCAGACTGAACAGCCCCAACTCTTTCAGTCTCTCCTCAGTATCTCCTGGAGAGATGCTCCAGCCCTCTGATCATCCTGGTGGCCCTTCTCTGGACACCTTCCAGCATGTCCATATCCATATCCAGCATGTCCATATTCAGCATCTGATATACTCCCCTACATGTATTTTTCAGGCTCAGTTCAGAAATCATCACTGTGATTTTGGGATACATGTAAGACTGAGGTAAAATACCAACAACGATTTACAATCTATTACATTTTTTTTTCCCTAGGCCATTGAAGTCTTAATGCAATTAATTAATTGGGGCAATCCCAAGCACAAGTATAGGGTGGGCGAGGAGTGCCTGAAGAGCAGTGTCGAGAAGAAGGATTTGGGGGCATCCATTGATGAAAAACTCAACATGAGCTGAAAATGGGCGCTTGCAACCCAGAAGGCAACTTTATCCTGGGATGCACCAAAAGAAGTGTGACCAGCAGGATGAGTAAGGTGACTCTCCCTCTCTGGTCTGCTCTCCTGAGACCCGACCCCACCTGGAGTACTGCATCCAGTTCTGGTGTCCCCAGCATAAGGAGGACCATGAAGATGATCAGAGGGCTGGAACACCTCCACTATGGGGACAGACTGTGACAGTTGGGGCTGTTGAGCCTGGAGAGAAGCAGCTCCAGGGAGACCTTACAGCAGCCTTCCAGTGCCTGGAGGGGGCCTACAAGAAAGCCAGGAAGGGACTTTTTACAAGGGCAATATTGTTGCAAAAGGACGAGAGGACGAGGGGAATAGATTGAATCTTGAGGAGGGCAGATTTAGACTGTATATTAGAAAGAATTCTTTATAGGGAGGGTGGTGAGACACTAGAACAGGTTACCCAGGGAGGTTGTGGATGTCCCCTCCCAGGAGTTGTTCAAGACCAAATTGGATGATACCTGGAGCGACCTGGTCTAGTGGAAGTGTATCTACCCATGGCAGGGGGTTTAGAACTGGATGATCTTTAAGGTCCCTTCCAACCCAAATAATTCTATGATTCTATGATTAAACAGTATGGGAAGCATTAAAATCATGAGTTAATTACACATGCCATTCAAAACATACTATGAAGCTGTATTTCTAATTAATTCACTGCTGACAGGATTGTTACTAGAATATTTCTAAACTGTAAATGTAATCTTACATTCAATTCACCTACTGATCCTGGAGAAACATTTCACTAAACATGTTTATAACTTTACTCCCAAGAGTTTTTTAAGATCCTAAATAATAATGTAGTGATTAAAAACAAATACCTAAAATGTGTAGCTCTTTACAGCATGAAACTAAGGACAATTATTATCACATGACAAAATTATTTTGATACATGATCAACTACACACAGTAATCATTGTTCATCAGTAACAGGAAAAGTTGGAAAATTCAATGTCTGAATTTTGTGATGACAATGATAAGATCTGAGAAATACTAAATTCCCCATTAAGTCATCATGAACTTAGTGCACAGCACCATGCAATCAGGTTAAATTTGTTTGCTTCTTATTATGTGCAAATCAAGCAAGACAGTTTTCCTGTGGGTCTCACTGCATTTGAGGGTTGTTAAGTGTCTAAAAATTACCAGTTGTAAGGGAATACCAAATTAGAAGGAAAAAACCCACCACATGACCTGAGAAGCTTTAAACGTGCGTTAGCAATAACAGCAACAACAGAACACCCCACAACCAACCAACCACCAAAACCAGAGAACCTTTAAATGCATATTGGAAGGCAAACTAAAGATTTTCCACATGCCCTCTTCACTGACACCTGCATATGCATTCCTTGTAACTACCCAGGTAATGGCAAGATTATGACTAGATAAATACAAAAGAGAATCCAAGACAAAGCCCACTGGCTATAAGCAGATTACCAATGCAGTAATCAAACCAATATAATTATGAAACTTACTGTCACTTTTGCAGCCACCTTCCTTTCTTACAAATTCCTCACAATGGGAGAAAGAATCACTCTGGCAATAACATCCTGTTCCTAAAAAGTTTGTTCCCCCAGGTCACATGAATTGCCATCTCATTCACCACCACATTCCTGAGATGCAGGTACTCTGTCTTGTGACCAGCATGCACTCAATCACCTGCAAAGAGACAGCAACTGGGCATCCAGAAAAGAAGAGCAGGAAAGGGATCATGCACAGGTTACCAAGTATGAGGGACCACTGGGAGGGAAAGCATCACAGTATATCCTATTTTCACTGTTTGATAATCTACTCCCACAGTGTGTACAGACATACACCTACCTGGATGTCATTTCTGGACACATGAAGGTGGTGGCTGGGAGGCAACAGTATGGATCTACCAAAGTTAAATCATGCCTGACCCATCTGATGGCCCTCTACCACAACATGATGGGATTTGTGAATGAGAGGAGAACAGTGGTCTCATCTATCTTGATTACAGCAAGACTCAACAATCTAAGTTACACCCTAGATGGGCAGAGTAATGGATGATAAAAACCTTAACTCTATCATTTGGCTCAAACAGTAGCTGTTACTGGTTCACAATCTGCCCATAACTGGTTATAAGTGGGTAGGTTAGGGGCCCTATCCTGCTTAAGATATTTGACAGTCACTTGACAGACTGTACAGAACATTCAGTCTGCAAACAAAACCAGACTTAAGGTGCAGCTGCTACACTGGAGGGTAGGGTTGCCATTCAGAATGAGTTAGGGCTGACAGAAACATCATGAGAGCACAGCTTGAAGACTACTTACTGATGAGCAGCTCTGCTGAAAATGACCTGGGGGTCCTAGACAAACGAAGGTGAGACATGAATCAGCAGCCCATCTGGCAGCAATGAGAGCTAACAGCATCCTGGGCTTTGATAACAGACTGAGAAGCAATTGTTCTGCTTCATGCATGATCCAGATACTCTGGTATCTGGCCTATTGGGTCTACCTTCGCATCCCCACACAGCAGTCAACAGGAACAAGTTCAGTGAATGGGCACAAAGACATGTGGTGTCTGGAGCACATGCCCTGTGATAAGAGGCTGAAGACACTGGGATTGTTCAGCCTGGAGAAAGCTCTGGACCACCTAACGGGAAACTTCCAATATCTAAAAGTAAATTACTAAAGTGGTGGAGGCAGGCTTTTTAATAAGGTGCATGGGGAGAAAACAAAGTCAAATGAAACCATGGAAGTTATAAATATTTATTAGATAAAGGGTAAAAATGTACTATGAGGATAATCAAGCACTGGAACAAGTGCCCTGAAGCATACTGGAATCTCTGTCCTTGCACTTTCCAAGACACAATTAAACAAAACCTTACATTGCTTGGTCTGACTTTATGAGTGACACCTCTTCAGGTAGAAGGATGGGCTGGAAACCTCTCAAAGACTCTTCTAACCAGAATGAGTCTACGAATCTGTGTTGGAAATCTGTACATATGTTATGCATTGCATGCACATTTAGGCATAACGCATCCAGGGAGAGAAACTTCAGGTGTGCTCAAAACATACAAATGACCTATGTATGTGCAGTAAATGGAATGCTTTCAGTGTTCTCTGAATCGTATGCACTTACTCAGATCAAAACAACTGCATACATGTATTTATTTAGCCACGTAACTCACAAGGGCCCCACAGAACACATCCTTCAAAAGACTTAGTAAGGCCTAATAGTTGGACAAAGCATTACTAACAGAGATAAAATGTACAAAACATTTACAATAAAAGGCCAATTAAAATTAATGAAACTATTCTGCAACCTTTCTCATGCTTCCCAGAGGTAGAAAGAATTATTACTTGTGGCTATGATTCCTGTCTTTAGTTGCAACCCAATTTTTTCTGTGGTGCTTTCAGAGTATTTTGCAATCCACTCAGCCAAAATTCGCAACCCAGTCAATCATAAAACTTTTCAGCCTGCATTCTGTTGAAAAACACCTACCAAAATTCCCACTAAAACAATAACAACTTTTCACTGAGAGCCCATATGGGTTCTTTCCGATTTGACAAGAGCATCTGTCTGAAAAACAAGAACAAAGCCAAATTATCGCCTCCCCTCCAGGTGAACAGTGCTGAGTCAGACTCTGCAGATGAAAGCTATGCAGAAACTTTATACTTGACTCTTTTCCACAAACAAGTCAGGGCAAAGTAATAATATAGATAAAAGATCATGCAAAACCAGGGCAGGGAGTTTCTATTTGTAGAAGCTATGCACTTTGGTAAGAAGTCACTCGATACAGAAACTTCCACTATCTGGGGAAAGAATCTAAGAGTAAAAGGCCCAACAGAAGCTGAAATAGAAGAAAATTACAATTGTTTTCCTTTAAGTCAGTCCCAATTACCTGAGCATATTTATTAAGCTAAAAGACAACTATGAATAAAGCATCACTGTTTTGCCCTCTTTCTAGTTTCACAAAAATAAAAGGAGAGTTAACAGCAAGGCTGACTTAAGAAATATCAAAACGTTCAGCTCACGTTTGCTGTCACTGATTTTGCTAACATAACGAAGCACACTCACAAAGCAACCATTTCCACCACAGTTCATCCCTGCTTTTTGCACCTCCTTTCAGGCATTGCGATATTTTCCCTTGAAATAAGCAATGCAGAGAGAAAAATACCTGGAATCGAATTGCTGGCTATTTTTCAATGACCATCTCATTAAAAAGCCAAATTTAAATTGTGTAACTTGTCAGTGGATTTTAGTATTTTAGGGGTTTGCCCCTATTTTTACCTCTCTAGAATGGTGTGATCTGTCAGAACACTACAAATGCCACACAACAACAGTCAGAAAGTTTCCAGTTATAATGATTATATCATTCTTAATGATAAAGCTTTGAGAGAGACATCAATCTCCAAAGTTACTGCTTGTATGGTTTCATCAGTATTTCATCTCATACCACAGATCTACTGAAAATACCCATCAGTTCTTTTCCTTATTTTTCCTTCAGCCTTTCCTGTCATAGTTTTCACTATAAAAGGTCTTTTCTGGACACAAAGTTGTACAGCTGTCCTTCACACAGAAAAAAACAGTAGATGCAAAAATCCACCATAATTACTTCTGTACCTTCTTAACACTCAAAGGGACAAGTATACAATATTATTTTCATCAATGTGAACTCTGCCTGTGTTAGCTTTTCCAACACTACTTTCCATCCAGAGAATTAACAACATTTGACAAGAGAGTTTAACTAAGGACTGACTTTTTTTAGAATCAGAAGAGAACAGGAATGCTGAATTCTAATAGCAATGACAGAGAAAGAATGTGAAAAGTATTATAATACATTACACAACACCATAAACCAATGTTTTGCTGCTAACCATGAGATGTTGTGGACTTAGCTGCACTCCCAGAAGCTGAGAAGTATCTTCTGAGAAGAACCGAGAGTCTAAGTTACTCGAGGAATTTGTCACAAACTCCAGAAATGTTTCCTGGGAGTGGGTACTATGGGAAGCCAAAAGAAGCTCTAAATATATACATATATTATTAAGTATGTTCATGGCTGTCAGCTGAGAATCTTGACGACACTCAAATTTGTGCACAGAATTTAAGGCCAGGGGACAATAACAGCTATCACTGGGATCTGCAGAACTGCTTCATTAAAACCCCAAAAATCTAGGCTGTATCTTCATCAAGCCACTAAACTAGCCTGCACAACGCCTGAGGAATGGGTGAGATTTTGTCAGCTGTAGTGGACAAAGTGAAAGTGATGCTGTTAGGTTGGTAAGGAAGATCTCAGGAGACATCAAAGGCCATCTCTTCCACTTGATGCACCCAACCAGCTTTACCAACCTGAAGCCACTCTTCAGTTCGTCTGTCTGAAGTCTATTAAGGAAAACTAGGAATATGAACACTAACTAGAAGATAGAAACAACTGTCCTTAGGACTCTGAGGCTATTGTTACATTGGAAATGATTATTCTGCTGTGACAGTTTTACCAGTGAAACACATTCTGATCAAAGACAAATCTGCCTCATGGCTGGCTTCTTACCACCATATCACGCTTTGGCAATACCATGCCCCAAAACAGCTGACAGTAGATCTCAAGACACAACAAGAGCAGCAGCTATACCCAGTCCTCTGAAAGACTTTTGGACATCCAGAATATGCAATTGCTTTCTAATCTGGAAGTTCTAAGCAAACCTAATTGACTGCATATAACCATTCTTTTTCATGGTCTTGCATGTATTCACAGGACCACAATCAAAAGAACTGACTTAAAAATGCAGCCAGGTGTGATAACATATCAGTATCTTGGATCTTGTTATGTCTCCTGTATTCTTGAAAAACTTCTTTCAGAAAAGTCAAGGATTAGAAGCAAATATGAACAGCAGGTACGCAATACAATATGTACACAGCACATAAACTTTCTCCAGAACAGCTTTATGTGTGTCTGCTAGTATTGATCTCTAATGCTGCCAAGCCTCTTTTTTCCAAGTGCCTGAATTCCACAGATATCTATAACTTGTCTAACCACATTGTTTTCCCTGAATTTTGTGACTTCTAAATAAGAAGCGGAATAAGAACAAACATATTTTCACTTGTGATCCAGAGATTTCAAGTAGTTAGCAGAGCCAAAGGTAATGCACCAGCTAAACATATGAAAATACACTACATGCCTGAATTAAGTTTTAGGAATAAATGTTGGTGTGTATTTGCTTTGATTTTCCTTTCCTTTTCCCTTTCAAACTGTAATAGTTAAAAGTTGTGTTCCCCCAGTTCTTAATTTCATCAATCTGGAAAGACTTGAATTTAAACATTCTCAAATATTTACACTTTCCCCAAAGCTTATGAAACTAAATATAAATAACTGAAATTATACACTAAAAAATTTTCCAAGTGTTGGAACAAAATACAAAGAAGTAGGCTTTCAAAACCATCTTCCCTTCCAATATGCAAAAACAAACCTAGTATGTGGCTTGTTTCTTCCCCTTGAGATGCCTTATGAAAGGTGGTCAGGGTTTTTGTTTGGTTTTGGTGAGATTTTTTTTGTTTGTTTGCTTTTGTTTTTCTGGAAAAGAGCAACAGGGAAGTAAAAATTTAGAAAACTAATTTCCCTTCTGAGTTATTTCAAAATCACTTCAGGATAGAAGGAAAAAAAAAAAACTGGCTCAAAATTTCCATGTTATTTCTTGTTTTTCTCACACTTGCCCTTTGCTTGGGCTTTCCTGGGATATATCCAAGATTTACAGCTATTCCAAGCAACAGAGCTGGAATTTCACAGTTACTGCAACTGATGCAAGAAGCCTCATAGGAATTATCTCACTTTATATTCATCAAAGAGTTCTCCGATTATTTTTAACTGAGAACTTTAAGATGCAAAAAGGTTTTTTTTGGGGTTTTTTTGTGAATATGAGAAACTCAGAACGAATACTAGTGTCAGGAACTGTTTAAGTATCTGCTATTTAGAAATTCTTTAGCCACAAAAAAAAATATTCATAATATATTGTGAATCCTTTAAAGAAAACAGTAGGAAGTTGTATGTCAATCTCTACAGAAAAGTTAAACCCAGGATAGTCAAACTTTTACAGAAGGGTCAGTCTCTTCAAACCTGTTAACTAAGACAATGAAGTATAGAAAACTGAGATGAGAGTGGCTGCTGTCTCCTTGACATCAAGAAAACACACACACAAAACCAAAAAACCCAAACCAAACAAACAACCAAAAAGCTGAACTCTGAAAATAGCTGTCACAGCAAGAACACGTGAGCACAATTTGCTCTCCAGAAAAGTTAATTAAATTCCCAATCATCTACGTAACAGCAAAATTATTTACTTCTATACCCAAAAGCCCACATGACACAAAGATTCATTCAACCAGGATTACATGTGATATTTGTACGGCAATCAGATGGCAGGAGAGAGAAATTTCAAGTGCTAATACATGAATATAACCACATTCAGAAATTTTGTTCAGAAACAAATTCAGAAACTTCACAGTTATTCAAATGAGATGATTAAGTAAGAGAAAACAAAAATATAAAGCTGAGTGTGACATAGCCTTTATTTAACATCGCTGAATATTAGTAAAATTAGACATTATCATGGCCTCGCTGGGGGAGTTGCCAATGAAGTTTCATGCAACTCTCTCCAAACACAGCTGATTCTACAGTGCTTAGCACAACTAAGAACATTTTGTCCAAAGTCTCAGGTGGGCAAAACCCCTAGAGAACTAGATTCTGAGTGTGCCATTCTAATTTATGACCTAGTCAGCGTCACCATATTGTGCTCCTTCAGCTTGAACACAGCATTCACATGTGGTCTCCCTGGGGGGAGAACAATCTGCCTGCAGAATGATTAGTACAGCAAGATTCAGAATGACTGAAGGCTACAGTAATATAGCTCAATATAGCTCTAATGTAATCTCTACTGGAGTCAGCCACTGCCTTTGGCAACTGGATCAGCCTCTGAGTGACCAACTTGTTCATTTTATACTGATTATCTAATTAGGCCCAAATTAAGCAGTTTGTGCAGAAAGCTGAGCGCCCCAGAAAACAGATATCAAATCAAGCAATATGCAAACAAAGTACTGCAGTCTGGTGTCATTTGTTTGAAACTCCAGTTGTACAAGCTATTTGAGTGGCTGAGCTCTAAAACACTGTCCTGGTTTTGCTGGGATAGAATCATAGAATCACACAATGTTAGGGATTGGAAGGGACCTCCAAAGATCATTGAGTCAAACCCCCTTGCCAAAGTAGCATCACCTAGGGCTGGCCACACAGGAATGCATCCAGAGTGGGGTTTGAAAGTCTCCAGAGAAGGAGACTCCACAACCTCTCTGGGCAGCCTGTTCCAGTGCTCTGTCATCCTCACAGTAAAGAAGTTTCTCCTCATGTTGGAGGTGGAAGCTCCTGTGTTCCAGCTTATTCCCACTGTTCCTTCTACTATTACTAAGCACCACCAAAAAGAGACTGTCACTTCAATCTTGACACCCACCCCTCAGACATTAATAAGATCCCTTCTCAGTCTTCTCCTAAGACTAAACAGACCCAGTTCTCTCAGTCTTTCTTCATAGAAGAGATGTTCCCATCCCTTAATCATCCTCATAGCTCTCCACTGGACTTTCTCCAGTAGATCCCTGTCTCTCTTGGAGAACCCAAAACTGGATACAATATTCCAGGTATGGTCTCATCAGGACAGAGCAGAGGGGGAGAACCTCCCTAGATCTGCTGGACATGCTTTTCTTGATGCACCCCAGGATACTGTCAGCCTTCTTGGCCATAAGGGCACATATCTGTCCCATTGGTAACTTAGTGTCCACTATGACTCCAAGGTCTTTGTCCATGAAGCAACTTTTCAGTAGGATGACTCCTAGTCTGTACTGGTGCCTGGTGTTATTCATCCTGAGATGCAGGACTCCACACTTGAATCACACAATAAATTTTCTCTTCAGGGAAGCTGCATTTTTTAAAAGACTGCAGCACCCAATTCAGTGAGAACAAAATCGGCAGGATGCTTTGGTTTTGCTTGTGGCCAGCCGTGGTGTGTAGGTCTCCACAGTTATCAAGGTCTTCAGCAGTTTTGAGTTAGCCAGGTGCTAAAGCCAGGAGGAGTGAAAGCCAGAGCAGCTGACTGAAGCTGGCCAACACAGGTGTTCCATACCACAAACATCACATTCACTGTAAGTTGGAAAGCTTGCTCTGTTCTCCTGATGGTCACCATCCCTGGAGGGTCTCACCCATCTCTCTCAAGGCTTGCTCTCCTGTTTGTTGTGACAGCCACACTTTCACTGGAGCTGTGGTGCTCACAGTGCCAGACATCCAGCATTCACTGCTGGGAGTGGCCAACTCACAACCACTATAGGAATCATACAGAATGGTTGGGGTTGGAAGGGACCTCCAAAGGTCATGTAGTCCAACCCCATGCAGTAAGCAGGGGTATCCTCCATTAGCCATACTGCCCACAGCCATGTCAAGCCTGATGTTGAATATCTCCAAGGATGGGGCAAGTATAACTTGGTGTACTTTATATTGGTAATAATGTTAGGGCTTAAAATTATTATTTCATTACATCTGTTTCATAGAACAACTGATTAAATGAAGACAAATGTATACCCTTTTTCTGATTTATCTCTCACTAATGGCTAACTTTTTTTTTTTTAATACATATAAATTCAGGCTTCTTCAGAAATCACAGTACCCTGCTGATTTTTTCTTGGCTTTTTACCTTTCCAACTTCAACAGAGCATTTCAAAGAAACCAAAGACTTGTTTTATAAAGGACTGTTTATAAAAGACTGGCTGTATTCAAAACTGCATCTAAAATTTCCTGACCTACCACTATTCACTGGTGTCCTCTCTTTAAGGAAGAGCCTCACTATTGAAAACACACATCACAGTTTCAACGTGACATTTTGCCTAAGAGAAAAAATTATTCAGGTAATTAAACATCAGAGGACTGGGCACCTTACCAGTGATCCAGAAAATTGTGCTATCCTTTAATCCACGACAGTTTAGACTTTTAACCTGTAGGCAAGGCCAGAGTGTTAAAATGCAAACTTCCTACTTTTCTGGGTGGAAAACCTTTCCATCCTTCCACCACCAACTCTGGTTATGCTTTCAGTGCTTTAGCTAAAGAATATTAGATTTCATCCACATTAGTCCATATATTGTGTTGACTATCAAAAATTGATATGTTCTCAAATAAAGTAAATCAATTTAGTTCTCGCAAATAAAACTTTGCACCAGGCTGCCCCAGTCCATGAGCACTCATCTTCACAGCACTTCCTTTTTGGCAGGCAAGAAGTTAACAAAAAATAGGTACTGTATCATTTTGAACACTTAAAAATGTTTGCTACCTATGCTACAAGCAGGAGATGTGAATTTCAGTTTAACCTGTCTTCTCTCAACAGTTTATAATGAAAGTGTTTCTTCAGTCATAACAATCATGTCACAGAGTAATTAGAGCCTAAACTATAATGATACATTCTATTTGATGGAATACATAACTAAAGTGGCTATTTCAACCATATGGGTAATTTATATCAAGCACTGAATAAAAACATCACAAAAAGAATAAACATGAAATTTGTCCATACACAGCCATACTGAGACTCGAGCATCTATTTTCCAAATTCTGTGTTTCTCCAGGCAACACTGAAAGAGAACAGGATGGGTTGCTCTCTTGCCTGATCCCATCATTACCATTCCATGTACCTTCATTTGTAACCCAACACACTGCTAACACTCACCTTCCCAAACTCTCAGAACTAGAACGAACTGGAAGTGTGTCCGAATTATGGCCACAAAAAATTATCAGCGGGCTAGAGCACTTCTCCTGGGAAGAAAGGATGCTAGGATTGGGGTTGTTCAACCCGGCAAAGAGAAGGCTTTAGGGAGATGTTATGATAGCTTGTCAATACTTAAAGGGAGCCTATATGAAGGAGAGGGACGGTATTTTTTGCAGGGCCTGTTGCAACAGGACAAGGTTTTAAACTAAAAGAGGATAGATTCAGACTAGTGAGGGTGGTAAAACACTGGCACAGGTTTCCCAATCCCTGGAAACATTCAAGGTCAAGTTTGGACAAGGCTTTGAGCAATCTGATCTAGTTGAAGATGTCCCTGTTCACTGGAGGTGGGCTGGACTACAGGACATTTAAAGGTCGTTTCCAACCCAAACAGTTCTCTGATTATGTTACCAATTCACAGGGTGAACAATGTCAAGTCCTGGTTGTTGCAATGCCCTGCAAACAGATATAATCTTTCTCTCCGTGAGCAAAGAATTTTGAGTCCATGATTTTTAGAATTCCAACAAGCTTGTCTTTGAAAAGGAAGTAAGGCCTCAGCTGACTGAAAATTTAAGTATCATACAGGAGCTGACTTTATGAGGAATAAAGCTCAATGCAAGAACAATTTTGTCATGAAAATTTTCATGAATACACACAAAAATAGGCAACTAAAAATAGAAAACTATTTTTAAGTAACATCTGCAATTTCTGTCATCAAGTAAAGGCTCTGTGATGGGCCAACATTTATTACTACAGTAATGACTGTAACATTCAATGCCTTGTTCATAATAATTACCATTATAGAACAGGAGCTTTGAAAGTTTGTGTACATTCCTTAGCTGTACAGCATGGCATGGAGTCCCAATTTATATTCTTAATTTTCTACTTATTATAAACCCAGTGAAGCTGATAAAACATTACATTTTATTCATGGCTTTCTCCCAACTCAATGAAAATGAATTTGGATCCATTTCATTAGGATACATTAGAAAAGCATAACACACTCTGCTTTTTTTCTTCTTTTTTTCCTTTTTTTTTGTTTGGTTTGGGGAGTTTTTTGTTTTGTTTGGTGGTTTTTGTTTTGTTATAACTATGCAGTTTTATTTTAGATGGATTATCTCCGAGCCTAATGCATGAACACTGCTTGGAAAATTAATACCCACTAATATAACTTTTATGCATGGGCCTTTGCAAACTAGAAATTGCCCTCTGACCACCTGATGACTAGATAAGTAATGTTTGTAAAATGTTCCACTCAGTTACCTATTTCCTCAGATACCTGTTCATTATCTTACTGAAAGTCTACATAGCTTCAAGAACCATTGTGTAAGATGAAAGAAAGAAAAAAAAAACAAACACCAAACTTTGTGTCTGTTAACTACAAAGGCAACACTTCTACTCAACACAATGAATCATTGAGGCATAGCTGCCTGGACATAGTATGGGTAAACATCACTGCAAGCTTTCCCTGCCATGGTCCTCTTCAGGCACCTACTCTTGACAGCTGCCAGCAGAAACTTGGGTATATCCTGCAGCATTTCTGATGTTCTCATAGATACTCTTTAGAATAATTAAGACTCATAGAATGGTTTGGTTTCAAAAGGACCTTAAAGATCATCTAGTTTTAACCCCTCTGGCATGGGCAGGGTCACCTCCTACTAAACCAGATTGCTCAAGGTCCCATCCAATCTGGCTTTGAACAGTTCCAGGATTGGAGCCTCCATAACTTCTCTAGGCAACCTCCTCCAGTGTGCCTCACTATTGTCATGATGAAGAATTTCTTCCTAATGGCTAATCTAAAAGTATCTTCTTGCAGTTTGAAGCCATTACCCCTTATTCTATCACTACATGCCTTTGTAAAAAGTCTCCCTCCAGCTATTCTGTTGGCCCCCATCAAATACTTAGGAATGCATACAGGAAAAGCTGATGTAAAACATGACACATTTATAATGCCAAGATGCTTGAGAGCTTTGACAGATGCATACCAGTTATTACCAGCAGTTGCTCTAAGACAATTTAAAGACTTTAGAGAACTGTTTCCTACTCAACTGCCAACTGTAATCAAACCATTAACCTAAAACAAGACCGTTCTCTTAGTCTGTTATTATTTACCTTGACTGACAGTGAACACTTCATCCTTCCAGACAGGTATTTCAAGACTTTATACAAACAACGTGTAGATTTTGGGGCCATAGTGTATCTGTGAACTAGCAGTACTCCACAGCCACAAAATTATACTTATTAACCTCAGCTTTATAAAAGTAATTAGTGGATATAACAGAAATAAAACTGCATGGTAAAGATGCTGTCACTTCTCATCACCCAAGACTCAATTTTGCTCCCACTGAAAATGGGAAAAATTTCAGTTTCTCCACAAGAAAGCTTTTATTTTCACAGTTCCTACTTAAAAGGGAAAAAAAATTAAACATTTTTTTTAAATAAAATTAAAAATACCGTTACTCCAAATGTAGCAGCCAATGAATTGGAAGCCAAATGCGATGTGTACAGGAAATACTATCATGACTGACGTACTTAAAATTACGAAAATACACGTTTACATGGTTTCCAAGTTCAAATCCTGCACTGATTTTCAAAGAACCCCCCCACCAGGAACACAGGACGAAACTAAAGCTGCAGCCTTCGCTATGGCAGCAACCCACCACACGCACCCCGACATATTTCAAACGCTGTCAAATCCTCCACAGAGGCGACACGCACAGAAGGTACAGGAGCTTCAAGCCAAGCTGGTAAGGAAGCGGCAGCGAGCCGGGGCAGGATCTCACAGTCGGAACCCGCGGGCCGGCCACAGCCCGAGCCCCGCCACCGGGCACGCTTCACGCTGTCCTCACAGAAACTTCTAAAAAATCCCTGACAAGAACTGGTGAGTGACCGGCGCGGGACCGGCGCGGGGGCCAGTACCTGCCCCGCTCCTCAGCAATCCACCAGAGCGGCTTTGCCCTGTGAGGTAAAAATACATTAAAAAAAAAAAGTGGGAAGTTGGCTGATTTTGTTCGAAACTACGGGCACGACTACAACGTGAAACCGGAAGCTCACGGTACTGAATTCAGGCCTCCCGCTGCCGACAGGGGAGCGACAGGCTGTGCCAGCTCCCCCCCAGCCGGCCCCCCGCCCGGTTATGTAACGCGACCGGCACAGGCTTCGCCGCCTCTCCGCGCCCCGCCGCACGGGGAGCCCAGCAGCTCTCACCCGACCGCGGCGGCAAGAAGGAGACACTCCGCGGGGTCGGGCCGGGCAGGGCGGTTGCCCTGCCCAGCCGTCCTTGTCGATCGTGGCGGGATGCCCCCAGCATTGCTCGCCCTGTCTGCAGGTCCCTATCCCGGAGGCGGAATCGCGGGGAGGAGGGAGCTCAGCGTCTACCTACCGCTGCCTGTCTGTGCCGGCGCCACCTGCTCCAGGTGTGCCGCAGCGCCGCCCGTCCACCGCCGAACCCCTGCAGCCGCCCCGCCGAGGAGGAGGGACGTGGGGCACACGCGGCGAAGAGGAAGAGAAGCAAGTCGAAACGCAACCCCCCACCCTCCCCGGGGAACCGCTCGCTCCACCGCTTCCTTCCCTGGAGCACAACAACAACAAACGGTGGAGCCCGGCGTGCGGGGCACCGAAGCTGGCAGCGGTGGGGGACCCCGCCAGGCTCCTGGCCTGTCCCGGTCCCCTCCTTACAAGGCCCCCCTCCGAGAGAGGGCCCGGAGAGAATCGAGAAAATATCCCCCCAAAATAACAAATAAAGGAATAAATCACAACGCACCCGGCGTGTCCTCCTGGGCTGCAGCGCTCCGGGGGCTGCATGCAGCGAAAGCTGCCAAGGTTCGAGAGGGCAGCACACACACACCCCACCAACACCCACCGAGAGAGGCAGCGGCTTGGTGCGGGGAGAGGCAGGGATGGAGCCGCGGGCCGGGGAAGTGAAACCTCCACTCCACATGCAAGAGCGCTGGGTCCCTCTCGCCGCCACGCAACCGCCCTTCTCCCGTCCGCTGCCGAGTCCAGAGCTACCTCCGCTCAGTGCCGGCGCTTTGCGGTTTGTTTCCTTGCTCCTTCCTGCCCCTGATCCTCCCCTTGGAAGCACGGCGGCGGCAGCGCTGCCCCCCGGTACCTGCACGGGAGGTGCGCCCCGCCGGCGGCGACACCGCCTGGCAGCCGCTCCTTGCCGCCCGCCCCTCGACAGCCGCCTGCAACCAGGAAGAAGCGGCGGGTCAAGAACCCGCGCGTCCCGCACCCCACCAGCGAAGGCAGGCAGGACACAAGGACCCCCGAAGGCGAAGGAGGGTTGGGGACCGCTGGGCTGCCAGGCGAGGGAGACGGGTGGGCTTGGCACAGTGGGAGCTGGATTTGGCCACGGCTCCTTGCGAGGCAGGCGATGGCAACTTGCCTGCCGTGCCCGCCTGGCTGCTTGCCTCCCTCTCGGGCGTGACAGGCCGATGATAACTTTTCCCCGTAACTTGGCCTGGGGGGGATTTAAGAAACCTGACACCTGGAGGAAAAATGGTACCTGCAATTTTAGACTCAAAGTCATGCGCCTGCAACAGATGCCTGGGTAACTCCGTGCTTTGCCTGGTCTGAGCCTGAGTCCCAGGGCATCAGCACTCACAGCTTCAATGGGGTCTGTACACTGTCAGGTGAGACTCCTGCAGCCCCATGACCTGGTGTCACCTTAGCATGAGGCACAGGCAAAACTTAAGCCACCTTCCGGGGAAAAAGTTTCACAGCATGATCCCTGAGAGTGGGACTGTTCAGGGTTTAAAGGGACAAGAAAGTGCCTTTTAGATTTCATTGGACTTTGGGCAGGAGGGGGCTGCTCACTATTATGAATACTTTGGGCAAATAATACTCATTTCCATCTATCTAAAAATGCAAAACTCAGAAGTAAATTTATAGATGGTTTGGTTTCTTAAGAAATCATTTTATTTGGAAAGCTCACTGGTGATTGTTAGTTTTATCTGTTGCACCTCAACAGATACAGAGTTACTAAGTCAGCTACCCACTAATTCCTCAACATGTAATTTTTTTTGGCTTGTTACTCATCTTTGAAGATGGAGGAGGGTTTAGAAAAATATTTTGGGTCAGATTATAAACTGTATGTGCTACAGATCAACAGTTATTTGAATAAATATTTCTATTGTATGTAAGGAATATCCTACCAGTAATTCCTTACAGTGCAAAGTGAGACATTGGAAATGTTCGTCTTTACTGGAAGTATGAAGACTCTCATAAAGCATGCTAAAACTGAAGACAAAACACTGGAGTATGAATTAAAAATTATCATAAAAGAAAGAAGGGATTACAGAGAAGAATAGATGGAATATCACTGTTCTGAGCAATTCAGAATCTGGGAATTTTATATTAAGAATATGGAACTTAACTGCTTTGATTAACTCTCCTCACACTCCTTCACTGGCAAAAAGATACCACTTTATTTGTCTTGGAAATTTGAGGATCATATTAAATGAATTTGATAGTTAAGCTATATGTATATTTTTACTTCTAAAAGGTAACTTTGTTTTAAATATACAATAAAAATAAGCCACATTTGTCAACTTTAAAAGGCACCGCTCAATTTCAGTTTTCAGGTGGGCACCTCTGCCTTTCTTTTGCATAAAATCTCAGGGAAAAATCAGATTCGAAATCTCATCTGACTGCACCCTCAGGAAAGAGACGAATGCTAAAGAGGCTAGCACACCAGTCTTGCATACTTTCCTGTTACATGTAGCTTTGAGCTAGAATAATTATCCTGCAGGCAGTGGGTCATGTGAACATATCTTTGCATACAGATGTGCATCCACAAGTTCTGCATTTTAGTGTCTGTATGTGTCTACACGCAGTTGTGCACAGTTGCCCTGCTGAGGCCTAGAGGTGTATGAAGGTGTGGGGAAAGCCACAACTGCAGAATGTGGATAGTCAGGCAGTATGTGTAAAAAGAAGAATTAGAAAAACTTCTTGCCCTTGTACAGCTCTGTTATGTGGCAGAGCTGCATCAGCTCTTTCTTCACGTGTGTAACATCTCCCTGCTTTACAGTTTGTAGTTCCCCTTACTGTTCCAGGATTTTTGTTCGCAGGCAGATGTTGGTATGCTCATTTACAGCGTACTCATGTACTCATAAAAATTAAACTTCTGTAAAAACACTACCATCCCTGCACAGCATTGGTAGCTAGGAATGTAGACATTCTGCTTTGTCCCTTATAATTCTGCTACTAATGAATGCCAGCTTGTGGAAACTCTTCATAAAGACAGCAAGCTTATATGTGCAGCAGCAATTTGGCCAGGTCTCTAAAGCCAGTGTCAATCTGCTGTTTGCTCCCTTTTGCATGGAGAAAACTCAAATATTGTCTTCTTGTTTAAATATTCCCCCCCCCCAAACTATTTCATCCCTCCTTTTTGGGCCACTATAAAGAGCTTAACCTGAATCAAGGTCAGTGTAAAAACATGTAACACAGAGAAATTAATCTTGATTTATTTTTTTTAATTAACTGTATAGTAAGAATTGCTTGAGTCAAGCATGAAGTATTCCTTTATAGAATTTGCACAATGTTTCATATGTCCTTTTGTACTAGAATCAGGCATTTGTTATTCCTAATGAGAAACAATTGACCTGGCTGGCCAATAGGTTGGATTTATTAGGGGAACTGTAGTTAGAGTGTGAAAGCCTCATAATGGGCAACCAGACCAATGTTATGTCAGCTCAAAGAATAATTTCATTAAAATTCACAGGATGCTATTAAATTAAGATGAAAGAACAGCTATTCACTTTCAAAAACTGAATATGATAAATGGTAAAATGCTGTAATGAGGAACCATCATTGAGACAGTGGTGATTGCTGATGTAAGATTAACAATATCAAGACCTACATGAAGAGGAAACATAGTCCCAATTACAAACTCATTTGAAATTTTTCATTAATTGACCTTCAGTGAAATCCAAATGATAACACTTTTAAGTCATATAATCAAATCTTAATTATAAAGGCTTATGAGACTGCTATATTTCATAAAACCTTTACGATGTGTATTTCATAAAACTCTTTTTTATATGTAAGTCCTCAAAAATAACAAGACAATGCTCACTAAACTTTTATAAACAGAATCAGAACAAATTCTTGATACTTTCTTTTTTTTTTTCCTAAGAAGACTGTGATAAAGAGCATCATCTCAGCAAGTGCTTAAATAATCTCACACTATTTATGTAAGCAAACCGTTAACTACAGATGCTGAGCTCTATCACAGACTGGGAGCTATGTCTTAGTAAAGGATGAATACCTAAGTTAGACTTGGTCACTGAGAATTTTCTATATGGTCCTGATGGCTAAATTTTAGATCTCTGCCAAATATTTAGAAAAAATGTTCAAAATATGCTCTTCTTCAGCAAATACCCATGGGAGGGGCAGTGAAAAAACCACTATTTCTGAAGGCTTTGAGACTTCAAAAAAATTGCAGGCTTATTTTCTAAATGAATCTTGAGAATCAAAGAGGTGTTCTGCAGCCACAAGAGGACAGGCCTTCTTCAGAAATCTTGTCAGAACTCATTGTTTCTTACTACCCATGGGTATTAAGGCTACGACCCCATTGTAAACAAGCGTTGGGAAGCAAATATTTCTCCTGGTAAATCATTATCCCCTCCTGACTGAAGACAGCAGTGGATGAATGATAATGGAATAGACATTGACAGTCCTTGCAAATAATATGTAATATCCTTGCCTGAATGAGAAAAAAAAAAAAAAGTAACAGCTTACAGAAATACTGGCATTTAAAGATTCGAGTGATATTGCATTTTAGAATAGATATAGCCTAACAACGATCAAAGAATTTTTGTTCAGAATTGTTTCTCTCAATGTTTTGTCTTCAAACTCCATAGCACTTTTCATGAGATGAGCATTATTTTTATGGCATCATGAAAAAGATGATAAAGCTCAGCAAAGGGTGATGGTAGTAGCACATGGCTGTAAAGATAAGCATAAATTATTTTCAAACTTGTTTCTTCCATTTTATGTTTTTTTTTTGTCTCTCTCTAATCATTCTCTCTGACAACCCAGTGTTCTGTAAAACCGATCATCTCAGAGGATATTGCAAACAGATCTCAGGCACTGATGCAATATTGGGCAAAAAAGGACTATGATGAAAGGAATTTTTACTCTTCTGTTTCTTCTGACACAAACATTCCAGCTAATGGAAAAATTAGTTGAAAATATTTGGTATGTGTAAGTGCTATTAAGCATATTATCATGTTTCTGTTTTTCACTAGCACTTAATCAGTAGATAAAACATGTCTGATGTATGCAGTTAATTTACAAATTAATTCATGGAGAGCAAACCTGTGTATAAATACTTTTTCACTTATATAAATGAAAGTATCCTCATTCTCACCAAGTCCTTACAGATGAGTGCACACACATATAAATGTATATCCCTTTTTTTCTTAAGCCACAACAGAGTATGGTAAAGGTTTCTGTGAGCAGATGGAAATAAACTTGAAGAGGGGCAGAACTGGGATTTTTGTTTGGGGTGACCAGCACAACACTTTGTCTATTACAGTATGAATGTTTTTACTATAGCAATCCTTGCTCTGCTCAGTATCAGAGGAAGTTCTGCCTGTCTGTGTCTGCATTTGCAATATTTATGTTCACAATCCAACACTTTCAGTGTGTTAAAGTGCTGGTTTGTTTCTAATGACAGGTTACAGGAACCAGTTGGAGAAATCAGCCTCATTCCAGAGATGTGAAAGCTTGATCTGCTTGAGTGTAGGAAGGCTCTATAGAGGGACCTGGACAGGCTGGATCATACAAGGCTAACTCCTGCACTTGAGTCACAGCAAGCCCAGGCAATGCTACAGGCTGGGAAGCTGCCTGGTGGAAATGAACCTGGAGGCGTTGATCAACAGCCAGCAGTGTTCCCAGGTGGACAAGAAGGCAAATAGCATCCTGGCTTGTATCAGGAATAGCATGATCAATAGGACCAGGGAAGTGAAGCCACACCTGGATTACTGTGTTCAGTTTTGGGGTCCTCACTGGAAGAAAAACATTGAGATGCTGGAGTGGGTCCAGAGACAGGCAGCTAGGCTGGTGAAGGGTCTGGAGAGCAGGTCTTATGAGCAGCAGTGGAGGGAGCTGGGATTCTTTAGTGTGGACGAAAGGAGGTTCAGGAGAGACCTCCTCACTCTTTACTACCACCTGAAAGGAGATTGTAGTGAGGTGGGTGTTGGTCTCTACTCCCTAGTAACAATTGATATGACAAGAGGAAATGGCCTCAAGTTGCACCAAGGGAGTTCTAGAAGAAACTTCTTCCCTGAAAGGGTTATCAAACAGCAGAATAGGCTCCCCAGGGAAGTGGTTGAATCAGCATCCCTGAAAGCTGAAAGAGGCATAGATGTGGTGCTAAGGGACATGGTTCAGCACCAGATGTGGTAGAGTTATGTAATGGTTGGCCTCAATCTTAAAGGACTTACCCAATCAAAATGGTTCTATGACTCTGCCTATCACACTGAACTTGGAAACCTGTGTTACATGCAGGGCTGCCTGTTTGGAAGTCCTTTGTGCTGGTTTGAGGCCAGACAGATCCTCTCTTGCCCTGAGAGGGACAACAGAATGACACTCACACAAACAGATTGGAGAGTGATGGGAAGTTTAAATGGAAAAGCAATTGGTGAAACTACAAAAAACTACAAGCATAGTGCCAAGAATATCCCTAAGTGTTCAGAGTCCCTTACATAACACCCAAAGGCTTCCCAACACTTCCCTTCTCCCACCTGAGGGTATACCCAAACCCCCAGGGCTCTTTCTTCCCCCCTCCCGCTGCTAGGCTGATCTCAGGCTGGCCAGGTCTGAGCCTGCCCTCCCCTCTTTTCTCCTCCTGGCATTAGGCCTAGACAGGCCTAAGGGGCCTTGAGATACTCCCCCACCATTACCCAATAAGAGAACATCTCCCATGGGAGCAGAGAGGGAAGGAAGAGGCAGAGAATGACTTTGCAGATGGATTGATAGGGGGCAGGATTGATGGGTAGAAATACGCCGTGTCCTGTGTCCACCCTCTTGGGTTGGACACTGGGGACACAGGAGGTGTAACTTATGTGGCACTAGCAGGAGGCACCCAGCCTAAACTGACACATCCTTTTACTTTTCCTCTTGAAAAAAAAAACAAAAAAAAAAGAGGATAAACGCTTTTGCACAGTTTTATAACAGAAGATTTACAACTCCCCAAGTGAAAGTTTCCAGAAAGAGTAATTTAAAAAAAAAGAGATTTGGAACATAAAAATGGATTTAGTGTACTTAACAATAAGAGTGATTGCCTGGCACCCACAGTAAAATAACATATTATTCTTTGCATAATAATAAGATTCTGACATCTGAACTTACAAATTTGTTTTTATAAGAAAAAGAAAAGGCGTATTAAAATATGTGACAATATATAATTTTGTTTGTTACAGTAATTCTTGACATTAAAATCTGCAAAGGAAGATTTTAAGATTTGTATTGCATGCAATTTACCCTGGGTTAAGCTTAATGCATTCTAGTTGCTTACTCACATAGAGAGCAACTCCACCGCCTTGCCTTGTCAGTCTATCCTTCCTGAAAAGTACACAGTCGCTGATTACCACATTCCAGTCATGCAAGCTGTCCCACTATGTTTCTGTAATCACAGTGAGGTCATAGCCCCATGACTGCACCCAGATTTCTAGATTTAGACTCTTGATTTCACTGCATTTTGAAACTAAGTCACAGGATGCTGATGAAGTATGGTATGTCTTTACAGGAGAATCTAATTTCTGCTCAGATTGGCTTTATGCTAAATAAAGTGTATTCATTAAATCTGAACCATGATAGCCATCATTAAATTTTCTAAAGAAAGAAGAAGCTCTAGTCACTGTGTGGGTAGACATCTACAAAGCTCTGCTTTATTGCTATTCAATGCATTTGCAACGAGAGGAAGTCAACCAGTCTGACACATAAAGCATACTCCAGAATGCCTGAATACAGCTGCAGCAAGATCAGCATAGAAAAAAACAGCAAATATTTCTGCTAACTGAACTGGGGCCTTCCCCTACTCAAGGTCTCCTCTCCTCCTAAAAAAACAACCACATTTTGCAGCTGGGTTTCAGCTCCATGGGATAGGAAATGACATTTTTCTGGTTTGCTGTTGCATAGTCTAGAGGGATCTGAAAAGAAGAAACAGTTCTCAGTATAAATCTATGCAAAGTGCACAATTATAGGGTACATATTTGCTTGCACTGCCTTCTTTTTTTCCCTCAATGGGAAATACTTTTCTCTTTCATACAAGCCAGAGTGCTAACCACTCTCTTATCTTTTCTTTCAGTCAGAGCAGATTAAATAGCTAGTGCAGTGCAACTAAGAAAGAATTCTATGAACTGTGCTTTCAGTTCTTGTTAATGAAGTGCACACAATTTTATTCTGCTACCAGCTTTAGCTAGAGTTGTCCATGTGTAACATTTTCTCCTCCAAATTTAATAGTTGTAAAGTGTTTGAGTTAGCAAACTGAAGGTGAACAATAAAAGGGAATTACAGTCCATTTTTAGGAAGGAGGATACAGTACCCTTACAAACTGGTGCATCACTACAATGAAAGCATGCATGTCAGAAGCATTTTCAAATCTGAGTATGTTAGTATTCCAATTTATGCCAGAAAATGTCTATTCTTGGTGATCACATCTGACCCACAGGTATACATTAAATTCTGCTATGGGGTAAGCAAATATCAAGTAGAAAGAGATAGGCTTTCAGCAACACTGTGTGCTGTATTGCATTGCTTAATAGTAGAGCTTACCCCAAATTCAGGGATGGTGGATAGGAAAATAAGAATGATACAGAAGTCTGAATCTACTACAATAGATACAATATTCAGTAATCACTGGATCTTCACAGTATCACAGTGTATCAGAGGTTGGAAGGTACCTCAAGAGATCATCAGGTCCAACTCCCCTGCTTCATGAACAATGACAGATTAAATAACATTGTCTTAATTTCCCTTCTTATTATTTCTATGATTTTCCCCCCCACAGAATAGTCTTTAGGAGAACTTCACAGTCACAATGAAGCAAGATTTAACTTTAAAAAGCCACAGCCTTCAAACATTCAGACCACGAAGGACTATTCTTGAAGTTTCAAAGACACTTGAGCAGTTTAATCATTACCATTTCACAGCCAATACTGAAAACTTTACCTCAGACCAACTCTGAAGTTGACTATGCCAAGATTTCCATTTCTTATCCAAAACAAATATAGGGTATGGTACGATGATGTTACTGGATATTAATTTTAACCTGCATGGTAGACCATTGTAGATATGGAGGTCTTGGTGGACAACAAGGTCAGCATGAGTGAACAATGTGCTGCAGTGGCAAACAAAGCCAACAGGATGCTGGGTTGCAACAAAGGCATCACTTGGAGATATAAAGAAGTCACTATCCCACTCTACTCAGTGCTTATCAGACCATACCTGGAACACTGTATTTAGTTTTGATCCCCACTATACAAAAAAGATGAGGACAGGCTGTGTCCAGAGAATGATCACAGGACTGGAAGGCCTGCCATGTGAGGAAAGGCTGAGACAACTGGTTTTGTTCAGCCTTGAGAAAAGAAGGCTTAGGGGAGACCTTATTACCACATAAAGGGAGGCTACTAAGAGGATGGAGACTCCGTTTTTACAAGGATTCACATGAAAAGGACAAGAGGTAATGGGTAGGAGTTACTCCTGGGGAGATTCCAATTGGACTTCAGAAGAACATTTTTCACCATGAGGAACAGTTAGGCATTGGAATCATCTCGCAAGGGAAGTAGTGGATTCCCCTACAATGGATAATTTAAAGACTTGATAGGTTGCTGGGCCATCTTAGAATCATAGAATCACAGAATCATAGAATCAGTCAGGGTTGGAAGGGACCACAAGGATCATCTAGTTCCAACTCCCCTGCCATGGGCAGGGACACCTCACACTAGATCAGGCTGGCCAGAGCCATATCTTATTTAAACTATACTATTACCTAGAAAAGTTGGGCCAGGTGATACTTAGGGGTCCATTCCAACCTGGCATTCTGTGATTCTGAGAAGATATAAACATACATAAAAAACAAACAAAAATGAATCAACCAACCACCACCACCAACAAAAAAACTCCAACATCTATAATTCAGAAAGAACTTAGGCTTGAGTAGATAACAGATGACAGAGAACTTTGTGTCTACTCCATGCAATGAAAATTTGCTTGAGCAGAATTTCCAATGAAAATAATTCATATTGCAGACTTTGCTGATTCTGTGGACTAAATAATTAATGGCAAATGATTAATTGTATTTCTCTGTCAGATGAGATGAATTTTTACCTACTGTTACAGATCATTGAAAAATAGCCTAACTGGAAGATCACTTACTACTAGCTAGTTTTACTGCCTATGTAAAGAATAATATTATGAGACCAATGAATTGTTATGACTTGGTCAAGCAAAGAGTTTCTGTCTTTGTTGGTGCAAGTTTGTTTCAAAGAAGAAACCCTGAAGTTTGCTATACTCCAAAATGAGTAAGAGAGAGCTATGCTTATGCAGGTTCACTTTTTTTCAAAATCCTGTGAGATGAGGTGTTTCCTTCTACATGCTATTGCCATTTATACATGTCCACAAATTCATGTAGTAGTCATTGTATATATGCATATATGTATGCACAAGTATATAAATAGAGATTTTGGTGTAGGAGCCTAAATTGAGCTCTTCAGACTGTATCAAAACACCTGGATAAATAAACTGATTTGCAGGAGCAATGCATTTCATCAATAGCCAGTGATATAAGTGAGGGTTGCTGAATGCTTAGAGACTAAAGGGAGATTTGGGATTCAGATGCATTTCAGCAGGGACACACCCTGCCATTGCCTATTTGGATTCCTTCCTGTTTAGTATGAGCCAGGTTAAAAGGATGCCCACAAAATAGGTGGAAGATGCCAATAGAGGAAGGATGCAAATAATTTAATGAAAATTAAAATCTTGAAGAAATTAAACTCTTTAGGAAAGGGAAAACAAAGTTATTAATACAAATGGAGAATAGGCAGGGAATGACTGGGGTTTACAAGTATACCATTAACTTCATTAGATAAGCTTGGGCAGTGAACCTGTAAGTCTTCCAGTGTATAAAAGATTGTTGTAAGTAGGACAAATAAGGGCAGAAAGAAGGTAGTTTCATTTGTAGCAAAGGAGTTTAGAGATGGGGAGAAGTACCAGAATGAGATCCTACAGCTTCTTACAAGTTCTGTGTGCAGAAATGTGCAGGTACAGTTGACGATCTCTCTTGGGGTTGCTTCTTGAGGCCCCTGTAGTTTTCAAACTCTGATATCTGCACTGTTGATGTGCATGCCATAAAAGTCACACACATATGTGGTCCTTTTCGTAGTTCAAAATACCCTGGTGAGGATTAATGAAGAAGCATGATGGTGCTTATTAAGGAATGCCCCCACAGAGCCAGATCACAATTGGTGTTACTTACAGCTGTGGCAGTTTTATAGAGGCATCATCACGTGGCCCAAATAGCTGGCAAAGTTTGTCATAAAATCAAATGTTTTTGGGAAGAAATCTTTTTGTTAAGTGTATTACACAAGTCCAGAATAAGGGCTTAGGGATGCTAAATTTGTCAGACTAAATATGTTCTTTCTGCCATTTTTTCCTGAGTAGGACTAATTTTTGAAGCTTTGATGATTTCTTAAAACTGGCAATCAAAATAAGGTGAAGGCCATGTACTGGAAGAAAAACCTTGTGTACAGTTATGCTGTCTCTGCCCCAGTACTACTGGTAGCTAAAGCATGTAGGAAGAAACATCCTTGTAAATGACTGCCTCTCAGCACAGCAATGTTGAAGGGGCAAAGCCATCTAATTAAATATTGCATAAATGGCAGACTATATGCCATCTTTAGTTAGTGGAATGAGACATCCAGTATTCAATGTTTTAGAAGAATGCTCTTTTGCTAAAATGAAGAAAACGTAAAGTTTGCTCCATTGTTGCACAGCCTACACATCTGTGGGAAGACTGATATCTGATGCACCACCAGGAGTGATGTAAACTGGAAACTTGACATTTCAAGGGAAAAAAATACTCAAAATGGAAAACCGTAAAAAAAAGAAAAACAAACAAAAAACCCCACCAAAAATATAGTTACTTATATGCACAAAGCTTCTTCCAAGAAGAAACAATGCAAATGGAAACCAAGCAGATCAATATGTTTTCATGAATGCTACTTAAACTTATCGTTAGCCCCTCCATTGGGGAACAACCAAATTCAGTGAGTCAATGACTTTAGAATTAAAGTGAGTATATTCATAAATTGAAGTATATTTTAATAAATTGGTCAAATCTTAGTTTCAGCCCAGAGCATTCAGTCCTGTGTACATGTTCAGAAGTCTTTATTAATTAATAATCCTGTGACAGTCAACATTTATAGTTATAGGCTGTAACTATATAGTGATAGATGTGGATTACTGGAAAAATGAATCACAGCTGAACAGCTTCCAGTGGCTGAAAATATCCCTGTAAAAATACCAGTGTGAGAAGTTTTTTGTAGACCAGGCTTATTTAGGGTCCAGCCTTAGCCCAAGGAAGTAATTGAAAATACCTTTGCTTCTCATCCTTATTAAGCTAATACTACATATGTTATTTTCAGATTTCCTTGTGTAACATTTCCTTCACATGTCAAACTACTGCATACCTTTCACTAACTTCTGAGCTTGATACAAGAGTGAAGCCATGGCTAGGCTTCTCTTCCCCAATTTTCCACTCAGATCATTGGAACCCTAAAAAATACAAAAGGCCCTTAGAAATTAGAAGGCAAAAAAGTATTTTCCTAGATACATTTTAAACAATACTCAAATTAAAAAATGCAATAAGTGTTAAAATATTTTTTTAAATAGCTATTTTAAGATGACAAAAGAAAGAAAAAGTTATTTACAGCACTTGGAAATCAACACAGTTTATTGTTCTTTTTTGAAATCTGTTCAAAGATAAGTTTTGTGAAAGCATTACTCTGAACCAACATGCGCTGGAGTCACCAGCTTGTCCAGAATATCAAAAGATAGTTGTAATTTTTTATTAGTAATGTAGTTGGTGTACAATTTTTACATCAAGTGTCAGCATCTCAGAGCATGAGAAAATTATTTATTCAGAAAGGACATATTACAGAGTAAAGAATATTAAAGTGTTCTACTATAGAAAAACTATTAAGGGAAAATGTGATTTTGATGACAGTAATGATCCATCAATCCATGTTAAATCAAATAGATATTTAATATCACAAGATTCTTAGACTGAATGTCTCTTCACATGACAATGCTTAGTCTTAGACCTAACATGCACCTCACCCCCATTACTAAAATCTCATGCAATTAAAATTCTCGAGGAGTTGAACCTTACCAAAATAAAGTAGGTGTATAGTATGAAGTGGAAAGGTCTGAAGACAGTTATTTGCTTATTGAGTATATAACTCACTAAAAACTGACACAAATCTTTAGAGGTGAAGGTAGAGATGATATTGTGGGATTCTCCCTGTAAACATCTGTAGAGCTATCTCCTTATCCATCTTCCAGATGCTTTAACATCTTCAGTTGCAATAATGAATATGTTAAAAAAAACCCAGCCAAATGTGTGAAAACTCCCCATGCCCTCCTCAGATAAAAACACCCACCCACAGCATGGCTGTGGTTAAGCTCTTAGTGTACTGAGACAACTGTCAGGCAAGCTGACCGATAGTATTTGTGACCGATACTATTTGCCTCTTTATGTTCCTTCCCATCTGCCTGTGCCCATCTGCTGTCTTGTCTATTACTTAAAGTCTTTATAACAGTCACCACCTTTAACTCTGATGCTGGAAACAGCATTTAGCATAAAAAGGTCTTGGGTTCACTGTGACATTAATAAAGATTATTACAGCTAGTACACTTTTATTATAACACGGGGGTATTTTAATTTTTACTATATCAGTTTCTCATTCTGTGGGACTGTAGTTCATAAAGGTCTTTGAAAAAATGTGTACTACCTACATTTTAATGAAAAAAATACCCTGCTGGCACAAACTCAGGGCTCCAATACAATCTACTTTGCAGCCAGACGGGGAAAAGAAGTAAGCTTTAAAAATGCGCAAACTTATTTTTCTTCATGGCTATTACTTACCTCCTGGCTTTGCCATCAAATGGGATAGAAATCACTGTTTGCCAATCTTACATGTGTCTTAAAAAATTGTCAATAAATGTATTCCTATATATTCCTAGAATAATTTTCCACACTTGCTTTGTGGAAACTAAACTGCAGAAATTAAAGGATCCCTTTTAGGATCAGGCCTCTTTTGCTGATCCTGAAGACTGAAAAAACTGAGAATACTCTCTCCAGCCTCACTGGAAATCCTGTGTTTTACTCTGCTTGTACTGAGTGCTGGGAGTGGCACCAAAAAGCATCCTGCTTTTCAGTGGAAAGCTTCTTAGAATGGGGGAAAACAAGTGTTTTCAATGGGTGTTCCACTTGCAGAGAACAGCTTGCTGAATGTCATCTTGTCTATTCAGAGCAGTATGTGACCGTGATCCTTAAGTCTAAATCTGGGCTGGTGCAATCAATTCCTTTCCCTTCAGTTAATGAGCTGATCTATGTTGATTTTAATGTCAGCTTAATGAGACTGTATGTTCTTCAGGATGAGGAACTGAATTTTATGTGATGTGTGGTTGCTGGCAGAGATTTAATTCAGAGTGATAGCAGTAGTTACAAAAAAAACCCAACCTTTTTATTTAAAGTGGAGAAAAGAGTATTTTCACAATAACTTCTGTCATAAGGCTGCTGTTTAAGTGAAATATTAGGTTAAAATAAAACATATCAAGCATCAACTAATGCTTAATGGATATTTTCTGTTTCTCACTCAGCACTGTATTAATGAAGTCTTCTGTTTCTTCACTAATACAATAATACCAAATTCACAACCTCCATTACTTCGCTTGCAAAGCACTAAATTTGGAAGAAAATTATTTTTGTGTTGTCAATTTCTATCTCTATATATCCATGTCTTAAATATTAGATCACAAAGTAAATAAATAATTATGCTTTATCCAATAACACTGAGAATTTTAGTACCAGAGTGCACCATAATTACATGCCTGTACTTGGAAAAATCTCACTTTAGGATTAAATCTTGCAAGTTTTTAATGTGGTGTGGAGCAGTTATTTTACAAGTAAGTAGTTATTTACTATATGAGGAGTTGTCAAGATAGGTGAATATGTGAATGTGCCTTTTGTACAGTGATCTGTCTCATCAAGAGCCTTTCACACATGTGGATGTAATGCTAAGAGAGGTTCTGTGCTCTTAGGGCTGTAAAAGTGACGTTATCTGTCCACATATGCTGTAGATGCACTGCCACCTGCCTTTTCCCACAGAAACTGTCACAGTCCCTCCATTTCAAGGCTATCTGTGAGTTAAGTCCTTAGCTGGTATGATCCAGCTCAATGTCTAGCTTCTGCTGAGACAGATAATTAACTTTACAATTGTCATATAACAGGCTTCAGATGAAACTAGTCTGAAGAGAGGTAAAAATAGTGGATGTTACACTTTTCTAGGGCAAGAGATAGAAGATTTTCTTTTAATTTGATACATTCTGGCAATTTTTTTTTTATTTGAGAGGAAAATGTAATTTGCCATTTGCTCTTGAAAAATTGGTTTTATTGAAGGAAAACTCCAGCTATTTTCCTTCATTTTTTCCTACCATCAAATGAAGGAAAAAAGACTGACATTGGGAAATAAATGCAGATGAATTGGGAAAGGAAAATGTGAAAATCCTGATGCTTAACACAAAGGTCATGCACAGCTATTAGCATCTGACATGCCCATTAGCTGCACTGATGCAGAAGATCACTTTTATCTATTATAAAACTGTTTTTTCTCCTCTTGATCCACCACTAAATTTTACCTCTGTACATTACTTTTTCCGTATTTATCTCCATGTCTGTATTGAGGTTTCACACAGGAAAATATGTTATTGGTTGTGGCTTCTTGTCATAAGTGTTTGGGGCAGCTATCTCAAGAAGTCAAGAAGACTGAAGTGAAATTCTTCTACAGTTACTCACTTTTGAGGTAGCATATATATTGGATGAGAGACCCTTCAGGGTAGAGAAATAATGAAGAGGACTCTTTAAGCCCTGCCAGAGCCTTGGCACAGAAGCAATTAACAAACCCAGCCACTGATCAAACCTCTCTCTTCATTACTGGGAAGGCTCATGCATATACGGTAGATTGCCCAGCAGTGTCAGGAGAAAATTAAAATTTGTATTCAACCACTTACACAGTCAGGAGCTCAAATCTTCTAGGAATGATGCTTCAGGTAGAGAACTTATGTTACTAAAAAAAGGTAAAGACTACTTAGAAGACAGCATTTTCTGGAAATGTTTAACCCTTTCAGGGCTGGAACAACCATAGGGATTTTAATTTTTGAAGGATGGAAAGAAGATGGAAGATCTGAATAACAGTTCTACAGGATTCCTTTCCAACTCAACTCACAAAAGACATTTATGGACATGCTTACAGCAACTCCAGTGGGATTCAGACAGGTTCTAAGCTGGATATCAATGGTCTTTGGAAGAAGCAAGGTCATTAAGCATATATACTCAATTAGTGATTGCACAGTGAGTAGTTCTGGCTCATCAAAAGGCTCCAAATCTAACATGCTCTTGATCAGGTAGAAAAATCCTCTTGCAATCAAGGCAGGTTTGCTTGGCAAATTTAAACAAACATTGATAAAAAAGTATGGGCACTACTTGATGACTTTAACCTCGCTTTCTGTTCATTGAAGTCCCTGGTATCAATTATTCTTTCAACAACATCTGGAAAACACCATTTTCCTACTTAAGCTCTTTTTCAGCAATAGCAATAGCACTTCAGAGAAAACCTGACATGAATTACCTCTGTCCAATGTGATTTTGACAGGAGTTTGTCTGCCTGGTCTTCAAAATACAACTTTTTACAAAGTTTTGAATTTATTTAACTTGCTCAGGAATCACTGTGATATTATAATTTTTAAAAGCACAAGTTAGTCTTATCTCTTTCCTAATATAGTTGTGTCCTTAAATTGATAAAGCCATTCATGTAATTTTAAAAAAACATCATAAACCCATGAGTTTGTACAAAGGAAGGCTGGGGTAGGAAGCTGGAGATCAGTTACCAAAATTCATTGTCAGTTCAAGCAGAAGTCAGCCAGTAATGAGATGCAGGAAAGCACCTCTATATAAGTATTTTGATTATTGTTTTAATGTACAGACCAATGTAGTATAAAGAAGTGCAGTGAAACTCACATTCCACAAGCAAGCAGTCATTAAAAACAGGAGAAAAGTACTTTCCTTTACTCACTAAAGGAAAGTATTGTCTACTACTAGCTAGGCAGCAACCCCTTGGCTAACAGAGCATATTGGAGGAAGGGAAAAAAATCTGGGGTTTATTAAGAAAAAATGTCTGCTTATCTCCTATGCTAGCATGGATTAATATGAGTTTTGGAGCAAAATAACAGGTCTGTCTGGATATCCTTGAAGGATTGAAGGGGAGGAGAGCTACCACTCCACCAAAGGGCAGGAAGGGGAGCAAGAAGAGATGTATTCACACCTGAAGGTCCATTGTGTAAGTGTTTCCCTGTTGGAAGCTAGAAGAAGCTGTAATGGACAAGATTTCAGGTGGAGACAGTCTGAAACAGGAGGCAAAGATCCAAGCCCTGAATGAGCTTCTCAAAGCAGACATAGTATTATGTGAAAAAAAAAATATTTTTTTCTTACACAACCTTATGTTAAATACACTAGGTGAGGTGTTCTTTCACTTATTTTTTGCTGTAGCTATACTGTTTTGTGATGTGAAAAAATGCTTCTGTTTGCGTTCTACTGTAAGTAGGCTTGAGTGGAATTTGATGTAACTGGAAGAGCACAGCATTGCTTACCTCAATAAACCCCTTCCTCCTTAGTACATACTCCTGTACTCAGAGGCTAACAGAACAGGTTACATTTCAGTCAGACAGAGGATTTGCATTACAGACATCAGGAGAGAGTCATGGTTAAATGTGAGGCTTTCAGGGAAAATGTCAGTATCATTATTGGTTTCCACTGCATTAAAGGCTGAAAGAATCTTTTGAAAAAAAAAAAACAAACTTAGATTAAAGCCACATGCTACACCAGCTGCTCAGTAACTTTGGAGTGAAAACTCTATAGGAGACAAGGCATTAATATTTCATGCAACTGTAAGCTTACAAAATCATCTTCCAGTGCAGCAGGCTCTTTCCAAAAGCTTTACAATGCATTGCCTTTTCTTCCTCCAGGGTTTTCCCCCTTTTGAACAGTGGAATGATATGAATTACAAAGGCAAGAGATTTTGTAAAGGGATGAGAGAAGATGTTTCATTCAGAACCAAAAAAGGAAAATGGCTGTATTTAGCTGGCATTTAGACTTCATATTTATCTGTATTATGAGAGTCCATAATCTGGAATTGCTCTTCCATCCTCTTACTCTGCCTTTACCTTTGTACCTCTCAGATAGTGCAGGCTTTAGTGTAGGTCTCTAATGCTCAGAGACTAAAAGAAAAGGCTTTTTCATTAACATTTCCATGTTCCACACTCATTTATAACAAAGAAAAGTAATCATTATTAAAGCTAATGATGTGTCTCTGAGTAGATACTGGTTCTTATTTTTTAATGAAATTGATATTACAACATTGCTTGCAAGACCCTGACATGATTATATTTGCTTGTCATAACGACAGAGTCAAAAAACACGCTAAGGGTTGTTGTGCTGAAGAAAAACTAGCCTAGGTGGACAAGCTAAATAAAGAGATAAATGGGTGCAAAGACAGATGAAATTACTTGCTTAAGTCCACAGAGCTTATCTAAGACAGATGCTGCAAAACCTCTGAATCTTACTGAAACAAAGCTATCAGATCTAACAGTCTATCAAGCTTTGAATAGGTTTGGGCACACATCTCAAATCCAGTTAATCTTATCCAAATTTCACAAATCAGAGTACTACAAAAAAGCTATCTGTGGATCAATTGAAGCTGTAAAAAAACCTCATGTTCATCTGTTTTATTTATTAAACTCCTCCATTCCTCACTAGCTCCCTTCAGCCTAGTCATATCTGTTCCCAGATCTTGAAAAACTGTAGTATTCTGCACAGAAATCAGCTTACAGATAGAATCATCTGTGAATCAGATGACTCTCTGTAAGTAGATTGTCCCCAAGGGACATGGTCAGTGGTGAAGAGAAAGCATCATGCATCACATAATCCCTAAGTGTTGGCTGATGCCTCAGATCAGGAGGAATGCATTGCAGCACACTGGCTAAAGGATAATGAGAAACTTGAGCAATTCTGAGTGGGTAGGGAACATGAGTCAATCTTTATAAATATAGAAAAATTAATCAAGGCAAATGCTGGATTTCCTATATATCATCTGAGGCTACATCATTTGATATATCCAATTCCGAGGGAGAAATCCTTATACAGTGTTTAGCATACAGTACATATGCCTGAGTACTTTGTATGGACAAAGCAGGTAATGAAGTTTAAATGCTATGTGATAGAGATTGAGCAAAGATGCACTTCACCAAAAGAACCCCAAACATTCAAAACCTACCATCTTTGACTTAGTACATGACTTGCACATCTGTGAAGATGGAGGAGTACAAGGCATGGAACTGCCTTCAATAGTAGAATATCTGGCTCCATTCTTCACATTTTATGTAGTGGAAAATTCAATAATGCTGTATTCCTGAATGTGTATTATGTGAGGAACTCCAACCTCCTAGTGGAGAGCCATTGTTGAGAAATATGATGGAATTTCTTTGTTCAACTTCCAGTCCTGCTGGAGGGGAGGGTAAAGAAATAAACGACAAACTCCATTAAGAATTTTGTTTTTTAAAAAGGCATTCACCCCACGTAAATACTGTCTGGCATGCGATATCTGGTTTTAGTCTCAAAGCAGATCAACAGGAAAATAGTGTTGGCAAATACTAATGAGGTGGATATGCATAAACCTAATCCATTGTTTTTCTTTCTATAGTCAATATGCTACTATTATTGCATCCAGTGGAATCCAGCTGTGGCATGTTTCCAAGGCTCTAGCCAAACCTTCTGGACAAGATCTGGGAACAAACCAGCACTCTGACACTTTCACTTTAGGAAACTTCTCTGATACGTTGTTTTGAAGCATGTGATGACTCCACTGAGAGTCAACAATCTGCTCTAGTAAATTAAGAATTCCTCCTAGATGTGTAATAACAAGTTCAGCATTCTCCTCTCTCAGGAGACTGGCTAACAATGAAATATTGGAAATCAAAAAAGCCACCTCATTAGTCAAACTAAGATCAATATAATGCATGTAATGGAGTGTGGAAGAGGTAGAGTTCAAGAATGCTCACCCTGCCTCCATCATTTATGCTTTTATGCTGTGGCCTGTAACATTGTGTTACTGCTACCCAAGCAAGCATGGACAACCCTAAAGACTTCTTGTGCCAACAGAAATGTCACCTACTGGCCAAATCTCTTGTCCCTCTGGAAACTCACCCACAATTTAATACATCCCTTTCACCTCAATAGGCTCTTCTGCAATGTTAAAAGAAATAGTATTTTTCCACCACATGCCACAGGTCCCATCTGTTAGTGCTCAGCAACTGCTGCTTGACATGTGTGCCCATCTCTTCACCAGGGTTATTGGCAGGTGAACATCCCCAACAACACAAATAGTTTCCTGGTGGTTTATACACCTATAGTGTAGTGTGGAAGAAGCTGAAACAACACATTCATTTTTAACAGCAATGTCATGGCCCAAAGCCATGAGGCACCACTGACCTAACTGTTCCTGGCCCTGGAAAAACAGCATGACAACTGAAGCTGCTCTTTCTGAACAGAGGCATGGGTATGTATTTTCTGAGGCTCTTGGTCCAACTTAGACCCAGAGAGTGGGTCAGTATGAAATAAAACTGACTGGGTCGGTTCTTCCCATCTGAAATGCGTCCACAACAGTTTAGGCTTCTAGTTTATTCCTGTCCATTTTCTACACTGAGGACCTTGTTTGCTTGCAGTGCTCTGAAATGTTGAAGGGGAAGGGTGGAGAGAAAGCACTGGCTCTAATGAATTGTAGGTAAGGGAAGGACCCTGAGTGATATACTACAGCACAAAATATTTTGCTCCTCCTGCCTCAAATGAAAAAGAGTGAAATCCCTTTCAAATGCAAGGAATTAACTGATGTTAAGGTGAACACCATCCAGGCCCATCAGCTGTCTTCTGGTTGTAGAAAAGAGTACTACTCAGCAGAAGACATTTAATTCTTTCTGCATTTTTTTTTCATTAGCCAAGCATACTCCTAGTATCTCATTAATTATATGTGTTCCAAAATACTTGCTGGTAGTTGCAGTCACTCAGAGATTAGCAATATGAGAACTGTGTCATAAGAAGCTGTTGCCAAACTACGTTTAAATTAATGGATCTAAGGAGTTATTTCTTTTTTCTCATTATTCTAATGAGAACCATTAAATGTGAGGTTGAATTTCAGCAACATCTAAAAAGGCATAAGAGACTGTTTCAAAGTCTGGGCAGCAGTTTGAGCAAGTCGCTCTCTAAGGGAAGAAAAATGTTTGGGGAGAAAGTCTTTAAAAACATTATTTTACAAAGAAGTTAAAACTATATGTAAAACTGATTAAAATTCTTCTCTTGGGATTACCAGTTAAAACACATGTAAAGTGAACCTAGAGAAAATGAATCAAGTGAATATATGGAAAAACATAATACCTCTGCCTGAAAGAACTTACAATCCAGATACATAATAGAAAAAACATAAAATAGATAATACAAGCAAGAAAAATCCCCACCACAAACCAACAAAAACTCACAAGTGGAAGGCAAGTGTTCTTTCATTTTACAGCCAAAACTTAAACTCTGTGCATTAAAATAGTATTTAGCAACAATGGAAATGTGGAAATAGCTAATGAGAGAGGAAGTAAAGTCAGTGGAACTCAAGAGAAGCTGAATGAAAGAATGGCCGAATATGGCACATTTTCCATCTAGTTTCTCGTATTTCATTATTCCTTTTAGCTGTCAGCTGTAATTTGACCCCATAAAATAACAGAATGTACAATAAATATCAGTAAGATAAACCTAGAACTTAAGAGCATGCTGGATCAGCTACTATCATCTCTATTTTACTCATTTTTCAATTACCCACACGAAAATACTTCCGTGGAAACGGCAAACAATGCAATGCAAATTGTATTGTAAAATTTACAACTAGATGGGATAACCATTTTTAATGAAGGTCTTATTGCAATATTGTTAATTACCTGACATAGCAGTTTTGGTGCAACAGTTTCTAAATATAATAGGTTTTTAACAGCCACATAACTTTTTGTGTTCTTGCTGCCTGTATAAACAGTATTTTTCCGAATCCAAACCCCACACTCTGTCTTCAGTACACACAGCATTTATTGCGTGCAAGGAAGTTCAAAAAATAGATTTCAAGGTTTTGAAAATTCGTACTTAAAAAAGCAGCTTTTACCCAGCTTCAGAGCCAAGGGATACAAAATCACTATATCTAATGAGCAAGATTTAAAGGACCACAGAAGTTGATTATGAACCTTTCCTGAACAAAGATTACCTCTATAAATTCAATACTTCAGTTTTTCAGTATGTTGTCTACCTTCCTACAAGAATACAGGAAATAATTATGTCTAGATTTCACCTTCAGTTTTGCACTGAGGTAACTAAAGCCATGCCAATGATACACAGTGATGAAGAGATACAAGTTATTTTTCTTCCAATGGAACAAATACTGATTAAATCTAGAAGAATTGTCATATGAGATATTGCAGCTAGAACACAGTCTGAAATCCGATCCAGAGATCCTGGCTGTCATTTTCTAGTACACTGATGAATGCATTGATCTTCCCTTCTGAACCTCTAATGAGGTCCAGCTTCCCTCACCCAGGAGAATCTTTAATATGACTTAATTGCTAACAGAAGTGTGAGTCAGTACATTCATTATCCTTAATGTCAGTCATTTCCCTAAAGCAGGAAACTAAGAGAGCCATAGCAACAAGGAGGACCCTCTGGACAGAGACATCTTTTCCCCAAGAGCTGATTTAGACATAAATTATGAAGACAATACCATTTTGCCACAATAACCTTTAGAAATTGTTTTGTGTCAGAGTTACAGCTTAGGGAGACTGTAGATTTTCTTCCAGGCATCTGTGTTCCATTAGCAGATATAATTCAAAGCATTTGGGTAACTCCCATGAAAGGTAGAGAAAACCCATTTTGAGCAAAAAGGAACAAGTGGAAGCCTCACCAGTCTCTGTCATCTGTCAAGGAAGTACATTTGTTTCATGGACCTATTTCAGGAGTAGAAGCAGTGGGCAAATATTCTTCTACAGCCTCAGTACTGCAATGTTAAGTGTCTGCAATGCCAGATGATATTAAAAAGATTTGTTCACAATACTACTGAGCACTGCTGCACTACTCGGTCCCTGTTCTCCTACTACTCATGGCACTGCCCTAAATAACCATCTCTGTGCTGTCCAGTACCAGCACACTTTGACTGGATCTGGTTTTCCATCCAACCACACTGAACTTCTTCAAAGGTTTCAGTGGTTTTATGATATTTGGTGGCATAGTGTGACAAATGATGCTTTAGTTCTGTGAAACAGTAAACTACTATTATGCCTTAACTTACTATTCTGAAAGAGGTACCTGAACTGGTGATGGTTCTGTTCTTCCTCAGTGAAAGGAAGAAAACTAGCAGCCTACACAGATACTGTTCAATGACGATCCTCCTGAATTTTCCAGTTGTCTTAGTTTTAAAAAGAGCGAGGTGGAATCTTATTTTACTCCCCCAAGGAGGAAAAAATAAAAATGCTCTTACAGAATTGGAGGAATCTGCTGAATTAAACGTACAAGTAAATGTGTAGCACTCAATACTATCACCCAAAGTGCGTAATATATCCTACAGAAATCCAAAACATCTTCCTCATCCAAAAGAAAAATCTGCCCCCTCATCCATGTCTCAATAGACAGGTCTTTGTGCTCTTTTCTCCTTTGCTGTGCCCCCTACATTAGTCCCAAACAGGCCAAGATTGTGTATGAAAAAATTACTCAGGCCTCTCAAGACTGCAGTGAGACCCAAAATCCTCCTGGGAACTCATGCCTTCCCAGGAGAAGAAAGGAGAGAAAAAAGAGGAAGAACAAGCAATAATGATTGGTTTTATAGAGATGTAGGCATGAGATGTGCGAATGAAAAAAACCCCAAAGATTACAATTTCCAGTCCATCTCTGGATGGTCTGGACCTCCTGGAGGTCTGCAGGTTTATGGTTTTTAAAGGCAACCATGTCATCCTATGACAGCAGTCTTGAAGTGATGCTCACGCTCTACATTTTACATGCCATGCCATTGCAGTGTCAGGAAAATCTGGCATCACCATGGACATTTGTCAGCGTCACGCAGATGGCAGGGGTTCAAATATAAACTGTGGAAAACACAGAAACCTACTGTGCATTAATAATACATTGGATGTACAGTTTAATGCATATTGGATGATGATCTTTGACAGATATGGCATAAATTTGTACAGATTTAGGTAGCTATTTATTAGCTTTGTAAGTAATTTAATATTTATGCAAGTCTACACTCTTTGTCTTTACATTGAATAAGTCTGCTTAATTTATAGCAACTGCAACAACATAGGAATAAGAGGAATTCTCCCTATAAATTGATAGTAAATATTCATGATGATTACATCATGATTGTCTACCACAAGCATTTTAGTTTTGTTCTATGTGAAGCTTATGATACTTGTTGCCATAGTAAAGTATAGCATTAAAAGCTACAATAGTAAATGGCCTGAAAACTTGACAAGAATTAATAAAGGAGACATTACTACATTTTTAGAATCTAATCAAGTTTTACCAATATGGCTTTACAGTTTTTCAGAATTCAGCTAACAATTCAATCAGGAGAGCAATACTTGCAGTCATTTCTGAATTTGAACAGAAAAAAATCTGGATCTTGCTATTACAGATAGCAGTTAATTTTACATACCTTTTTGTGAGTCTCTTACTAACTCTATCTTAGCAATTCAGACTGCATTTGACTTACATTTCTTCCATTTTATTTCAGACAATTAACTGGCCAAAAATTAATGCAATGTTTTAGTACAGAGTTTGAAAAAAATTGCTTAGTGATTCAAGGATAGAAATCATTCCTCAAAGTGTTAGTGAAGTATATTTTTTTCTGCAGTTTTAAAAAAATGTAGGTTTTTTTATCATATTTGTGAAGTTTTGACACTTTTGAGTATATTTTACATAGCAAAACCAAAGTTCATATATTGCAATTAACTCACTGAAGGCTCATTATATTATTATTATAATACCTAAATAGAAGAGAGATTTGGAAATAGTTCTTTTCATCTATCTTTTCAGCAGTAGCAGTGCAGATTACAACAATGCAGGTGACAGTAGATGGCAATGCAGGTGACAGCACAGGATGCAGAAGCAGAGAAGACTGAGTCTGAAGAAATATTAGCAGGAAGAAGAAAACAAGGAAAAAACATGGCAAGAATTATGTGACACTGCAAAGTTATTCAGCTTCCCTGTAACATTTATGATATTCTTCAGCAGGACCCCTGCCTCATTCAGTACATAAGCAGTATTTTTTCTATTAGTCTCTCATTCTGATCAAGGTGCAGATAATGTCTTTTTATGTACTATTTATCGTATTTACCCTATAATGCAGAAATTATGTTCTAAAAGCAGATTTTTTTTTTCAATCTCACCATTTGGACTCGATGATCTTTGAGGTCTCTTCCAGCCTTCTTGATTCTATGATTCTATGATTTTATGGTTTTTGTGCTGGCTGTAAATAGAATCATAGAATCAGTCAGGGTTGGAAGGGACCACAAGGATCATCTAGTTCCAACCCCCCTGCCATGGGCAGGAACACCTCACACTACATCAGGCTGGCCAGAGCCTCATCCAGCCTGGCCTTAAACACCTCCAGGGATGGGGCCTCAACCACCTCCCTGCACAACCCATTCCAGGCTCTCACCACTCTCATGGTGAAGAACTTCTTCCTCATGTCCAGCCTGAATCTCCCCACTTCCACCTTTATTCCATTCCCCCTAGTCCTGTCACTACCCTATCCTAAAAAGTCCCTCCCCAGCTTTCTTGTAGCCCCCTTCAGATACTGGAAGGCCACAATAAGGTCACCTCGGAGCCTTCTCTTCTCCAGACTGAACAGCCCCAACTCCTTCAGTCTGCCCTCACAGGAGAGGTGCTCCAGCCCTCTGATCATCCTGGTGACCCTTCTCTGGACACCTTCCAGCATGTCCATATCCCTCTTGTAATAGGGGCTCCAGAACTGGATGCAGTACTCCAGGTGGGATCTCAGCAGAGCTGAGTAGAGGGGAAGAATCACCTCCCTTGACCTGTAGCACTAGGGTGCTTCACAATTCTTATGCGATACAAAGATACAGTATTCTCTCCTTTTTAAGAACAGAAGATAAAGACAGAATCAGTCAGAATCATAGAATCACAGAACAGCTTAGGTTGGAAGGGATCATCTCCTCCAACCTCCCTGCCATGGGCAAGGATTCCTCTCGGCTCAACATGGTTGCTCAAGGCCTCATCCAACCTGGCTTTGAAAACCCCCAGGGAGAGGGTATCCACAACCACTCTGGGCAACCTATTCCAGAGTCTCATGACCCTTGTACTGAAGAACTTCTTCCTCATATCTAGTCTAAATCTACTCTTCCTCAGCTTAAAACCATTCACCCTTGTCCTATCACTAGACACCCTTATAAAAAGTCCCTCTCCAGCTTTCCTGTAGGTTCTCTTCAGGTATTGGAAGGCAGCTATATGGTCCCCTCAGAGTCTTCTCTTCTCCACACTGAACAATCTCAACTCCCTCAGCCTGTCCTTATAGCAGAGGTGCTCTAGCCCTCCATCCTTGTGGTCCTCATTCTAGACTTTCTCCAACAGTTCTATGTGCTTCTTATGATGAGGACGCCAAAGTGGATGCAGTGTTTGAGGTGCAGTTTCAGAAGAGCAAAGGGGCAGAATCAGCTCTCTCAAGGTGTCGCTGGCAGACCTGCTGAGGGTGCACTCAATGCCACTATCCGTGTCACGGATAAAGATCTTAAATGACACTGGACCCAGAACAGACCCCTGAGGAACTCCACTTGTCACTGATCTCCACCTGGACATCAAACCATTGATCACAACTCTTTGAGTGTGACCATCTAGCCAGTTCCTCTTATCCACCAAGTGATCCATCCATCAAGTCTATGTCTCTCCATCTTAGAGACAAGGATGTCATTCAAGACAGTGTCAAATGTCTTGCACAAGTCCAGGTAGATGATGTCAGTTGCTCTTTCCTTATCTACCAGAGCTGTAACTGTCATAGAAGGTCACCAGATTCACCAGGCATGATTTGCCCTTTGTGAAGCCATGTTGGTTGTCATGAATCACCTCATTATTTTCCACAGCTCTTAACACAGCTACCAGGAGGATCTGCTCCATGATCTTAACTGGCACAGAGGTGAGACTGGTTTGTAGTTCCCTGGGCTTTCTTTGCTCCCCTTTTTAAAAATGAGGGTTATGTTTTCTCTTTTCCAGTCTGTGGGAACTTCATCACACTGCTAAGACCTCTCAAATATGATGTTTTGTGGCCTAGCAACCTCAGCTGCCAGTTCCTTCAGGACCTGTGGATATATCTCGTGAGGTCCCATGGACTTGTGCAACTTCAGGTTCTCTAGGTGCTCCTGGACCTGATCATCTCCTACTCTGGGTGGTTCTTCACTCTCCCAGACTCAGACATGGCCCTCAGTGACTGGGGTTGGGTGGCTCAAATGGTTACCACTGAAGACTGAAGCAAAAAAGTCACTGAGTACTTCAGCCTTTTCCATAACCTTGGAAGCCAGGTCACCTGTATCCTTCCTCAGGGGCCTGCATTCTCTCTTGTTTTTCTGTACCTACTGATTCAGATACCCAGTCAAAATGTCTACAGCTTACTTTCAAGCATCTAACAAATACTCTAGTGTCATATTGTGCATGTAGAAAGTGCAGGGTTCAGCTGCAGAGCGGGAGCATAAGATAATTCAATTTAGCCCATAGCATTTAATGGTCTGACTTAGTGAAACCATGCTTCAGTGAACAAATATAGGGTGATTATATAAACAGTCTTACTATGTATCTAGCACACTGTATGCCCAAAAGAAATGCAGTCAACATTGGTATGACCTCCTGCCAAAACTGCAAGAATGACAGGGACATCTACAAGAGACTCTCATGGCCACAGGTACCAGTTTCCTGCACAGACTCTGAAGTCACTACTGCCTTTTCTGTCACCCCACACCCAAATATGATTCTGCCTGCAGTATGTTATACTTCAGGGCAGATATGTTTGGACATTACCCTTGTAGAGTTTTTCCTAGCTTTTCCTGTTAATATTTGTAAGAAAGCTCCATGTTTCCCTTATTCAATCTCAGCACAACTGGTCTAGATCCAGCTGTCTGAAAAAAATATAACCTGTTACAAAAGCAAGTGATGGAAAGTTGTAGCCTGAATGTCTTGCATTTCTAGAAGTGAGAAGGGACTATAACAAAGCTTGTAGACAGGCCTGAAAGGACAAGTTGCAGGCCTTTTTCATTTGCATTTTGGTATTGCAGTAATGTTAGTAGTTTGCACGTGTGTCCTGGTTTCGGTTAGAAGAGAAACAATTCTCTGTTCAGTGATTTTACTTTTCAGCTAAAACTCTTCTAAGTGATGGCACTTGTTGAAGTTAACAGCATGTTTTTGCAGTGTCTGTTTCTAGTAGTGATAATATAGTTACAATATAGTGACAATGTATGTAGTTGCTACTAAGGACTGGCGTCTAGAAAGCCTCTGGCTTGTACTTGCTCCTGGGCAAAGGAAGGTCACTGCTAAATCTTATGTGCCACATTAGGGGTACAGTAGGTAAAAGGCTGCATCTGCAAGGAGTGGTGGAGATGACAGGTGACCCTAAACTGACCGACAGGGTGTTCCATTCCATATACATCCCATTCAGTACAAAGCTGAGGGACCACAAGCTCTTTTCTAAAACGGTTGGCATCCGAAGAGGACTCTTTCCATTCTGCCTTCAATACCAATCTGTGTGTTCCTGAATCCAGCCCTCAAATCTAGTTTATGAATCTCGTTCCTGTTTGCCAATGAGTCTAGTCTGGTACTTCCCCAGTGCCTGACATGACATGATTGCCTTGAGGGGTTGGGTTCAATATTGGGTTTGTATATATATTTAATACAAAAATAAATATATATTTAATTTAATTATTTTCTTATTGATATTATTATCTTTTCATTTTATTGGTTTTGCTTCATTAAAGCTGTTTTGCTGTTTTGCTTTTCTTTCCAATCCACAGATCTCTCTCCCTTGTTTTCTTTCCCCTACCCTTAGGAAATGGAAAAGGGTTAATAGAGAACATCTGTCATTTGTCTGCTGTCCAGCCCAGCCATAATCCTTGACAACATCCCAGCACAGCACAAAAGAGGATGGACTGACACTATTGTCACTAGAGTAGTTCTCCAGGGCAATTTTTTTTGGTGGGAAGAAAACTTTTTTTTCCCGTGGTGTTGCATTTTGAGGCTTCAGATTACAGCTGTCAGCTAAGCAATAAGGTTAGAAGGAAATGAAGATCTGCAGATGTTTCTCGAAACATTATGCAGATCCAAAGACTGTAGTGTGTAATATTTACTTTTTAAAAAAAACATACTACAGGCCCCAAGATATGCTCATCCTCTGTATAAAGTACATCACTCAGAAGGCATTTAGTGTAATAATTAAGATCCAGGAACAAATGTGAGACTAATCAGTACCTCTTCTTGCTAAAGAAAAGTTTAGCTAGCAGAATCCCTGGATTTCATCTTCTCTGGTAGCAGTGCTAGTGCTTTTTACCTGATCTTACAAAATTTTGCAGTAGACTCGTGCATACGTGTGCATGAGAAGGCTGAGAAGAGATCTTATTATTAATTTCTATAAATATCTGAGGGGTGGGTGCCAAGATGAAGGTGACAGTCTCTTTTTGGTGGTGCCCAGTAATAGGACAAGGTACAATGGACATAAGCTGGAACACAGGAAGTTCCAACTCAACATGAGGAGAATCTTCTTTATTGTGAGGGTGATGGAACACTGGAACAGGCTGCCCAGAGAGGTTGTGGAGTCTCCTTCTCTGGGAACTTTCAAAACACCTCTGTATGTGTTCCTGTGTGGCCTGCCCTGGGTAATCCTGCTTTGGCAGGGGGGTTGAACTAGATGATCTCTAGAGGTCCTTTACAACCCCTAACTTTCTATGATTCTATGAAGTAATAAAGGTTTGAGAGAATATTGGAGAACATATGAGCAGTATGGCTCACTCATTATCAAGAAATTACTAACAAGATTAAATTACTTTGTTGTTATGCTTTGGATTTCAGAAAAAAAAAAAAAAAGCTGTTTCCTTGTAAAAGACCACCTTTTTACTTTCTGCCATGTGTCCAGTCCTAGTTGCCACATACCTGCCTTCTGCAAGCTTGGAGACAGTCAGCAAAATCCCTGATGATGGTTACCATGCAGGTGCTCAAATGCATGAGAACTCTGGCACTTTTACATGTTAGAAAAAAGGGATATGTATGCATACACACACACATATCACAGAGTCACAGAATCACAGAATGTTAGAGGCTGGAAGGGACCTCAAAAGATCATCTAGTCCAAGCCCCCTGCCAGAGCAGGATCACCTACACCAGATCACACAGGGTCATCTAGGCAGGTCTTGAATATTTCCTGAGAGGGAGACTCCACAACCCCCCTGGGCAGCCTGTTCCAGGGTTCCATCATCCTCACAGTGAAAAAATTTTTCCTCATGTTTACATGGAAGACCACACATATGTAAAATTGTTTCATGTTGTAATGACATATTATGTCCACTCTGTTGTATCACCACTGCATGTCAACATTCATTAACACAGACTGATAATGAAAGATTTTTGTGAGATTTAGGAAGTTCTGGTTGGAATTGCCCCCAGTGCAGCAGCCACTTCCAACTCACAAGAAAATAAAGTAGGAAACAGTGAAGGGGAATTCCCTTGGGGAAAAAAAAAAAAGAATGCAGCTCCACTGGAGCCTGTGGAATTGTTAGATGGACAATCTGCCACCAAATGTTGGTGTTAGTGAAAAAGTCAGGCTGAGAGAGTTGGAGGCAGGAGTTGGTGGGCTGTTCCCTTTGCTGGGTGTTTCATTCTTCAAAAAGCAGTTGCTTCATTGTACTCCAGAGTTGGAACTTGCCAAGGTGTGAAACTGCATTGCAAGTCAAGGGTTTTTTCTGTTGGTTTGTCTTTCATTGTGGATCTGGGATAGCCAGCCAGTGCTGGGGCAAATGAGAGGTGGAAGCAAATTAATTAAAAAGAACAATGGCTGGGTGAAAGGGAATTTGCTTTCCTCTGAGCACCTGTTTCTGAGGGAAATACTGTCCTACTGGCCACAGCAAATTGCATTTGGCTTTTGGGTGAGGTGTTAAAGCATGGCCCTACCCACCTATCCCTGGCAAAAAGTGTTCTTTGCCTAGCAGGATTAAAGGAGGAGCTTAAGCAAGCATGGCCTGACTTTTACACAGAACATGTAAGCGAAGGACTGGTCCAGAACTGTTGTATGCAGCTGGCACAGAATGACTAATTCCTTTCACCTGGCCTGCTGTAGCAGGAAAGTAGAGAGGGATCTGGTAAGATCTACATGGTCACGGGGAGAGATCTGCAACAGCATGGATTTAGATGCTTGATAAAAAAAGCAGCTCTACACCATTTACTGGTGTTTCTGGAAAACTGCAATATGGATGAACCATGTGAACAAAATATAGCTGGTGCTTCAGATGTTTTCCCATTTGAGCCTGCTTGCTTAGGCTGCTGTGAGCTTCTGATTCAGGAGTACACCTTCCAGAGGCAGTGAAAAATGGATCTCAGATTCTAAAAAATATCATACTTCAGATTTATAGTAGTCATACCTCTTTTAAACAAACATGCTCTCTGCTTCAAAGACTGTATACGTATAGTGTACAAACTGTAACCTCTCAATATTCCATGAGAAATTACCCCCTGACTTGTTAAGATAGTATTTCTGCACCATTGGTCTATCTGGAACCACAAATCTTGGCCCAAGGAGATGATCCATCTTCTAATGGTATTCTGTCATTGTAAGCACCTCTTCCTCTTCAGTTAAGAGGATGAGGTGGATCAGGTAGCAGAATACTACCTGAAGGCTGTGGTTTTATTAAGGTTATCTCTGAATCAAGGTAAAAATATTCCTTCTGTTTCCCAATCTTACCAAGGGTGGTATGTGTCCACTTTCATCTCTAACAGTAAAATCTGCTCAAGTAACTTATGAAATAATACATGCAAGGTGCAAGAGCAATTGCTCACAACGTGCAGCTACTTGGCCAGGACAGAATTTTCCAAAGCTTTTTTTGCTATTAACCTCAGGATACTCAGACATAGCAGGATGTAGCAAGAGAATTAAACTGAGCAGACTGCCAAAATACCTGCTAATTACTTTTTCTTAACTTCCTCCAGTATCAGTCTATGAGCAGGATGCAGTTTCAAATAATTAGGCATATGGGGCCTTTAAAACTTCATTAACTGTTTCATTTTCTAACTGCTCTGCATTAGCTGAATGATTTTTGAGCCACTTGGATTTGTTTGTACGGTTTTAGGGGCAATTCTAGGGAAGAGGTGCTCCGTGGTTTCCTTTTCATGGACAGGAAGATTCTCTTTCTAACGCCATATTCCTAGCTCAGTTTAGGAATGATGAAGTAGGGATGCTGAGCTTTACAGAGCAACTGCACAAAATAATTCTGCATAGTGGAAATGTAAACCAAGAGGTCATGCAGATTTTCTCAGCTCAGGGAGTGCAGGCTGATACATGTACAAACACAGACCCAAACCCCCACATTTCCATATAAAATAAGGAAAGAAGCATGGCCAACACTATTCCCTCTCTGCTACTCATTGAATGGTCTGCCTGTTTCTGATATTGCTGGTTCTGCCAAGTACTGTTCCCTAACTCCACAGAAATCAAGGAACATGTTAACGGTTTTTATAGATCACTTCACAGGTTAGAGTTTTATCTTTGCCAGGGGAATTGTGTGATTCAAGACAGCTGTACCCTGACTACATAACTGTAGTCATTTCCAGTCCCAGAGAGACAAATCTTTTCTCTTTTTCTGAGAGAAACAATTTCCCTTCAAGATAACTTTTGATAGTACTAAGAAATACCTCTTGAACAAAGGGGAAAGATCTCAAACAAAAAAGACAGAGACAGTTAATTCAAGGGTACCAGAGATGCTTTCACCAAGCAGGGAGATAAGCAAATTAGTCTTGTAGGTGAGTGCCAGCACTCAGACCTGGTTCAGTATTTCTTACTTTGGGTACCTAAGTATCTGCTCTTTTAAACTGGTGGCAAACTGCTTATAACGTCTGTGCACCATCCTCATGAGCATAGACATATTCTGCCTGTTATAGGCACAATGTCAGTTTCTTCCTTATGCAAACTGCCAATTCCTCAACACCTAAACAAATGTAACACTGATGGGAGTGAAAACACCAACATCTCTACTTAAAACGTTCCCAATTTTGGAAAGATATATTAAGAAGTAGAAAAGAAAGTAAGAGACCTGGATAGTAGGATGGGGACAACAGTTACTATAGACACAAGGCAGTAGAGGAAACTAGCAGCTGGCTGTCCCTGCTGAGGCACCTCAGTGTGTCCTCCTGAAGGACCACCACGTTTCCCACCCAAATCACGTCATGTTCCTTGCCACACATTTCTCACTTGAACTGTTACTGTCTCCTCAGAGGCATCTTGGGTGTTGCCACCCAAAATTTGGTGCTGCATTGCCCCAGTGTTTCCCACCCCAGGCCCTTCACTGGGGTCACCTCAGGGGTGGCCTCAGTGCTTGTGGACAGCCTGGGACATGCTCCTGTCCACTGCAGCTGTGGGGTGTTTCCCACATCAGGTCAAATCCATCTGTGCCACTGTGGGACCCAGCAGGAGGAGGTGATCCCCATCATGGACCTGAAGAGCACTGGCCCCATGCCTCACTCTCTCCCTACAAGTCAGCCTCAAGGGGGATTCCTACAGCCTTGTGTACCTGCTTTGAAGCTCCAGTATCTCCATCTACTGTGGAGGCAGAGGCTGTGCCTCCATGCTGCCCTCAGCAGCCTGTTCATGACCCCACAGCAGGTCTCAGTGCCAGACAACCCCTCTCAGTGCCACCCCTACGTGCCTGTGGTGTCACTGCCATGTTGTCACTTACAAGGAAGTAGGGCAATTTCATGTTAGCATCATGTTATTTAATTGTAAATGCAAAGAGCAGAACATTTGCTTCTTCTTACTTTATTCTTATTTCTTCATTTAATTTGTGCAGGAGCTGAAATAAGTGAATTCTACATGTTAGAAAATGTACCCCTTCATGCCAGGTACCAAATCTATTTACAGAACAGGCAGGGTCAGCTCTTGGGGTAAGAAAATGGGAAATCTTTATACATTTGATCTGTTTCTCTCCCATTCCTTGCCTATACCTGTTCCAAGTGTGAAATCACTAGGGTTCATAGAGCCTTGCAGGAGCCAGAGATCTTCCTCTCATCTCTCAAACAGCTATAAAAATGGCACCATTCTGAAAGGGTGATCAGATTTATTTTTAACATGGAAAAGCAGCGAGCATTTCCTGCTTCTCAAAAGTAGCTGAACCATCTGGGCTGAGATTTCCCTCCTGCAAACCTCCATGCTTGAGACGGATGCTTGAGTGGAGAAATTTAGCTTAAATAATTGCTGTTCAGCACATCATTCAATGTCAGGGGTGGGGGGCTGGGGTGGGTGGGTGGAACCCACAGCTCTTTTAACATCTGGTAATTTTGCTAAAAGGTTGTAATGCTGGACCAGAACTTAAGCACTTTATAAAGAGAGATAATGCAATCTATTTGTGTCCTCGTAGCTGAGACAGACAGATGAGGGAGAGGATAGACTATGAAGTAATAAGTGTCCTTGTGTAGAAAATCAGCTGGAGATTGGGTGAATCCTGGTCTCTGGGTACACTTAATGGCCATGTTCACAAGAGAGAGATAATCACAGAATCACAGAAACATTCAGGTTGGAAAAGACCCTCAGGATCACCAAGTCCAACTTATAACCCTGCTCTACAAGGTTCACTCCTAAACCATATCCCCAAGCACCACATCCGAACAATCCTCAAACATATCCAGGACTGGTGACTCAACCACCTCCCTGAGCAGCCCATTCCGATGCCTGACCACTCTTTCCATGAAAAATCTTTTCCTAATGTCTGGTCTAAACCTACCCAGTCAGAGCTTGAGGCCATTCCCTCTTGTTCTATCACTAATTACCTGGGAGATGAGGTAATAATGGTGGGCAACACTTTAGTGTTTGGTGAAACGTTTTGTTCTCTTCTCCTCAAGGTTCATTACACTTATTTTTCTTTTTTTTTTTTTCATTTTGCAACATGCAATAAAGGCTATGTTGCTGAACTGCAGTCTCTCAATGGATGAGGGCACCATTTAAGCTCATTAATGTCTCTAAAGGTAATGACCACAGCCTACTGAAAACATGCACGTAGTAACATTCACCAGGTGAAATGCCACTGTCTCTATAATCTTTCCTCTTAGTTTATGCCAAATTCATTGTTCCTTGTAATTGCATTGTTAGGTGCATTGGTTGATCTGCATCCCTGTAGTGCTGAAACTAGATTGTTTCCTTGATATTTGACTTGGTTTCTTCTTTATCTCATTGCCAGCAGAACACTTCATGCTCTTGCTATTATGTACCATGAATGATGGTAATGAAAGGATACAGCAATTATGATGCACACTGCAGTAGGGAACTGGATGTAAGCAGTAGCCCTTAATTTAGCTCTCTTGTTTCATTACCTTCTTAGGTGTAACTAGCATACACTGAATATTAAAACAGTTTTTAAGTGAGGCTATGAAAAAATATTCCCATCAACCACACTAATGGAAGCAAAGAATGATGTTTCACTAGTGGCTAGGTAGCATGAGGCATCATCAGTGATAGCTCTAACACAATCTGACAGATGAAGGCCTACAGAAAACTAGGTAGTTCGTTTGTGCACGAGCACCAATCTCTGTGTGTAATAAACTGATACTTCAGTGAGCAGAACAGTACAAAACAAGAACAGTGTATGTTTTTCCTAGCTACAATGATACTAAGAAGACAAGATAACTTAGATATTACAATTTAAAAACCAGAAAATAGATATTACCTTGTAAAAGCCTTTGTTCTTTTCTGTTATATGCCCCTTTTTGCACTATGATTGAACTGGACATGTTTATCTTTGAAAGTTTGGGGATAGCCATACAGTTCCCTGCTGAGGGATACTGTGCAGGTGGACAAACATGTGAAAACTAACATATCATAATGGCACTAGTAAAAAAGAAAATCTTTAAAAAATTATATATGTATATGTATGGAAACTGTGTGTTGGTACATGTAGCCTTTGAAGTCTTTCATTTCTTGTGGCAAACTCAGTGACTCTTGCAACTCCTTGCTACAACTTGTGTTGTGCTACCTGTGTGTGGCTATTAAGACAGAATGGCAAAGTTTTAGGATACATATATATGAAGTCCTGCTGGGTTTGACCCCATATTCCCAAGATAAGAGCTACTCCTGTTCTCATTGTCTGGCTCATCATCACTCTCTCTCTCTGCATCAGTTCTCTATAGCAATAGTAACCCATCTCAACACACTAACAAAAGAACCTCTGGAGCTGCACTGAGAATGACCCAGATAGATGAGCAAGCTATAGCTCTTTGCTGGCCTAAGCATGCCCTTATTATTTGTGTGAAGTTAACCCCACCAAAATATAAGGCTAATGTATGTTTGTACACATCCATCCTGCTGACATAGCATGGGGTTAGCACATGACTCAAAAATAATTGTGAGTCCACCACACTTTGGTGTGTGCCCTTCTTGACTATAACATTCCTATGTCCTCTTTGAATAATAAAGGAGCCTGGGGACTTCTGCAGGTTAGAAAACACTAGAATATCACAATCTTTTCTACTGACTGATGCCATCCCATATTCATGGGCTGTTGGATTTCTCAGGCAGAAGAAATAATGCAGTTGACCTACACATGGGATTTATCAGAGAAACTGTGCAGGGACTGGGGCAGCAGTAGGAACAATAGTGGGAGGTTCATATTGGACCAATTATTTTATTCTCCTTTATTGGAGGAGGCAGAGTAAGTGACACTTTGTTTTTATCACCCTGTGAATAAGGGTTATTTTGTAGCTGTCAGGAAAAAATTACCCTTTCATTAGGAGCAGGCCAAAAGTTCTCAGATAAAAAAGTTCTGCATAAGAAAATGTTGTTCTACTATGTGGGCCATATTGGATTTGCTAGTTATGGCTGCAGAGAACCAGGGGTTTTTTAGTGCATAAGCCTTCAACACAGCCAGAGGAGACCTGCTTTCATTACATAAAATTCTGTGTTCTCTAGGAGTAAAATAGATATAGGAAGCAGGTGCTGCAAATATTCCTGGTCTTGCAAATATTCTTGGAAAATCACTGGGAAATTATTTATTATTTTTTTTTTCAAAGATCAATTAATCATAGATAAAGATAAATCAGATAAATGAATCATAGATAAAGAGAAATCTCTTTACCTTTGGTAAGTGCACATGACTATTCTGCAGAATATATCTGTGTGCATATATCATGTCACATGCTGAATGTTTTCCACACCCGTTTGATGTTTCTCCTCTCATGTGATACAGACCTGAGGGTTCTGTGACATTCATGGAGCTAGCTGAGAACCTTACAAGCCTCACTCACAATAGGTATAGGTTATTTTAAAAAAAGGTAAATGGTGTAAACTCTGATGAAGTTTACACCATTTCTGTAAGGCATCAAATACTTGATAACTTGAATAAATTATGTGGGCTATCTTCATGATGCTTTTAATAGAGCCTCCCCTCCAAGGAAACACTTAGTGGTTTATGTTCTAGTACAAGCAATAGAGTCACATTAAACATAGAACATGCTGTTCTCTGTGATGATATACTCTGAAAATGGATGTTAGCCTTTGTGCTAACAGAATGTGTGAATTCACTTGATTTCTTTCAAACAAAGCTCAGCATGTTCATAAAGCTTGGCATCTTTGCCTGGAAACGGGCTAAATTGCAATAGCAACCTTTGCTCAGCCTTGCCCCATCCTGCCAATGCTAAACAAATAGAAATACTGTGTAGCAAAAGATGCATAGGAATAAAATAAACACTTTGGCATTATAAATGACAGCACTTACTGTGCACTTGACAAATAAGAGGGGTAACAGCCTTGCTGCCAGCAGGCTTGCAGGGCTCTGCCACACTCCTTGTCTGCTGTGCTGCACTGTGGAGCTGAAGGGAAAGCATCGAGCACTGTTACGTTGTACATTGTGCACAGCAATCGAGCTGGTCAGGGCGGCTCCTCCAGGCAGATTGTGGCAGAACTTGCCATGTCAATTAAGTCTTTTTGTGCAAAAAGTGACACTGATTATGACAATGTTTTCCACAAACTACAACAAAGAAATGAGAAATGGCACCTCCCTGAATGAAAGTGTGTTTGTTTTGTAGAGCTCGAGAAATTATATCAAAACAAATGTCATTACACTCTGACTTTAATTCACAACATAGAATTGCATAATGTGGTATAATTTTTTATGAAGATGCTTGCAACAGCAGTAAGATGGTATGGTATGAAATATTAAAAGTATTACATAAACTCCACAATGCTACTTATTAAATATTTTTCATTTTAGTTAACTATTAGGTGAAAGTATGTCATATTTTTGTGAGAGATATTTTTTTAAACTGGCTTTGCTTCCATTTACAAAGAAATTGACATTTTCTTATCAGTAACCCTTTAAAAAGGAGCTTTCATGAATAACTACATAGAAAACCCCCACAATAATCTGTTAAAAATATTATCTTTATCTAAAAGCACAGGAAAGTAAAACAAGTGAAATTTTATTTTAGCAAACACACCTGAGCAATCCCTGTGATTTCACCTGAAAAACTAGAAGAAATTTGGTGTAAATAGCTCAGGAAACATGAAGTTCCAAGGTAATACAGTTTTTGTAGTAATTACACTAAGTGATGCTTGCTTTAACATTAAGAGTTTATTTCTATCATTAAGTATTATTCTTAAATAAACATTATTCCTAAAGAAAAGACGGTTCATATCTCTATATGAACACAAAAGGCATTCATGGGCTTCTAGTTTGTGTGAAAATTATTATTTCTGTTAGAATACTTTTAAAATAATCCTGTCAGTGTGAAGAATTGTTTCCATTTTATTATCCTAGGTTTTGTAACATTTCATTTGTATGCCCCCCCATCATATATTAATGGATTTCCCTCCTATACCTCTCCAGCTAGAGAAAGAAGATTTCTTTTACTGCAATTCCCATCAGTACTTCAGAGAAAATGTTTTTGTTACAGGCAATTTGAGTGAATATCTAGTCTTCTAAACTAATTGAGAGTTTGAACAAACCCTCTGTTTCCAAAATGTCATCTTCAATGAACAAAGGGGAAAAAGACAAAGCAAGTTGTTGCAGGTATTTCAAGTTAAAAAGAAGATTAAATTTAGGGCTGTAAACCTTATGAGATTACTCCAGTTTTGCATGAGAACTGTGCTGTTCCTTATAAAAACAGTTCCTCTACAACAGCTGATTGAATTCTGTGAACATATGTAGAAGACAGTATCACATTGTGTCAGTGTGAGCTGAAATTCTCCCCGCACCGACAATAACCAGGCTAGCCCAGTCTGGGAGCGAATGAAAGCTGTATTTTTTGTATCTCAAGCACTTCTCAACTCACATAATGATGCAATTAACCAATTGCATACCAATTACTTGCATATGGTGAAGTTTGTTCCAAACTTTTTTCTTTTTAATTAAAAAAAATCACAACTGTTGAAGACAAGAGACAACAAATAGTACACAGTGGGACTTCTTTTCTTACTGATTTGATCAGTAGTAGGTGGAACACACCAACAGAAATAATGAAAAATTTATCAGGGATATGATTTAGGGATTACTCTGCAGCCTTGGTTTCATGATGTATGTAGAAGAGGGGAAAAAAAGATTCAACATCAGGTAAATTGGCACTAAGCTGCAAAAAGTGTGAAGTTCTGGCTTGCTGCCTGTGGATAAGTTTTGATGCAAGAGTGAATGACTTCAAGAAAAGTTTCTGGTCTTCCTCATACACTGAAGCTACTAAAATGTTGCCCTAACTTCAGTGCATTAAGGGCTGAAAGCAGAGTGCTGGTCTTGACACTCATCCCCACAGGCAGCCACCAGCAAACCCAGGGAAATGTAGACCGTATCGAAGGACCTGTCATCTCTCATGATAAGGAAAACTCCTAGCAGAGGTGATTGCACAAGGTGGTTTTGCCACTTACATTTCTAAGAAGCACTCTACAGCATCATTCACCCAGCACACTCTCTCTGGGAAAACTCAGGGCCTCAAAGTAGAGAATGGCATGATCCCTTTTGTAATCCTTTTATAGAAATACAGCTCTGTATTATATAGAAACTGTATTATTCTCTATTAAACTATATTATTTGTAAAATAATGGTTGGACTTGATGATCTTGGAGGTCTTTCCCAACCAAAGCAATTCTGTTATTCTGTGATAAATTTGCACAATTTTACTTCAAATCTTCAGAGCTATTATTCCAAGCATTTTTGAAAGGACCTTTAAACAGTGTCATGCTAAGATGTTCTACCTGAGTTTTTCTGCAATGTAGTTCTTCCACAAGCTTACCTTATTTGTATATAATTCCCTTCTAGTTTTCATTTAGCCCTGAAGAGAAGGACTTGGGGCTATTGATGAATGAAAAACTAGAACTGTGTGCTCACAGCCCAGAAAGCAAATTGCATCCAGGGCTGTATCAAGGGAAACATGGTCAGCAGGCTGGGGAAGGTCATTCTGCTCTAGTGAGATCTCATCTGGAGTGTTTTGTCCAGCTCTGGCACCCACAGTGTAAGAATGATGTGAATCTGCTTGATCAGGTCCAGAGGAAGGCCACAAACATGATCAGGGAGCTGGAACATCTCTCCTGCAAGGACAGGCTGAGAGTTGGGGTTGTTCAGCCTGGTGAAGACTCTGGAGAGGCCTTATAGAGTACTTCTAGCACTTGAAGGTGGCCTACAGGAAAGATGGAGAGGGATGTTTTATTAGGAAGTGTAGTGATAATGGTTTTAGACCAAAAGAGGGTAGATTTAGATTAGATAAGGAAGTTCTTTACTGAGAGTATGGTGAGGCAATGGAATAGGTTGCCCAGACAAGCTGTGGATGCCCCCTCCTTGGAATTGTTCAAGGCCAATTGGGATGGGGTCTTCAGCAACCTGATCTAGTGGAAGGTGTCCCAGCCCATGTCAGGGAGCTTGGAACTAGATGGCCTTTAAGGTCCATTCCACTGCAAACCATCCCATGACTCCATGATTTATATTTGCTTCTCTGTAGAAAGCAAGCAGCGAAGATCCTGTCTGTCTTTGAAGGTGATAGCAAAATGTTGACAGCTAAAACACAAAAGAAAGACTGTTCCAGAAAGAAATGTTTTGTCTGTGAACATTGACAATATCTGGTTTAATTCACATACTGCACACATGTATTTGAAGAACGTTTGAAGAATCTCACACAGATTCATAGAATAAGGCAGGTTTCAAAAGTGACCCAGACAGAACAGCAGGAGGAAGTACAGCCTGACAATTGCATTGCTGTATTTTTTGAAGAACCAGGCTACCTTAGCTGATACCTTTTGATATACAAGGCACCTATCTATCTCTCAGATCTGTAACTGTTCACATAGCCTACTGACCTGTATTTAGGCTTTGAGACAGTTCTGATTTCAAGAGGAAATAAAGCACTCATGTGGCCTTGAGGATTTTAAGGCAAAAATTTGATTTGACTTAAAAGTGATCACACGGCAGAAAAATACATCTGTAACAGTGTATCTTTAGCACATCATTGGAAAAAGATAAATCCAAATTAATCACTGATATCAAGTTTGTTTGGAGACCTTTTTTCACATCCTGAATGTTCAGATTGATTGAGGCTGACAGTTTGCTCTTGTCAGTAAATAAGGATAAACCCCCCGCCATGTCATATATAATTGGATGTTTCATCTTTTGTTTCAAAGGCTTGGAGAATGGCTCAGTATAAATAAAATCACAGCTCTCATGTGAATGTCTAAAGAAGGAAATGACAGTTTGTCAAAACTAAGCTCCTTTTGAACAATTCAGAAAATTAAACTGTATCAATAATAAATTATTTTCCAGAATTTCTAGAAAACAAAGTCATCAAAGTCTCTGTCTTCCATTTAGGCCATTTCACTCTCATATTTTAAAAGAGAGCATAACTACAGAGAAGTAGAGAAAATATGCTAGGATTTCCCCCTCCTCTCTCCTACTCACTAGTAATGCTTCTGATGGTCCTAAAGCCAATTTTAGAAAGACTCATAGAGAAAATCAATAGTGGTTGCTCCTCTGTCTGTATAAGCTTGACTACTTCTACCTCTGAAAAGATATCCTTTTTTTCCTCTTTCTACAGACTCCTCTTTTGCACTTCTAGACAGGGGTGGCAAACATTTACATTATTGGTTAATAAGAGGTTCAATATTCAGGTGTGATTGAAAGTAGTCATGGTTAACTTGACAGGTTGAGCCTCTTTCCCTTCCCTCACACAAGCCCCAGAGAGATCAAGTATTGTTCTGCTCCCATATGTAAAAATGGCACTTCACTTGGAGTCTTTAGATTAGTAGACTAGGTACTTTCTAAAACAAATTAAGTCGATATATCATATCAGACACATTTTTCAGTCAGACTAGGAGACAAAATTTGGCCAAGTGGCTTTTCTAAACTAAATCATACAAAAGCTGGATTGTAGCATCTTTCTTACCAGGAGAGGCTGAGAGTCCTGGGGATCTTCATCCTGAAAAAGAGAAGACGGAAAGGGGATCTTATCAGTATTATATGAGTACCTCAAGGACAGGTGTGAAGATGATGGGGCTAGGCACTTTTCAGTGGTGCCCAGTGATAAGACAAAGGGCAATGGGTACAAACTAGAATACAGGAGGTTTTACTTGAACTTGTCTCCATCTCCGCAGACTTTCAAAATCTGTTTCTGCACAGCCTGATCTAGAAATACCTGCTTTAGCATGAGGGTTGGACTAGGTGATTTCCAGAGGTCACTTCCAACCCCTACCATTCTGTGATTCTGTGAAAGCCTTTTCTAGCACTATGGAGATGTAAAAGAAATGGATCATTAATGAACAAGAAATGCATTAGCGCTTTTTTGCTCTGGTAGCTGCACGGATGATGATCCTATAACTTACACAAAACTCCTCCAAAAGTGCCCCACATCTGTTTCAATATGTTCAAGACCATTCAACCAAGTAAAATAACTAAACATTTTTATCACACCTTTTTCATGTCTCTTTAGTGACTGACTAAAACGTGCAGAAGAACCTTAAAATTGGGGTAACAGGAAACATGAGCTATTTTTGGAAGCCTTTAGGTACAGAAAAAAAATTTAGTATAATGAATCCCTGTATCACTGTGAAAAGCATAAGCAGAAAGGGCCATTTCTGGTATCTTACCTGACTCAGAGCAGAAATGAACTAGCATTTTTTAAACAGCCCTTTCTTAATTAGTAATTACAGATTTGCTCCTTCTTGACATCAGTCACACCATGTCCTCTCCATACAGGCTGAGATTAAAGGGAGGGCTCACTGTGGCCAACTTTAAATGCAGCAGATGGATATCTATGAGATCTCTCTCCATCCTTCCTTCTTCCTGCTCCAAAACAATCCTTTTTATAACAGGCCCAGCAAAACCATTTTAACTACACCTCCCAAGCTCTCCTCCACAGTTCACCAGGGAAGTCCAATTAAAAGATTAAGAAATTGAGGGCAAAAGAATTCCAGCAAACTAAAGCACTTCTAGTTGGAGTGTATTGCCAATAGCTCGCTGATAGATAAAATAAGTGTCTCTCTGGGAACAGATCTCTGGGAGCAGGTCTGATGATTTCTGTAGTGTGGCACAGTGAAGAGGGGGGAGGAAGATGCTTACTTAGCCAGCTGATCCAAGACCTAAGTATACTTAGTGGGACCACTTACCTGGAGGTCAGCAGAATTTAAAAGAAACTAAGATTCTAAGGTACATAGACACTTATAGGTGTAATTATTATTTCTCAACAGTTATATCTTTTTCTTAAGCACCCACTCCAAAGATTATAAAAGAAGGTCAGGTACTTCTTTAGAAAGTATCCTTTCCAATTTCCTGGTCCTCAAGTCGCTCACTACCACACAAGTGTATCGAGAGTTGTCACACAGAACAGGTATAGAGGGAAACCAGCAACAAATGTTTTGATTGCAATAGGTTCATAGAACTTCAGGCACTACAGACCTGTTGTGTTTTCAACTTTGGATTTACTGTTGCAATAAACAGGGATTGTTAGGTTTAGTTGCCAGAACCTAAGATCCTGTGTTGGACTGCTGGGTTATTTTGTTCTAAGCAACCTGTTCCTGCAGAACCTGTGAGCCCACTTAGGAAAGGAGAATGATAACTCTTGATTATGCAGCTTCTCTGTGGAATGAACTCCCTGGTAACACAGTTTTCTGAAGTGGACCTAAAACACTGGGTGTGTTAGCAAGAACAGTCTATTTGAATTTCAAACAAATTCCTCTCTGTCAGTCTGAGTGGAATATACTGATTTTAAGATAAATCCTGCCTGAGGAGAGAAGGTAGCTCATGAAGCAGCAAACAGGATCAGCATAAACATATTAATAATGCAATTATTATAACCCAACAAACAAGACAGAGTGAGAAAAATAATTATCAATATGAGAGCAAGGTGAAATTGGTATCTTGCAGCCACGCTGCTGCTGATATTTGTGAGAATCTGCAGAGGCAATTTAAGTATGTGTCCTAAAAAACCTTAATGCCTTGCAGATTGATAAGATGATGTGGTCAGAAAGAATGTTACCAAATATCACCTTTGGTGCAGTTTAGATCTCAGCTGGGTAGGTGAAAGACAGCTGGACTCTTTGTGCCAGAAAGCAGAACCTTTGCAAAGAGGAAATAAAGCCAGTGACCTCTGCAAACTGCTGTTAAAACCTCTGGACTCTTGATTCATAATCCCACTTCTCCCCATATGGCTTTAGTAGGTGAATTGTTACCACAGCAAACATGGGGTTTAGACAGGCATATAGTAGTCTTTATACTGACACAAATGTTTTGCTTGAATGAGATAGAAAATATAAAGTACTGCTTAGTGAATGATCTTCATATTACTGCCAACAGTTGTAAATAAGACATGAGGGAAATAAAAACATTTTTCTCAGCAACTATCTACTCTCTGCAAGGTGAAGACCAAGACAAATTGAGGCAGTGTTCCAATTATTCTTCCTCCTTGAGGAAATCTCACAGTTGTTCCTCTTTAGATAAAAAAAAAAAAGTTAAAAAATATGTTATGAAATTATATTTGCATTACAGATAGGAGTTTGTACTTTTGAAAATAAACTGAAGGATGCCCATGGTTTCTTTTGCCAAGGAAACATCACTGAATTATATTGGGTTTGATATCTCTTGTCATGTCTTCGTGATATTATTGATTTAACAGTTATAACTGACAGAATATGAATTCTAACCTGATAAAGAGAGTTTTAGAGGTTTTAAGCCAAAAAGCAGTCACTGTTTAAGGCAGTAGGATTACAAAATTCTCAGATTATATTTTGATATTTAAAAAGTTCCAAGAAACCTCCAGATACTCCCCAGAACTCATTATTGTTTTTCAACTAGTCCTTGTGAGAATAAAAAGAGGAACAATAAGAATTTGCAACCAGAGGATTCTACTGTAAATTTCAATATGATTTTAACTGACTTTGAATGGCTGACCTGCATGGTTGGATGAAGGAAACAAAGCAAACAGTGAAGACCATTTTCTGAAAGTAGTGTAGGATAAAAAAGAAAATTAATTTCATGATTAGCAATGCATGGCAATCTGACCTTCAAATGGAAGCAGCCTCTTAAATTCCATCTAGAATCATTCAAAAATAGCTCTCTCTCTCACTATATATATATGTATATGCACATATATACATTATACATTTTTATATATACAAAAAACTTTGCAAAATACCTCATAAAACTGGATCAAGAACGCAGACAATCTGCTGGTTTAGCACAAACTGGTTCTATCAGCCAGATAAAAGAGGTTCATGTGCTGAAGTCTTTTGAGTAGAAGACTGATCTCAAATTTTCAACACCCCTCAAACAGGACATTTTCAAAACTTTTAAACAAGATTCACTGTCAGTTTTATGGGTAGTCAGACCTGCAATACAGTCTTCCTTGGGACTGAACACACAGCAAGCAGAAAAAGGCCTTGCACTGAAGGAAGTATCCCTTGTCACAGCTACCTCCTCTTTAATTTAAAGAACCTTCTTCCTGATGTTCAAAGCTCAGTGATTTTCTTTGCTTATGGCTGAGGAGAATCGAGCTGCAAGCACAGAAAGCTCCAGCAGTTTTTCAGTGCTAGGAATAAAGATAATCTCCTGTGCATGTAAACAGCAGTTGTACAGAGACATTTTTATATTTTCAGCTCTGCCACGTGATCTAGTGCCCTCACTGAGTATTCATGAAGACCATGGTGATATGTTGACATCTATGAAAAAAATCTATTGATATGGAATTCAAGAAGTTTGTTTTGTCTGTTTATGTCAAAAGTAACAGACTACCAATTATTTAAATATGTTTTGGAACAAAATCAGTGTAATGTATCTCTGAATAAGAAAGTAATATTACTGCTGATTTTCATATGGGTTTGATTAAATACTAATTCCTCAGCTCTAATCAGTGAAATGTTGACTCTTCAGTGGGCTTTTTCCTCTTCTCTCAAATAACTGAAAAGTAAAGCCTGGAAGTAAGTTTATAAAGTACTTTATAGCCAAACTACTGCAGCTGGTAGTTTATAGCTGTTTAAGAAATTATTTTAAACCTTGGTTATAGAGGTCACCCACTTCATATGGAAACATTTTGTTGATCAAAAGATTATCATCATAACTGAAAGATGATCAGCTACTTGAATGGTGCCAGGTTTGAAGACAGGGCTGCCTCTTCCTACCAGGAAGATTCCCAAGTTATGCACAATTCTGCATTCTCCAGAGTGAGCTTTTTCTCAGCCACTCCTCAGCTGTCTTTGCAAGGCAATGTGCTTGATGAGAAGAGCAACCCCTGGTTACCTATTGCTCTTTTGTGAGATATGTGCCAATGTAGCCAAGCCAATAAAGAGATCAAAAGTACAGGTACTTGAAACTTAGAAGACTGTAGCTGAATTTAATCTGATATCTATATCAGGAGTATAACAGTACATGAACACTGGTTTTTGGATAGTGTGAAAACTAAAATGTTGTGGAAAAACCAGAAGTAATTTACAAGCAACAATATCAATTTCCTTGTGATAGCTTTGAAATAAAAAGGCATATAAACCCCCCCAAACATTAATTTTCTTCAAGAAAGTCTTATCTGTTTTTTTTTTTTTTTAGTGCTCCAAACATTTTACTGGCTGTTTCATGAAACATCTTGCACTGAGAAATGAAAAAGACTTTTTTTTTTCCCCTTTATACGTCAACAGCACATAACTCAGTCCTTGCAGTTACAAAAATGAGTCATATTTGGTTTATGGTACTTTGTAGTTACCCTCCAGAAATAAATTTTGCTGGCAAATCAAGCAAAAAGGCCCATCTGAAAGATGGCTCTGTTAATTTTCAGACATCATATTGCAGGAGGCAAACACATGGAATAGGGAAGCAGTCTGGAATCCATCCATGCAATACACTCTAATTATAACTTGTGTGTCATCTTTCCAATAGACTGTGTGTTTACCAGAAACTGTCACTGACTTTTGACAGATGTGAGAGCAATTGGGTTGAACAGTGCTTTCAACCTGTGGGAACTCCAGAGTGTCTTCTTCTATTTATGTTTTTATTTCTTGGTATGGTGCATGCCATCATTTACTGTAGAGCTCCAACATGGGTGAGTAGTCCAGTTTTTCTTGGTAGTCAGCAGAGACAATTGACCTTTGGAGGCCATTTTAGAGTACTTAGATTCATCTTTGTCTGTTGTTTACTTATGGAGCTTAGATTCCCTAGTGCAAGCACATAAATCAGGTCATTTCCAAGCATTAAAAAAAAAATGCAGCATCATTACATTTTCAATAGTGGGTATTGATCTCACATGTAAGCAAGTCAGTATGAGATTTTAAGGAGCTTTACCTGGTCACTGTATTTTTAATGACTGTTTCATGTAAAATGAATAGAATGAGTGACAGAACATAGCCTTGTACATGTGGGTGTGCTTTAACAGCAAAACCCCATTCACATAAATTACTCTTTTAAATATTTTAAACATTTGTTTGCTTTTCTAAATCATTTTACCTTTTAGATTGATTTGTATAACTAATGAGGTGATATATAAACATAGCAACCTTTGCTGCTGATTTTGTCCTTTGTTCAGATCCACAGGATGCCTGTTGTGGGTCATTATCTAAAATCCTTAAGAAGAAAAATCAACATGATGTAAGAATTCCTAAGAATCCTATGAAAGCGTACATTGCAAATATCAAGCTGTCTGCCTGAGCTGCCCAAATTTGGTTCCCAAGTCTTGAATTTTTAAAACTAAAGTCATAAAAATGTAGAATTGCTTTATTAATAGGAAAATTACACAGGTGATGTTTAGCTTGGTGAAGAGCTGGTAAGCAAAGTGACTACTCAGCATAATTTTCATGATTGAGCTCTGGGTAGGAGTCTTGGCAAAGCAGCCAGACTTCCATGGTCATTGATTCCTCAGATGTATTTTTTTAAAGTTTTGGGTCTACATGAATTTGAATTTATACTGTCTAGCACCTTAAACTTTTGCTATTGTGTATACTGTGATGCAAAACATTTTCATTTCCTGGACTGCACAATAAAGAGACTCATGTACGCACACATGCACACACAGACACACACACAGACACATACAAAAACACTTTCCCAACTCCAAAATGCTAGTAAGGAAAATCCCATGTGAAACCAGAAGTTTCAAAGTTGATGTAGAGACTCACAGAACTGACCCCACACATCATATTTAGCTTCTTTAAATGTTCTCTAAGATTAAAAGTGTAGGTTGTTTGTTTGTTTTTAAATCAATATTCCCTGAGAACCATTGACTAAGCAAAGGCAAACAAAGCTGGGTGTTGTCAAAGAACCGATACTTCAATACTAGTGATTAAATTCCTGCTGCTCCATCACACTGAAATGGCCTTACCTTACCTTTCCACAGTGATTTCATGCAATATACCTTATCTAGAAAGTCCTTTCTAGAGCTGGATTTCTTTATATAGCTGATAAAGTAATTAATTTGAATAATTGTCAGTTCTGTTCATTACTTGCATGCATCTTTACATCCTTTGTACAATGTATGTAAAGGAAAAAGGGAAAATATTTCTCCTTTTTTTAAAAAACAAACCCACAGTTACAACTGTTTTTCAGTGAAGCTTACTGCAAATCATTATGAGTTTGAAGTAAATACTGGCTGGATTTATTGCTATATCTATATTGAATCTACTTAATAAAGTTCAATATGAAAGGCCTTGACTTTAGTAACTCACTAAACAAATCTAGTAATGCAAGAAGCCAAACATTATGTATCTCTAGCACAAACTCTTAAGCCAATATCAGGGTGATTAATAGGGGGACTCAGGCAAGCACTGCTCAAATCTGTTTTTCTTATAAATTTCCTTCTAAGCACCACTGGAAATCTCTAAGATTACTGTTGTGAAACTGCTTTTGTTATGGAAGTCTAGAATGGGCTATGATAACTATCTGCTCATTATTATTTTTTACATGTCAAATTATAGCATCATCAACTGAATCAGGATGCAAGCTACAAATTATTTGTGCGATTGCATCTTCATTTTTTAAATTTGATTTCACTATTTCTCATTTCTCTTAGTAAAGGAAAAAACAGGGCAGATCCAAACAGTAACTGCCAAAGGTAACAGTCATTACCCTGAGCAAACCCATGCAGGGGGGTAACTTGGGCTAATGAAATATCAGCTGTAAATAGCTGCTGCTTAAGTGACTCAATACTTGTTCACAAGCAGCACAGCAACAAAACCTGTTGCAATTATTCTGCTTAGTGTAACACATTCCCATGTTTATCCTAAAGGACCTACCTTCTGCCCAAACTCAACAAATTATTTAGCCTGTGATTCAGACTAATTACTGCTCTGAAAAGATGATTTTCATCCTGGCTTCAGGCAAGAGATATATTTCGGCAGTTTTATGAGACCAAGCAGCAAGGCACAACGGGAGCTGGTCAGTTAATGCCCGAGACCCAAACTCCACATCTCACACATTTCCAGATGTTTTCCCTAAGCCCACTTCATTCTGGCTGGGGCACTGAATATCCATCAGACACCACAGCACACATCATGTGCTCTAGAGCATATGATATCCTCAGCTCAGCTTCAGATAGGAGGCAATCCCCAGGCTCACCCTGAGTGGGGAGAACCAAAGGACAGGAACTAGATCAGCCAGGTCTTTGTTTCAGAAACACATTCTTGATAAAAATGCTAACGTAGATATAGCCTAAGTGAATCCCTGGGTTTCCTTGCATTCAGCTTTATTGTATGTGTTTTCTACATCCTTCACTGCTGTTCTTAATAACAATTTAGGCAAGAATTATTGAGAGTAGATCTCCAAAGCCTAATTTACACAGGTGTAAATCCATGGCTGAACTGCACTTGTGACCTTAGGGCAAACAACTTTATCCAAAGCAATTTGGATGCATTACATTAAACTATTACAGGGGTTGTTCTGTGAACAGGATTCTTTATCCAGTTTCTTATTTCAGTTAAGCTCACTGGTTTGCCCATCCAGGATATTAGCTCATCATTGTCTCTCAAGGGAATATTAGCCTTTAAAATAAATACAAAAGAAAATCTGCTGTGTAGGGATTTAAACAATTCTGTGTGGACCTGTACCCCTAATTCTGCTCAAGTTAATGTCTTTGGCCCAGCTGATACTAATTCTCTGTTGTTTTCTGTAAGAGAAATTTAACTCAACGAATTTGAATTCAGATCTCTCAGAGCAAATTATGGTTCTATAATGTGGCTGGTATGGAAAAAAGGCTTCAAGAATACATTTAAAGGTAGGAGAAACAACTTAGTTACTGCCTGCCTTTGCAGTTATGGTGGAAAATAACAGACCTTTCCCTATGTTTGTTAAAAGTGATGAATTGAGCAATGTTTTCTATTCTTCAAGTATTTTTCTACTGACCTGAACCTGACAGAGTCCAGTATCATTTAGCTTTGCTTTATGCAGAAATTGAATCATAGTCTCAGACGAAAATGTACAAAATCAGGGAGATGGTCAAAGGAAGACATATTAATTGTGGACAACTTCCCAGACTATTTTATGATAATTCAAATAAACTTTGCGATTATTTTTTTTAAACTTTTATCTCTTCTTTGTATACTTTGTGATGAGAATAAATGTTTCTAACACAAATTTTACAGCTCAGTTTGGCACTAAATTCAGTCAAATAGCATTGATGTCGAAGTAAGATTTGACTCATTACCTACAACTATTTGAGATTCTGTCAAGTTTTGCATTAATTACAGTATTGTGATTATTTCCATGGTAACTTGTATTTCTGTGCACTCAGTGTCTATAGCCTTGATGAGGTACACAATGTTAAAGGGGAATGCAGGCATAAGGGTGTTACTCTGGAAATACAATAATCGTAATGAGCTAGCCAACAGTCCAGAGCTGGTCTGGACTCATTGGTGTGAACTGCTACACAGGCAGCCCACAGGCAAAGCACAGTTTAGATTGTAATTAACTTCTATTATACATCAGCCAGTCACTGATGTGGAAAAGGACGAGTTCCTCAAATGGAAAGTATCCTGCCCTGAAACCATGTGGATCTGATCCTGATCATGATGGTTTAAATAGTGTGAAGAACTCAAAGTGCAGATGTCACTGTGACTGCTGGTATGCTTCTGACCTCAGCTTCTCATGCCTCTAGCATTGTACCTTGCAGCCTGACTTCATCTGCTGCTGTTAACAGATCTTACTCCTGCCTGTTCATACATTCCCACATTGCACCAAACATTTAATACCAGAAAAGTGATTAATATTATTAGAGGGTCAAATATTTCCAGAAGCTTTCCATGTGTTTTCAGAGTTCTTGTTGGGTTTTGCTCAAACTTAATGTTGCCTTTGAAATCATAATCAATGGTTTTTCTTTTCCCACATAAACATTATCTCCATTGTTTTGAGTAATCAATGATTAAAAAAACTTTATCCCAGAGAAGCAGCGTAGCAACGTCGCTTGTATGAGTAAAAGAAATCCCTGCAGAAAGAGATGTTTATAGAAAAATTACCCTAAAATCAGATTTTTCTCAGGAAATGACATCTCATTACACTATGGCTTTCTTGGTCCAAATGTCCTGAGTCTGAGCATAAACATGGCAGCCCAAGTATTAAAATCAGTCACTACAAATCTATCAGATTTACCGGTCCTTGAAAACATCATCCCTCTTCACTATTATTTAGGCTTATTTGCAGAAAATGTGGACACCATGATAAACCAAACCCAGCATTTGATTCTTTTTCCAAGTAACTTGATGGAAAATTTTCTCTTTGACTTCATCACTAGAGAATCAAATTACTTTTTTTTTTTTTTTCAATACCGATGGCTTACACAGGCAATATATTTTTTTGCAGACCCTACAGAAAAGGTTCAGGATAACTCATAAACTGGAGATGACTCCACTAAATGAAGTTCTGTCCATTTTCCCTGAAAAATTACTTTTGTGGTCCTATTTCTTTCCTTACAATTGCACTTTCTATTGTTTTGTGTTTCTTGAATTAAAATGCAACTGAAGTTTATGCCATCCCCATTTCATTTTCATGCTTTAAGATCTTAATGAAATGTCACAAGATTGCTTTATTAAAGGGATTTGCATTGGACTAAATTTGTAAATCAACCCTAAATTTTCTCTGTGTTGAAAGATTTCCAGGTAGTGGCTGCACAGCTATCATCAGTGAGCTTTTTCCTGGGCTCTCCTGCTTCTAGTCACATTTGTAGGATTCTTTTTTCTCTCTGGCAGGTCACAATGTTATATGCAATGCAGGCAACTAATGCTCACTGCTGTAAGAACTGATCTCAGCCCAATCTTCATCTGTGAAGTGGGTCATAATGTTCTTGCTCTTCCAATCATGAAAGGCAACAAGTGCTTTTTCATAGATCTTGCCAAGCAGGTAAGAATGCCAGTTCCAGTGGCTTAACTGTTGTTAGTGATAAAATGTACTGATTGAAAGGAAATCTTTCTTTTTTCCTTTTTTTGGTAGCCATAGCATATTATTCATAACAAATTGTCCAGAAGGAAAGGAAAAAGTGACATAAAAACTTTTAATGTTTAGAGCTGGTTATATGTCTTTAGATATGGGAATACTTTAACAAAATCTCTTCTGAGGCTAAGCTATTCTGTTAGTTCTACAACACTATTTATAGGAGCTATATAGCTAGCTACATACACAGGAATTTTCCACATGGCTATCTGAGCAGTGATTGAGTACTTGTAATTCTTTGACATATATCGAGTAATTAGGTATGGTTTGATCACAGGCACTTATAAAAAAATATAAGGAATATTAAGAGTAATTTAAAATCAAGGATTTTTTTCTGATTTAGGACAAATAAAACCCAGGAGAGTATTTACAATTGCTGGCAAGAGCCATTTGTTTAGTAAGATCAAATAACTGCATCTGAGGTGAAGCTCAGGGTTTTGATTCTTATTACTAATTGATCCACTTTCACTTTGTGGGAAGCTATTCTTGGTGCTCACTTGGTTTTAGAGAATTGATAATTCACATGCATGAGCAGGGAACTGATACACAATTCACCTCACCTCTTGCCATCAGGTCCAGAAAGGAAAATTGTATTGTGACTGTTTTCTGCATTAGGTATTCATGGGTCTCTGGACAGTAGTGCATCTGAGCAACTGACAGACTCCCTGGGAATTTACTAATGACAAGGGGGGGGGGGGGGGGGGGGGGGGGGGGGGCAGGAAATCTGATTACTTCCTTACTAGAGCATTAAAAAATGCTATGAAAAAAATGAGTCTACATCCCTCAGACCTCTTTTTCCCAAGGATAGTGCTTTTTTTTTTTTTTTTTCCCCTGCCTTCCCCCCCCCTCCCCTCCCCCCCACTTATAAAACATACCTCATCAACTCTGGAGAACATAAATCCAGCCTGCTCTATTTAAGAAGACAATACAATATATGATACAACAGGCTTACAGGTGATAGTGCTAATATGGAAAGTAGGCTGCCTTTTCCCCTTCTGTCCTCCAGTTTGAAAGTCTAGTCAGGGACAGTGATTGCAAACAAAGGCAATTCCTCCTGTTTTCTCTTGTTTTTTAACTGAAAATGCAAACTCCAACCACAGGGACACCTTTACTCCCTTTTGCTCCCGTGCCAATCTGCTATTTTCCAAGTCTAGGTCTTGTCACATTGTGAAACAAGCTGCGAATCAGCAAGGCTGTAGCATAACGCAGGGAGTAAGAACTTCAGCAAACAGAAGCTTTGTTTCTTTCCTGCAATTTTGGAGGTTTCTTCCAGTGTGTTCTCATTATGCAGTGCCTGCTATCACTCAGAGAAATTGCCAAGGTGATGCTATCATACAGCTAACATTGTGTATTGTACCTTTACTGCACTTCTCAGAAGATAAGGTATAAACATTTGGTCAGACATAGAGAACTGAGGATATGGTATCACATAAAAAGCCCGGTTTTACCTCTGAGAGGAAACAAGTTACAATTCTCCTGATAAATTATAGTCATATTTCCCATACCATGCAATCATGGAGAGTTTTAGAGACTCCAGTTACTAAGTAGCAGCCAAACCACCAGCACATCCACTCACCACTGAGGGCTCTTCTGGGATATTTTCACTGGATTAGCTACAACTACAATTGAAGTAATACTTGACCGGATGTTAAATTGGATTATACTCAAATTCTTAAAGCACTTATCTCAAATATCAATTTTATTGCATGAGCTGGCATGCAATTAAAAGATTATTTAATGGCATGTCCAGATCTCAATCCTAAGTGACTAAAAAACGAAAAACAAATATATTTTTGTGCAAGCTCTACAATTCGTGATAACACAGTAAGAAAGTCAAAGAATTTTAACTGCCCTTGGAAGTATTTGAAGTTGATGAAACAGAAAATCAATACACTTTATACTGTATAAAAATACAGAAAAGGGCAGCATTAATTTTCTGAGGGAACACTGAAACTCAGCTTGCTGGAAAGTGAATCCATACCCACACACAAGACAATCCAGATATGCTGCCAGTGACATTGGTGAATTCTTCACACCATCATCTTAAGCAATCATCTGTTAACAGGAACATTAATTTCGATGATTACCCCATATTTATTCTATTATTATGAGGAAAAAGCTAAGCACATTATGGTGGATCACTTCCATTTACATTTAGAAATGTAAATTCTATTTTACACGTGCAGATTATAATTGGTTTCAAAACACAGATGCCCCCATACACACTACTGAAAACTTAAGAATTCAGCTTCCAGATTTAGAATAGGTGTTTGGTTTAAGTGCTTCCAAAAGCTGACTTCTTTTTCTTCTGGCAAACTTTTCAATAGTAGCAGTCATTTAAAACTGTTTACCCCAAACTTTATATCAAATGTATGTGACCCCAGTGAAATAAAGCAGCCTCTGCTTCTTGTTTCAGCTAAATCAGTTTATCAAGTAGTAGGCTTTCTGTAATTGACTCCCTCTATTAATGTATTTTCAGCAGTTCACAAAGTGTCTGGTAAAATCAACTAATATTTTTTTTTAGCCAAGAATTCTAGGAGACAGTTTAATTTATATATTCCAACATTTCCTTGCCTTTTTCATAGTAAGATGTTGCTAGTCATGGTCCAGCCTAAAATCCATTCTGATATTGAGCTCTTTTTCTACAGCACTGCTAACTGCCTTGCCTGTTGTTCCTCACCTGGATCGGTGTAGATGCTATCCTGACTAAAAGGAAGTAGCATTGGTGCTCATTTTTATCTCGAATCATACAATCATAGAATCAGGCAGGGTTGGAAGGGACCACAAGGATCATCTAGTTCCAACCCCCTTGCCATGGCCAGGGACACCTCACACTACATCAGGCTGGCCAGAGCCTCATCCAGCCTGGCCTTAAACACCTCCAGGGACGGGGCCTCAACCACCTCCCTGCACAACCCATTCCAGGCTCTCACCACTCTCATGGGGAAGAACTTCTTCCTCACGTCCAGCCTGAATCTCCCCACTTCCAGCTTTATTCCATTCCCCCTAGTCCTATCACTACCTGATATCCTAAAAAGTCCCTCCCCAGCTTTCTTGTAGGCCCCCTTCAGATATTGGAAGGCCACAATAAGGTCACCTTGGAGCCTTCTCTTCTCCAGACTGAACAGCCCGAACTCAATGCTTTTGATTTCTAAGCCTGCTCTTGAGTGTGTATTGACACTAGCAATGTCTGCAAATTACTGAACTCAGTCCTTATTCCACAGTCCAGATAACTGCTGAAATGACTGAAAAGGACATGGCTGAACTAAAACTTTTTGTAGTTACCCCATTTGATACATTAACTGGTTTTGACCTGGAACCATTTTTAAACCAGAAAACTTATTCTGAAAGACGCTTTCTCCTATGTATGCTGTAATCTCATTTCTATAGCCCTGCTACCTTAGTTTCTCCAGTTATTGTTATGATATTAAAGGCATATTATGAGTACCAAAAGTCAAAAACACATTTTTGAGATTTCAAGCTTAGTGCCTTTGTCATGTATGTTGAATTAAAGACAGCCCTTATGAGAAGCTAGGGCAATTAATCAAATTTTCAAAGGAAGCACTTTGGCTGCTTCATACAAAAAGCACCACTAAGTATTTAATTAAAAAAAAAAAGAGAAAAGATATATTGATGTGGTTTAAAGAAATGAGGATGCATCACTTAATCTTCATTGCCCTTTTTTCAGCATTTCAGTCAGGAAACTGTTCAGCCATACAGATTTCATTACTGACATCAATGGAAACATTAGTCTGTGTAAAAGCCTCTTGCACTATCTGTGCTTTGTCACATCTCGGCATCGTTTTCTTTCGATAAATCCCCCAGGCTCCCTCTTGTGGTTATCGAACACTGCTTTGCTGGTGGCTACCAAACCACAAATTAAAGACTGCTTTGCTCGAATAAAAACTAAGAAAATATAAATAACCTTAAAATGTAAGGCTTTTCATAGCCTTCTGTTGTGTACTCTAGGTCATAGTAATGTTTCTGGGACACATTTTTGAAAACTACATCAGAATTTCTTTTCCTCAAATTCTTGTTGGGGTTTGAAAAACAGGAAATAGATGACACAAGTAGCCAATACCTTAATATCCCAGAATATCCGTGTTAATGATCCAAATAGAACATCCAAATCCACAACTTCAATTAAGTACTTAGGCAAAATTCTCAGATACTCTGCATGTGTCACACTCTGAGCTGACCCACTCTTGTACCTTGGGTCTGACTCTGGATTTTCTCTTGATTCCACGGATATTGCAAACCAGCATGAGAGAATTTCTGGCTAAAATCGCAGTATATACAGTCCCTCTATTCCCTCTTCAGAACTTCTTATGGTTGAAATACCTGCATTTCATTTCCAATAAATAGCTAAGAACAGAGATAATGAAAAACAGAAATTGAGTGATAGCTACATATTTCTTTATGATCATTTTAAGTGATAAATACATTATGAGTGCAATCATGCTGGCATGTTTTGTTGTTCTGGTGTTTACTCTTCCTATATTTTTAATGGACTATCAGAAGGACCTATATCCTAGCCAGAAATGTGCAACAAGCAAGAATCTTTCATTCTTGTTGACTCTGAAAAACAGTTAGGGTACAGGAAAATATTCAAGATTATTCTCTATCTGCTCTTTTCCTTCCCTGCCTTTCAAGAAGTATTTTTATTTATTGTTGTAGTTCTATCAATTAAAATCCCTAGGATATTCTTTCCCCAGCTCACTATTCTAGGGGAAAAAAAACCCTTCATAACCACGTGCCTGTCTACATATATAAAATCTTTTTATTAAATTATATTTATGCATAAATTAGACATACAGCATTCTTCTGGAGAAACTGGCTGGGTAGAAAACTGGCTAAGTTAAAAACTGGCCAGTTGGCCAGACCCAAAAAGTGATGGTGGATGGAGTTAAATCCAGCTGGTGGCTGGTCAAAAGTGGTGATCCCCAGGGCTCAACATTTGGGCCAGATTTCTTTAATATCTTTGTCAACAATCTGGATGATGAAATCAAGAGCACCCTCAGTAAGTTTGCAGGCAACACGAAGTGGGGTGGAAGTGTTGATCTACTTAACAGTACAGAGTATCTACAGAGGGAACTGGAAAGGCTGCATCCATGGGCCAAGGCCAATTGTATGAGATTCAACAAGGCCAAGTGCTGGGTTCTGCTCTTGAGTCACAACAACCCTATGCAACACCAAAGGCTTGGGGAAAAGAGGCTGGAAAGCTGCCTGTTGGAAAAAGACCAGGGGTGCTGGTCCACAGCCAGCTGAATATGAGCCAGCGGTGTGCCCAGTTGGCCAAGAAGGCCAACACCACCCTGGATTGTATCAGAAACAATGTGGCCAGGAGAACCAGGGAAGTGTCTTGTGCTCAGCACTGGTGAGGCCACATCTAGAATACTGGGTTCCTTGTTGCAAAAAAGATGTGGAGGTACTGGGGTGTGTCCAGAGAAGGGCTTTCACCAAAGCTGGTAAAAGGTCTGGAGAGCAGGTCTTATGAGGAGCAGCTGAGGGAAGAGGGGTTGTTTAGCCTGGACAAAAAGAGGATTGAGGGAGACCTTCTCGCTTTTTACAACTGCTTGAATGAAGATTGTGGTGTGGATGGTGTTGGTCTCTTCTTCTTAGTAACAAGTGATAGAGCAAGAGGAAATGCCCTCAAGTTGCATCAGGAGAGGTTAGACTGGGTATTAAGAAACATTTCTTCACTGAAAGGGTTGTTAAATGCTGGAAAAGGCTCCCTAGGACAGTGGCAAAATCAGAATCCCTGGTGTTATTTAAAAGCGCTACTTAGGTTTATTGGTGGATTTGGCAGTGTTGGCTTAACAGTTGGACTTGATGATCTTAAAGGTTTTTTCCAACCTAAGCAATTCTGTGATGGAGAGATACAGATAGAGAGGTAGAATAAGTAAATAGATTCATTTACACATACAAGTGTATACTTGACACCTACTTTATGGCAGCTGCTAGCTGAAAAGGCTGGGAACCACAGCCTGCTGATGTCTGTTCATTTGTAGGAAACTCCAACATGCCTGAGTTGATCAAATGCTGAGAATGTGATGTTTTCCAGATTCAAATGTGGATTTAATTTTTGGGAAAGCTGTAGCTGGGCATGAAATGTGGCTATGGGTTACAGGGGATTTAAAAATGTAGGTATTGTTATGCAAATGGTCAAAGCTCTCTGTAGTCTGTAACTGGAGTGAACTCTTAAAGTATTCACATAATTTTAAGCCATCCTCACACATTTCACAGCAGTTTGTCTTCAGTACCAAAGAGACATCTGGTCTCTGAAGTATCCAGAAAATAATTGGTCCCTTTGATAGCCCAAACCTACAGGCAGCTCAGTACCTCACTGCTAATGATGCATCACTGTGTAGGTGTGCAATTTGTTGAAGTTCAGTCTCTCTGATGTTTATGATGGGCAGTCAAGGTTGTGTCTATAGGCATAAAATTGTGTTTTACCGAAAGAAACTTATGAATGTAATTTCTCTGCCCTCATAACTATATAAAATGTGCTCTCTGCTGTCTTTTACATTCTTAACAACAGTTCATTGTTCTCTACTACCTATAAATAGAGGCAAACTGCTGTAGAAAATGTTATTCATTATACAAATTTGACATGAAATCTTTCTGGTTTAGAGATGAGTAATAAATACAAACCACACTATTTCTATAACTGTCAAATCAACATAAGCAGCCATGAGTTACTTTGGTATTGATTGATTTGTCAGTGTATATTAGGTTGTCCACAGTTTTTTAAAATTTGATTAGTGATTGTTAAGCAGCTGAGAGAAATGTGAATGTGCTGTGTACTCCTCTTCAATAAGCTAACATAGCAAAAAAATCAAGCATTGAAATCTTCCTTGAGAATTTTTACAAGGAAATGAATATTCTAAGAGCCTAGAGCAGATTTATCCTAAGACAGTGGGAGTACAAAACTATTCTCTTCCATCATTGCTATCTAGTGTTATGCCTGTCTTTGAGCCACACATTTTTCTACCCTGCTGCAAAGAACCTCTCTAACTGCAAGCATCTTGCTCTTAGAAAAGATCACAATATAAAATAATAAGAAAAGTGCAGTAAGCTCATGAAACCAAATCCCTGAAGTATTTTAGTGTCATCTAGATTAATTTGGATAACCTTCACTGAGGATTTAAACACTATTCTAGGTTCTTTACAACTCAGAAGAAATAGGTTTTATCTATTGTGGTTTTTTTTTTTTTCCTACATTGAAAAAGATCAGAAAAGTTAATTCTATGAACAATTTTAATAAATACCAGCATATTCACATAAAGATAAAAGGAGTTACAGATTCACTCTTTAAGCATCTTTGGCATACTTTTCCTTTAAAAGCTTTTAACAGAAATGTACCAAAAAACAATACAAAAAATAAGACTGAAGTAATTGAAAATGGTTTTTACTTCTTAGTTTCTGTGTCTATACTTTTTTCTTTCCAGTGTGTGAGTTGTGGATTCATTTTAAATAAATAATCAAGCACTGGTTGCCATAAAAAAAAACAAAACAAAACCCATCAAACAAACAAAAAAAAACAAACAAAAAAAGACAAACAAAACCAACCAAACCAAACCGAACCAAGCTTGCATTTTAACCAATATTATTGTATTAAAGTCTTAAATTAATATGTCCTTATTGGCTGGGGTTATCTTTAATAAATTACTTTTTATAAAAAGCCAAGGCTCAGGTACAAAGCTGAAACAAACTGACAAGGCTTCATCTGAGTCAATATATGTCAGTGATAGATTTCAACCTCAGTTAACCTAGGGATCAAATACTGCTAGAAAAACAGAAATAGATTCACAAAGCTGTGCAAATTCTATATTCTACTGACCTAATGCTGTGGTTGCCCTCAGTGTTCCTGGACATTTAGTGAGATATTAGTGAGCATATTTAGCACTCAAAAATTGTATTTTTTATTAAAAAGTATAGGTTTCAAAGGCTGGCTTCCAAAATGTTTTTGAAAGGAGGAGAAATAAAAGGAATAGCAAAAAGCCAGCCAACCTAAAGTTACTTTGTCTTCTTTTCTGTGACAAAACCTAACTGAAACTCGAAAAAAAAATCATTATTTCAAAAATACTGAAGAAAATACAAGAATAATTTCTGTGACAGAAAGAGTTTGTCACTGTGTGCAGCTAATAAAATATGAAACTGCCCAGTTTCATGTTGATTTCCACAGGTCATGATACCTTGGGGTGAAACACTTCAAAAATAATGTCATGAGGGGTTTTGGTGACTGAAAGCAGTCACAGTTTCTCTTGGTCCAAGTCAGAGCTGGCAACACAAAGGACTAGGCTGTATGCAGGACTGAAAGGAAAAGTGGGACACCAGAAGACATAGAATATGCATACTCCACAATTGCATCTACTGTCAATGCTTCCTGAGGACAGCTTGTATAATCCTCTGAATTCACCTTAAATTATCATTGTGCATCAAGTCTCATTGCTGTTTTCTTTCTAGAACAAGCACAGGCAATCTTTGTGTCTTGGATCAACCTTTTTTCCCTCAAGCCTCTCAACCTGTGAATCGGAAGTGCCTCCAGGAAGTGCTGCGAGTCTTCAATTATTAAAAAGTGTCTGCAGTAGGTTACAGAATAAACTACTTTTCTTATCCACAGATCAGGAAAGAGCATTCTTAAACTGCTGCACTAGAAATCTAAGTTAACAATAACAAAAAGCTTTCTGGTTGTGAATGATAGCTGAGCACCAAAAAACAGTGTCTACAAAGGTGGTGAGGTTTCCATCAGTGGCATGTTGCAAGGATAAGCAGGTACTTAATGAATATTAGTTATACATAACTAAACATTCTTCTTCCTGACTACTGTTTGCCTTCTGAGATGCAGGGCAGTTAGACAAGGAACTCTTCAGCAGAACCCTATGTCATGGTGCCCTGAATGTACTCAGTGAGTCTTGGGAGCTGAGGGAAGACAACCTCACCTGTACTTTCAGTGAACCTCAAATAAAACCCTGAGCAATAACATCTCTCACAAACCCTCAGAACAATACACAATACAACCAGTCTAATGATATGGACTCTAAACAAAACCCTCTCCCAGAGAAAATTAAAACACTGTACAGCAATGTCTGAATCAATAAACAGCAGCTCAGGTAGTTACCAACATCAATAAAAAGTCCAGCTTAAAAAAAATGAAGCTCCATCCACGGCAATAAAAAAAAGTTTGAGTAGTTAAGGTGAAGTAAATTCAGTCTCTGTTTTATCAGAAAAAATATGAGAGCTGGAAAAAGTATTCATCACAATCTGGAGAGGTGACAGCAACACTGAAAACTGGCTTCTGCAAGGTCTGAAGTTAAGATCTATATCAACTATGGAATTATTTTTCTGTGTTCAGTTTATCCTTTTCATTTTTATATTTTAATGTGTTTTCCCTGAATTCTGACACAGCCAAAGTCATAACAGTAGTAAAGTAATGGGGCAGCATCCAAACCTATAAAAGAAAGCCTTCTAGTCTATCCCCAGAACTTTGTTAACTGAAATTAGTTTTGTTAGGATGTGTAACTAGAAGATAGGAAAAATACTTTGTAAAGAAGTCAGTATCTGATGGTAATTTAAATAGTAATTCCAATGAAAACTATTAAATGTGCCAAAGGTGTTATCTTCCTGCCTCACAATTTACATGATGAAAGTCTGACATATAAAATTAACAGAAATAGTGAGCCAGCAGTGTTTGTCTACAAAATTCCTGGTTTTCTCTACCATATCTCCACAAAGCCTTTGCACAGCTCTAGAAGTATAGTTGTATCATTTCCCCAGAAACTATTAATCTCAGTTTATATAGGCATCCTTAGAACAATTTTTCAATATTCCAAGAGCAATCAAAATCACATGATTTGCACAATTTATGGACATGATACCTGCAGAAAAATGACAGTCCCCTCATATTTTTATTGCATAGTTTGAAGACATCTCCGGACTCCTCAGCAATGTGGACAAACTGGATTTTACTTCACTTGAACAGTGAGGACTGGGGTCAAGCCAAGACCAGGGTGCTACTGACACACAAGCCCTTTGTAAACAACTACTGAGAGCCTGAGAAAGGAAGGGTTGCTGCTCCTGCTGCTGCCAGGATGGAGGGAGGGTAGCAGCTAGCAGCAGCCACCTCTGGGAAGGGTGCCCCCTCTGCTCTCTGCTGGCTGCTGGCCTCCCATCCACTGTTTTTCTCTCTTTTTCCAAAAAAATGCCCTGGTGACCAAGGGCTCCAGGCCCAGTGAGTGAAGCCCTGGCTTTTTTACTTCCATCAGCCTGTTCACTGCTTTCTTGGCCTGTGTCTGGAGCTAACCTCTGACAAAGCAACCTGCAGTACACACCTGCTTCAGCAGCCATCAGGCTCTCCAAGTTGCTTCTTTCCACTGTGATCTCTTTCAGCACAGACAACTTTAATGTGGCTGAGGTATCCTTTTTAGCTTGTATTTCTGTTTGTCCTATATGGGAATGTGAACTTCATTTTACAGAACTTAACCCTTTCTATTCTTGCCCTACTACCTCGAGCCAGTCAGATTCCCATTTTATCAAGCTGCTTGAAGGTAGATTGAGTCTCCATTCAAATGACTTCTGCAGATGCCGTGTCCATGAGCTGGATGCCTGCTACACTGTCTTGAGTTTTATAAGACTTGCTCTGTTGTGCTGTATCATATTATATGCACTCACCAAAATACTTTTGATTCTGTTATGTCAAGGAAAATCAGGTATCGCTTCTCTGTTTTTTCAAATAAAATACAGTTGCTTCTGCAGCCAACATTAAAAAGCGTCCCATGGGGCAACAGTCACAAACCACAAAAAGTGAAACAAGCAACAGCTGAAGAGCAAGAGCATGTTGCTAGACCATGGTGACTAGCTTTTGTTGGTTTTACAGAGAAGGTTGCTGGGCATTGAATGAAGCATGGGTATATGTTTTCATACATAATTTTTAAGTTGTATGCCTAGAACACTAGCTTAAAGCACTAAATTGTAGTAAAAAAATTATGGATGGGATTTTGGAAACTAGCTTCAAATTTAGCTCTATGCTTTGTACTTGTCTATATTTTAATGACTATTTTAGAAAAGATTGCTAAGGACTGGAATAGAGAACTAGAAGACAAAAATCAATGGCTTTCAAATGTCTATGGGCAGATGTTTACTTCTTCCTAAATGTCAGCACAGAGCAGTAAATGTCAGTTTATTAGTGAGACGTCTATACTATGGAAATCTGAATGTAGTGACAGCTATGACCTAAGGTTTACATTATTCCCAAGAATACAGATAGAAAGGGAATTAATGTTTACAGATGATGGACTGATGATAACTTCATAGAAGGTGAATCAAAGGGGGGTTCTGAATAATGAGATTTTTTTAATTAGCTTTTGAATGATATTTAAAGTTCACATCTGTCTTTAAAATGTAAACTTCTACTACAGGAACTTGCCATAAAGAAAAATAATGGGGTACTGCTGATGGGACTATTGTGCCTTATCTTGTTTCATAAATAACTAATAAGAGTCAAACAAAACCCAAAACAATTCTGGAGACTATTTCTGCAGCAAAGATAAATGGTCAGTCAGCTAAGGGCTGAATTGTTAAAAGATTTCTAAAATTTTCAGGACTACTTATATGCTTTAATGTAAGCAGACTTTAAATTGTTGCTTGTACTGACACTGAGGTGCAGTTGAGAGGCTTGAACCTCAATTTCAGCATTATCTTCACTATAGACAATAATAAAGCCAAAAATAATTTATACAGAATTTTACTGAAACATTTCTCTAAAGAAGTTAGCATGCCCTATTATACACATTTTATTCCTGTAGAATGATACAATGTATAAAGACACAGATCTATGTATATACTTATTAAATGTATCCCAAAAATGAAAAGTGGGACCGTAGCTAAAAAGTGTAGGAAATCCATGTTAACACCTGCTTACACAGTAACCAAGACTTTAGTTGTAATTAATCTTTTAAATCAATTTGTTGGATTGTTAAACGATTTCTCTTACCTGAAACAAGAAATGTACCAGTGTAAGTCAAATATTTTTATTATTGGAACCATATAAAAAATAAGGTACCCAACCACTGAAGTGAGAGAAAGGAAGGACAACTTTGTGATGCTATTTCTCAGTAATATTTTCCATTCTAAGGCACTGAGGAGTAGCCATGTGGTTCTAAACTCAACAGGGTACTTAGGTTCCTGGCTCCTTTTTGTATTTCTTCCACCATTTTCCCCATTGGTTGCTATGGAAAATTATGGAACAAAAACATCTTGCTGGAGGTAAAAAATAACATCAAGTAGAGATGACTATGGATCCTGGCCACAGGCAAAATAAGTTTACATTTAATTTCCTGCTTTTTGTGATATTCATAAGCTATTTTAGTTTTGACAAAAGTAGATCTTTTCATGTCAAGAAAGGTGTTTGGGACAAGATTCAATAAAACTCGAGTCAAGGAAATGCATGAGGAATGTGCTTGAAATATGTTTTCCAAAGATATGAAATTTGTTTTCCTAAAACATGATGTAAATTTTTTACTCAGTTTTTGTCTCCTAATTTTCCAAGTAACTCATATTAGTTATTATTATATATTATAATTACTTGTACTGAACTCTCATCAACTTTTCCATTGGAACTTTCTATTGCATGGAAATTCAATTCAGTCTAAATAACAAGAACTGTGGATTAAAATGTCAACACCTGTTTGTTTATGGCAGTCATAAGAGGAATCATGAGTGCTGTCAATGTGGAACTTTCCTTTGGTGATCTTAAAGCTGAAGCCTGTAGGGTTGACAGAAAAGCTACAATATAGCTGTGTCCACTGGCTTTCTCTAATGCTCATGGACAGTTTTATAAGAACTATATACCTTACAATATATATGTAACAGAAAAGCAAAGCTTGAACTCCAAAACTGTCAATTAAACACCTAAGGAAACTACCAGAATCAATGCTCCTTTCCAGCTCACAACTGTGACATTCAGTTTGCTTTCCCTTAAAACTGGTTTTGGTTCTTTACTCACTTTTCCAGATTACTTTTCTGTAGTAAAGCTTCATATTCTTTGGTCAAATTTCAGGCTGTACTGTTCAAAAGATATTTCTTAAGAAAATAGAAGCATGAGTGGTGAGGACTAACACTGTGTTTCAGTTGGAGAGTTAGGATCAATGCAATGTTAGCATCAACTTCAGCCAGGCTGGGGTTGTGTTCATGACATCCTAGAAAAGAGATGCCTGGCAGCAAGATATGATTCAAGCGCAAAACACCAGCAGTATTCAGAAATATTTCTTGCATGAAACTGTATGAAGGAATTCATAGCAGCAAACCCAGGCATCAGCAACACTAAGGAAATCTATAGCCTTCTATCCATTTCCACAATAGATAATTTCCAAAAAGTCCACAATACCTGACATATTCTAGAAATGTTAAATCAAAATAACATCCCTTACAGAAGCAGAGACCAGTAGGTCTGCATGGTAATCAAACACGTCAACAAATTGTAAGGTATGCCCATTAGGAAAAAAAAACAACCCAACCCACAAGTCTTGCAGGAATTTTTATTTATTTTTGCTTAATACGGTTTAAACTTGTAAACTAAATTACAACAGACATAGAAAACAGTTCAATCCAAATAAAAGTTTCTCAGATCTATAGAAACCGAATTGTGCTCTCCCATTATCTGGTCCTTTGGACACAATGGACCAGACCATACATAAGTTTAATTAAAACCTTGATCTGCAGAAGTCAGTAGCTCTGCAGCCAGATGATGTGCAGCTGCTGAGATGTCTGAGCGTAAGTAGCAAAAGGAAAGGTAGAAAACCCCCGTCAAAGTGCTGACTACAAAATAAGTCAAGGCTCATTGCCATGAAGGGCACATCTGAGCAGCCCTACCCTGAGCAGTCCTACTGCTCCGCGGGGAAACGCCTGCGAGCAACACTGAGCTCCTGCGTCAGCAGGACAGCGTCTGAAAACGTCGTGTCCCGCCCAGCCTGCACCCTCACCACTTTGCCGTGTGTCACAGGGAGGCTTTTAACCACTAGAAGGCAAGGTCCCTAGACAAGAGAAATAAAACACAACACAAGCAGCTTTAGCTCACTGACTGGCAATATGAAAAGCGATGTTTGAGAGCACTGAGGTAGATCTGTTCCGTTCACGAGCTCCGTGTGTCTGTGCGAGGGTTTACATGAACTCGCGTCCATGTACTGGAGGAAGTTTTACATTTCGTTCAAGTCCTGAGAAGACTGACTTTTGTGGAAAGATTCACTTTCCAGGCGCTCTCATATCGGCACCTTTAGGCACTGCTTGTGGCTGCCCTCAGCAGGGAGCTGGTCCTGCAGCCACGGCGGACAAGCACCGGCTTGGCCATTTCAGCGTGGAAAGCGGCCGGACTGGCTTCTCCTTTAGCTTTGTCTTTTTGTGGTGGGGGAATGATTAACAACATCTGCCACCTTTTGTCCTGTGAGCTACTGCATATTAGTGCATGATTAATGAAAACCTGGGAACGAGGTGAAAATACTGAGCATAGTTCGGACTAACTCCTGCTGCTGGCTGCCTGTTGCGGTGGGTGCAGGCAGGAGCTTCATCTTCCGTCTAAGAGAGTTTCGTTTCAATCCAGCTGGACGTCCCAGCACCGGCCGGCCGGCCGGCTCCCTGTCCGCGGATCGTCAGGCCGGGGGCGAAATAGACGAGAATAAAAGGTGGGGAAATTTCCCCCATTACTCGTTTCCCAAAGCGGGGCTCTGTCTAGCGGAGAAGCAGCAGCTGCAGCTCAGGAAGACGCGGAGGCTCCGCCGCTTCCCGGGGCGGGCCCGGGCGCAGAGTGGGGTGCACGGCCGGAGCACCTCCTCCGGTGGCGGGGGCGGCCGGGCCCCGCGGCCAGGCGGGCGGAGCGCGCTGCCTGCCAAGGGCGGCCGGGGCTGCCGCGCAGCATCCGCACCCTCCCGCGCATGCTGCGCCCCCGCTAGCGTCGGGACACTGTGCGGCGGTACCCTCCTCCCTCCCTCCCTCCGCCTCTGCCGCCCCCGCCTCACCGCGTTTCGCGGTGCGGGGCAGCAGCAGCTCCGTCTTCTGCCCGCGGGAACTTTGGCCGACAGCAAACCGAAGGATGGAGACGGCGATTCTCAACCTGTCCCGGGCTGGGGCAGAGCCGCCACGCGGGGACTTCAACCTCTCTAGGCTGCCGGACGCGGAGGGAAAGCCTCTCTTCGGCATTGGCATCGAGAATTTCATCACCTTGGTCGTCTTCGGCCTGATCTTCACCCTTGGGGTGCTGGGCAACTCTCTGGTGATCACGGTGCTGTCGAGGAGCAAGCCAGGCAAGCGCCGCAGCACCACCAACATCTTCATCCTCAACCTGAGCATTGCTGACCTGGCCTACCTGCTCTTCTGCATCCCCTTCCAGTCCACGGTCTATGTGCTCCCGACCTGGGTGCTGGGTGCCTTCATTTGCAAGTTCATCCACTACTTCTTCACTGTCTCCATGCTGGTGAGCATCTTCACACTCTCGGCCATGTCTGTGGACCGCTACGTGGCCATTGTGCACTCCCGACGCTCCTCAGCCTTGCGTGTTTCCCGCAATGCACTGCTGGGTGTAGGGCTCATCTGGGCACTGTCCTTCGCCATGGCCTCACCTGTGGCTCACCACCAGCACCTCTTCCACCGTGAGGCCAGCAACCAGACCTTTTGCTGGGAGCACTGGCCCAACCCACGCCATAAGAAGGTCTACGTGGTTTGCACATTTGTCTTCGGATATCTACTCCCACTGCTACTAATCTCCTTCTGCTATGCCAAGGTGGGGCAATGCAGGTGGTGGTAAAGTGTATGTAAAATGGATGGGGGGGGACACTGGTGACAGATGTCCATGGGCTGTGTGGCCATCCCTGGGCATGTGAAGAAACATGAGAGTGTCAGGAGGCAACGTGGCAGGGGTGAGTTTGTGTTGCAAAGGGAGAGGGCAGGTTTTATAGCTGAGGGATGACTTGGGACATGTGTGCATGTGTGTTTGTGTCTGTGTTTGTGTGTAACCCAGTTCAGGACAAGGATTGCATGGGGCAGGGAGAGTGGATGTTCTGAAAATTAATGGGGTTTCTCTGCCAGATCCTATTTGCAAAGTGCTAAGAATCCTCAGTGCTTTGCTGCTTTTGCTGCTTTCTCTGTCAACACAACTGCCTTATTTTCTTGCAGTGCTGTATGAGGAGTCCAACACCACAAGTCCAACACCACAACAAGTTGTTTGGACTGCATTCTTTAAAACGCAGCGCAATTAGAAATGACTCAAAATCCCCAGTTTGGTCTCATCCAGATAGCATGCTAAGAGCAAGAGATGCATTATGCTGCCTGGTCCTTGTAAGCCCTGTCTTCCAGGGTTGAGGTGAATGGGAAAAGTATCTCTGACTTCAGTGAGGGTAGGTGGTGCTAGGGAGCAGGGGATCTCGTCAGGAAAAAAGTGGTAAGGATGCCCGAATAACGGTATTTAAAGACTTTTGTGCTCAGGCAAACTGTCATAGTTTTCTGTGAATGTTGACTGCAGCCTTCAACACAGGGTCCACTCCTTGTTGCTGGACAGGATCTGGAGCACTGTGTGCTACCTGCTGAGTTAGGCAGAGATCCTCCTGTTTATGTGCCAGGATTTCTCCTTACACAGTAATTTACATTTGAGAGGATAAGTCTACTCTTGCAAATAAGGACTTCTTAATTGTTCAGAGGTCAGTTCTTTAATTGGCAAGCTCAATAGATGCAATTTAAATATTTAATTTGAACAACTAATTTTATATTCTCTTCAGTTATGCATGTATTACATCAGCTTTACTGTGGTGTGCAAATTAAGGCTAGAACAGCATCCTGCTCTGCTAAAACAAAGTTACATGGAACTCAAAGTACAATATTTCTAAATTATTGTTTGTAATGAAACAAGGCTGACCTGACAAATGGAGAAGATATGCCCTCATATGTAAACTGAATTCTGCTTTCCCTGGGTGGATACACTGGTGTTTCATCTACAGTGGTGAATATGACAGAGTTGTGAAAAGGGTGAAATTTGCTGTAGCCATAGATTATCAGAGTGTTAAGAAATTGTCACGTATATCAAGGAGAATGTTACAGAATGTGTGCAGAGAGAGCTTTTCAGCTATTAAGAATTCTGCTTTTCAAAGCCAAAACACCTTCAGTTTCAGCATAAAGTACAAACCTTCAAATTCTAATTATATGGCAGAAGATTGAAAACAAACACTTCAAAATTGTGACAGCCTTCCACAGTGGAAGATGGAGTAGAGAGGAGAGTAATTATGCTTAAAAAAAATGCAAGCACAGTAAATATAACACACCATGTTGTTACAAAGCACTACCATAGTAGGTCTCTCAATAGTAGTATGAATATGTAGCTTAAACCCTTCCCCCCCAAAAAAAAAACCCAAACCAAAACAAAAAAATCACCAAACCAAGAAACCAAACAAACCACAAAAGCCCAAACCAATCAAGCAATCCTGTGTGAGATGTGTGCCCAGGACCATTTTGTAAAATCAGGGCCGTTCAAAATTGCAACTACAATCTTATTCTTAAATTAGTGCCAGGCTAGGATCTAACCCTTGCATGGTGATATGTTTTGAGCTTCTATGTACAACTTTGTGTGCCACGGTGTCAGGCTGGAAAATCCAACCTGAGTTCTGGGAGATACCTAGGAGATACCTGGTATTCCCATCTGTGTCAGTGAAGATGAAAAATGCCTTGGCTTGTACAAGTCTATTGGAGGTACCTTGCAGGGCAAAGACTCATTCCCACCCTCATTAGGAACCACTGGCAAATCTCCAACTGCAGTATTTTGGCACATGGGGCTGGGTGATGGAGAGGGATTTGTCAAAGGCATTGCTACTTTCACAGGTCTCAAGCAAAGTGGTCAATGTGAGCTTGCGTCGGTTTCTAAAGGACTATGAAGTGCAGCAAGTATTTTGGCTTCTGAGTGCACACAGGGCTAGAGGATCACTGCTGTGCAATGGCCTCAGAAGTATTATAAAACCAAACACATTAGTTTCTTATGGACTTCACTGGCTTTCATCAACTGTGGATCAGCTAAATAGTGCACTCTTCTGATACAGTAGATTAAGACAAAGGAGACTCATTCTCCATTTGAATATATTGCCTTTTTATCAGACTCCTTTAAAGCAATTCTGTTTCTTTTATAAGCAAATTACAACTGAACTTTCGGTTTTGAAAGTCTGGTATTTTAGGCATTCTAAACCAGCACAGAGTCAGTCAGCACAGAGCTGACTTCTTTGTCACTCTTTCTTAAATTATGTTAAGGGAGATTTGTATTTTCCCTGGTGTATATCAATACTGTTACAACCTACAGAAGTTCTGAAATAGTGGTAGGTATTTGAAAACAGCATCCTCCCACAGAATCAGAACTGGGGATCTCATGTAATATGTTTTTAAGGCAGAGATTTATGATATTGTGCTCTGTGTCCTGAGTGTACAGCTGCCCATTTCCTCTCTTCCACAAATAACTTTGGTTCAGTTCCAGCCAACTTCAATAGAGGAGTGAAAATATCACAAGGAATGATATTTCCCTAGTTTTGTGAAAACCGAAGTCAATAAAGAAGGTGGAGAGTCTCCATAACCCTTTGTCTTTTAAGGAGAGTCTGTTCGCACTCAGCTGTTAAATGTCAAGATCAGCTATGGGAAGAAGAGTTCTTAAGTAGCACGTACTCATGAAGGAGACACAACTTATGGGGAACACATAGTTAAGAAATCACAAATCTGGAGGAAACAAGCTTTTGTTGGCTCACGGATCTGCTCTTAAATTGACCTTGCTATTCTAGCCAGAGGAGCAGTGATTATGTAGATATTGAGTCACAGTGCTGTGTACTTGCTTTTCATGTTACTTGCTCCATCTTTCTGATACTGACTTTTTGTAGGCATTTTGTAGCACTGCTAAAATGTTTACTCACTGCTGTGTTCTTAAAGGGCAAGGTAATGAATTAGTCCTAACGAGCTTCTCACCATTGAGAACTGCCGTGGTAGCGCAGTTTGACAACTGAGTTGCCTCTGCTTTTGAGTACCCAATTATGAGGCCTCCTTTAATCAAACCTTTAGGTTAGACACCAAAAATCATTATCAAACTTTTCCTTTTATAGCTATATAATGTTAACAGCTTTTTAAAAAGAAATATTTCTTGCCTGAAGAATGTTTCCATTGTTATCTATCATTCTGAGCATTGTGAATTCATGGAAGTCAAGTATGATTTATAGACTTGTTTAAAAGTAAGCCATAAAAAGTAGAAGCCTCAACATAAAATACAAGCTTATATGGTTCTTGGCTTGAGATATTATATCTAAATTTTGCTGAGCAGTGAGGGAAAATGTTATTAAACTAAAATGAAAAGAAAACCTAAAGAGTATGACACATTAGCGACACACTATTAAACCAAAGAGGGTGAAGGATATGTTGTGATAATAGAAGTAGCAGCATTACTTTAAAAAATGTATTGCAGGCAGAGGCACTTGAATTGAAATCAGGTTCATACTATAAAAGATGGTTCAGAATGTATTGCTTACATTATGGTTCTGTTAAACAAGCACTTCATTCTTATTATAAAATGACTTTGGGCAGGCTATCCTGCTGTGTGATTTTTAGTGGTGGATAGTGAAGGTGTAATCAGTGGAATGGTTATGCATAGCCAGACAAGAAATACGTTGTGGTAGACTTCTGTGTGGGTACAGAAAGTTTAAACCATTTTTTCCTCTTTCCATTATTGGAAAAATTCCCTTTCTCAGTTTTATTTGGTCATAGCACATCATCCTTGGCTCTCAAACTATCTTGAATGTAGTCCTTGAAACAGGTAGCGGTGGGGGGGGTGAGGGGGTGGAAAGGGGAAGAGGGGAGCAGAAAAAAGAAAATGACTGTGTAGTCTGCAGATAAAATCCATGACTCCCATGTGCCATTGGTGGTAGTTGTGCTAATGCACTCTGGACCAGACTGGAACTTCTTGTACTTCTATGATCTTACCAGTCTCCTTACACTCTCTTTCACTACAGCATAGCTTTCTTCCCACAGCACACCATCCTCATTTTGAGAAAACAGAAAAGCTCTACCTTCCTTGAGAACCAAGTAAGATGTCTGATCAACAGGTACATGAAAACCAGAACTATAAAAGTTTCATGTAAAGAGTTAATTTTTCCACAGAGCTGAATTTTTAAAAAATGTAACACTTTGTAGGAGCAGGCTGTGACCTAATTTTTAGCAAGGTGGGTATTTCATTCCACGAGTTAAAAATGCAAATCTATTAGCTTTAAAAGACTTTAGGTAAATAACCTCAGACAAATTAAGGGGCACATATTGAGTTATTATTTATGCAGGCAAAGTGACTGTGGATCACTTTAGAGGAACAATGATTCGTTGGCCCAGAGAACACTCAATTTGCACAGGACAGTGAGGAGAAGTGTCTTTGATTTGCCTTGTAGTGTTTGTGCATAAACATGGCTCCTCATATCCCTCCATAGCATTCTCTGTAGGTCTCTGAGTGCTGTTCCATTGCTGTTGGCAGATAATAAAATTCTACCTTTTTCTCTTGCTGCTGGTTTGCATACCATCTAGTATGCTGCTGTGTAGACCCAGCACAATTTCACTGCAGAGACTTTTATATGAAATAAATATAATGAATATAATCTGAAAGGAAATTGAGAATGATTCATTGGAGGATTACCATCTAAACCTTAAACTCCCTCTCAATTTTTTTTTTCTGACATAATAATTTAGTCTATTGCATCCTTCTCCCAAGAGAGATGAAATGCAAAAAATGTGCTAAAAATTTCAGGGGGAGAAAAAGAAAATATGTTTGTAACTTTAAAAGAAGACTTTCCAGTTCTGATTTCTGTTCAGTTTTGAACTGTGAGGGAAAAGGGCAGTATATTACAGTGTCTGGGTGGCAGGTGATGGGATTTTCAAAGCAGCAGTAGAAACAACCCATCATTGTAGGTTTCGTGAAGGGGCCACAACAGGTGAAGCAGCAGTGATGAGAAATGAACTTCACTGTATTTCTCCCATGCTTGCTTTTTTCATTTACATTTTTTTATCCCGTGGACTAAGTAATTCAGCTGTTATACATGGTGACACCAGACAGGTAAGGAATGTGTAAACCAGAAAGCCATCAAAATGTTCTTCTGCCAGACCTCAAGAGGTCTTCTGTCCTTTCCTTCTGGTCTGCTTCATCCTGGAGAACAAAGAAGGTCCAAAACATCACCTTCTGTGAGAAAACTTGTTTATCTTTCCTTGGCTTTTCCCGAGCCCTGGTAACCTTGGTAAGCCTTGGTAACAGCCTGGGTAGTGTTTCAGAACAAGGAGTACATGGAGGTCTGAATCTTTTATGCACAAACACGTTAATATACAAGTAAACACTTTCAATGTTAAGTGGTTACAATTTTTATTTTTATCATTATCATTGTGGTTCACTGGCAGCTGGGAGTAGGTACTTTCAAAGTGCAATCACTGGTGAGCTACAGTTATTCACAAATACCATCTTCTTTATTTCAATTCATTATGTATGTTTCTAAGAATCCAGTGCCAGAGTGGGATCGAGCAAAGGGGTCAGGTCTAGAGATCTTCTTTGGTGTCTGTCCTGGTAGTGGTTAGCTGGGTGTTAGTCCTCTTGTTTGGTGTCTGTCCTGGTAGTGGTTAGCTAGTGGTTAGGTAGTAGAAAGCAGATGATAGAAGAGAATTTGAGTCTCTACCCTTTTCCCCAGCCCAAGAAGTCTCCTTATAAGCCTTAAAATGTATTGTCACATTCCTTAAAAACCCTTTTTTTCTAATTCTGGATGATCTCACCTCTTCATTCTAGATGATCTTACCTATGAGAACGTTCTCAGTTCATCTCAGAGCTATATAAAGTGCATCATCATCACCCAACTGAGCTCTAAACTCTGGCACTCTAAAAATTCCCTCTTGCCATTTTGAATTAAACCCTAGAGTTTAACTGAGCATCTTTTTAGTTGTTGTTGCTTTTTGGTTGGTTGCTTTTTTTTTTTTTTTATTCTCTATGTTTTTCAAATTGTTAAACATATTCAGCCATGTGCCTATGTCATATGAATGTGTTAGGTTCAGCTAATAATGACTGCAGACAGAGGCATGCACCTCTCTGCATTCATTATCCAACATCCTATGTGTAAGCCATTGTGTGAGAATGTGGATGATGAGCCTCTTTGAGACATTTAAAAAAATTAATTGTGACAGGTACATGACCAACTATCACCAAATTGTTAACAAAGGTCATGCCTCATGGGAGATACATTTTAGTATAAATTGTTTTTGAAAGCCTAAGCTTCGTTCAAAGACCGATATCCTGATTATAGTAATGAGACATCTAGCTGAAGAAAGCAAATTATGCAGGTGACTCAGAAAAGCTCTGACTCAAAATACACACTTTTTATGTTACATACAGTGAAGGTCATTTTAAATTAACAGGCAGTGACATTTTTATGGAAGAAGGATTGCTAATTCTAAGTGCATAATAGGTTTCCACTTGTTGCCTTGTTCATTTGTAGTATGTATTTGTTATGGAATATGTCTGCATTTTTGTGTAAGAATGCAGTTGTGGTCTGCTTTGTATTTGTTAAATCACGTGGGTACAGATATGTAATTCCTTTGGATTTTATATTGTTCACTTCTGAAAAGCCTAAGTTGGATCAGCAATGTCTGTAAGCAGCTCCTGCAGCACTGGAGAGCATAAGCTAAAATACATGGGTTTCAATTTTCGGACATGGTGAAATACAAGATGTAAATTAATATTTTTCAGGTTCTTAATCATTTGCATAAGAAGTTGAGAAACATGTCAAAGAAGTCAGAAGCATCCAAGAAAAAGGTAGATTGCTTTGGCTACCAGTATCTGTTTTTGTTTTAGTTTTATGGTTAAGCTAATCTGCTGTTACATTTCTTATTGCCAAAAATGTAAAGAGGGAATGAAATGTTTAATGCTTTATTTGGTGTCTTTCTGAATTTAGCAAGGTTGGAATTTAATATTTTTCTTTAATCTGAGTTTTCCACTGCAGTGCATCTGAGATCCTCATATTTTGAACTTTAAAGCATCTGAAATTTACACACAGAGGGATAAGCTGTCTGTAACATTTGGTGGGGGTTTTTGTGTTTGTTTTGTTTTTTCCCTCACAGGCATTTCTCCCTAATATGTAAATTTTTATTTATTTATTAAACCAGCTGATTTTATTTTAACATTTAAATATTGCATTTGTCAGTTAATATAATATGGTTCTTATTTTAGGGCAGAGTTGACCACAGTATTTATTTGACTAACTTCTCAGTTTATGAATGTGGAGTCAGAAAGACCCCTTAGGCTATAGCTCTTCATTTGATCTGATCACTATTACCATATGGGCATGCAGACTGTCTGCAGTGTAAATGAGATATACATGGGCTCAACAGGGAATAAATAATCTGTTACTTATGCATTTTCTATTTTCTCTAGTTGATAGATTTTAATTCTTAGAATTAAAACATTTTGTCCCTGATTCTGTAAAAAACTTACATACTTCTGCACTTAATGTCTTCAAGGTCAGAGATGTAGTTTTTGAAGATACTCTGTATGTTGCCATCCCTACTCTCATCTAAATTCTTCTCAAACTGGAAATATCTGTCCATATCCTCCAAAAATTAACTTTTTTTTTTTTCTTTAAATTGCAAGTGAAAGTCAGATCTGGTAAGAAAGTAGCTTTCATAGCTTCAGGGAAAAGCACTACAAATATTCTCAAGACTGCTTGCCACATATGAAAGTTCAGTAACCAAAGGGAAAAAAAAAGGCAGCCCATAATGTTTTTTGCCTTAGAAAATATGTTTCTCTTCCTTAAGGTCTAACTCATGTTTTACAAAGCAACTTTGTTTTCTCTTAGGGTTATCTTGGTTGCAAGGCATAGTGATGATTTTGAAAAAGTCATCTCTGAAGTTAGATTTAGGAGGACTAACGGGATAAACCAGATGGTGTGAGGGTTCCTAATGCAAAATTCCTTATCCTGCAGATATGAAATAACAGAATCACAGAATGCTAGGGGCTGGAATGGACCTTGTGAGATCATCAAGTCTAACACCCCTGCTAAATCAAGACCACCTAGGACAGGCCATACAAGAACACATCCAGGCAGGTTTTGAAGGTCTCCAGAGAAGGAGACTCCACAACCTCTCTGGGCAGCCTCTTCCAGTGCTCTGTCAGCCTTAGAGTAAAGAAGTGCCTCCTTGTGTTGATGTAGAACCTACTGTGCTCTAGCTTGTATCCATTGTTCTATCGCTGGGCACCATCAAAAATAACCTAGTCAGCCTCTGCTTTCCAGTGTATCTATCTCTACAGTCTGTTGAAAATCAGTGATTTTTCTGGTGTAATTTTTTTTTAATTTTGAACAAACTGAAATATTATGCCTCTTTTGAAGTAACTGTTCATGTGATACCCAAACAATCTGTTTTCAGTTGGAATATTTACACTTTGAAGGCATCATAAAAGAGCTGATCTTAATTTATACTTCCGTCTTAGCATGTATTATACTAGTGAGACCTGAATGAGAAAATATTTGTGTGGCATTTTGTTAGTGGCAAAGGACTTAAACTCCATAGAACTAAGTAGAGGAGCAGCTTGTGAAAGCAGAGTAATCCTTGAAACTAAAAAATACTGTATTTACTACAGATATAATGTCCTTTGGTTTCTATTGCGAGCTTTTGCTAGCCAACAGTTATATCTGTCATAAGTTAATTTGACCTTTTGCCACAGAAATGGAACTTTTTTTCCCCCCCTGTAAGTCATGTTATGAGGTAGGTCAGTCTGAATTACTCCTGAGCATTGATCAGTTCAAGAAGTATAGACTAAGCTCCATAGACGAGTAGAAAGTCTAGAAGTTCTCTGTGCTGCAGTATTCATCAGTCTGTGGCCTCTGGGTTAGTTTTGCCTGTGAAGAAGAGCCTGAAGTGTTAACATAGAGTTAAAATAGTAATGATAATGGCCCATAACATGCTTTGGAATTAATATTAGGCTTTTATTGGGAGAGTGATTTAGTTGAAAGAGGTATTTGTTAAAGGAGTAGATATTAATTAGCTGAACTACTGCAAAGCACTAACTGCTGTTTCTGAAGAAAGTGAAGGATAAAGAAAACACTGACAGTCAAAATCCACTGTGCAGAATACCTTCAGTACCTGAAAGGTCTGCACTACACAGATACTGCATCTGTCTGGATGGATCTGGTGAACTTGATGGCACTTCCTCTCGTTACTAATGAAAGTGGAGTCAGGAGGCAGTACAGAGGTTATTTTGTGTTTCATTTTTCTAAATTCAGTGTTTGATTTCCAGATCGTTTTTGACAATACACAATCACCAGAAATTTCAAGCTCATTACTGTTTTCTTCTTATCCCTGGTTGTATCCCAGAATGTTGCCTCATGAACTCCCTCTGTGGAAGTTTTATGTTTAAAGGAGAGATTTTAAAAAAACCAAACCAAACCAAACTAAACCTAAACCAAACCAAACCAAAACAAAAACCAACAAAAACCAAAACCAAAAATCCACACCCAAAACCAAACCCTGTTCCTTTTGTAGACGCTTGACCAAAGTGTTTGTTTGGCTGTTCTAAGCTCTTCCACAATCTGTCTTCATGTGTGATAGATCTCTCTCGGAATTTTGTTCAACAATTTTTGTGCACCGTACCAAAATATAGATTGTTAGATCTGGATGAGACTTCCCAAAGACCCATGTTATCACCATTTTACATCAACCTTATGCCCACCTCAGAAAAAGCTAGCCTCTTGTGTGGGGAATCAGGAGCATCGTTCTTTTACCTTTGAGCAAGGTTACACATTTGTCTTTTATAGTGGTATTTGCATGGCTAAGGTTCTCCTTGCAGTAGTTCTCTATACAAAACAAAGCCCACACAGGTAATGGAGTAAAATCACTCATAAAGACTGCAAAGTGTGTTCTCTCTCAGTCTACCTGCCCCCCCCCCCAAAAAAAAAAAAATAGTGGTTTTGAAGCGAATTTAAAGCTGGTTCTTCAAGTGCTCATCAGACATCTGTGTTTTCCTTTCCCTGTCTCAGACAGCACAGACTGTGCTGGTGGTGGTGGTGGTTTTTGGCATCTCCTGGCTGCCGCATCACGTGATTCATCTCTGGGCTGAATTTGGAGTTTTCCCCCTGACTCAAGCCTCCTTTCTCTTCAGAGTAACTGCACACTGCCTGGCTTACAGCAATTCTTCAGTGAACCCGATTATATATGCATTTCTCTCCGAAAATTTCAGGAAGGCCTACAAACAAGTCTTCAAATGCCAGATAGGCAACGAGTCACCTCTGAATGATGCAAAGGAGAATAAAAGTCGGATAGATACACCACCGTCTACCAACTGTACACACGTGTGAACTTGGGCAAGTTCTGTATGTTGGCTCTTCATTTGTGTGAACTAAACACCTAGAAAACAAAGCACAATGAGCTTTATCCCGGGTTTATCTTGGTAAAGCGAATTGGTATGTAGTGTACTAAAGCGTTTGTGCAACAGTTTGTGAAACTGGCATGTAAGAAAACTGGGCTAATCCTTTGCCTCTTAGATAGCTTTGTCAAATGAAGCTCTTGGACCTTGAAAATGTACTTGAGAAAAAAAAATGTTGGAGATGGTATGTCTGTATTCTTATTAAGCATACGGTGTGCAAACACGCAAATATACAAGAAGGAAACGTTGACGTGAACAAGTAACTTTCTGATGTCTCACTCCACTGAAGTGAAGAAACAGCTAAATATTCTGTCTTACAGATAATGAGTGCTGTAGTACAATGATTTCAGAGAGGAAAACTCTATTCAGATTGTATTGACAACTTCACCTCTTAGCTCTTTTAATGCAAAGATGGGCTCTGTTGTAGAGTTGAAATAACTCATGTACAACTTGAGGCAATTACTTTAGGAAGGAAGTGCTAATTTTGCCTGTTTAGCTGTCTTTTTAATGTAACACACTGAGTAATAATGGACTTTTTCCCCACTTCATATGCCTGCCTTACTGTATACACAGATTTTTTGTGAATGTTGTATAAGTTTGATTTATGGTCTGTATGTAGTTGTTCCAAAATGGGGATTTGTGTCTGGCTGAGGGATGCTTTTCTTCAAGTGTTGCATGTACATGTATGTGTGTATGTTTTGTTAAATTTATAGACTTTGAGGTGGAGATATAGTTTTAAATGTGCAATACATACACATGTTTTAAAATACTGTGTTCTATAAAGCAACTCTGGGCAATCCTAAAGTGGTTAAAACTAGCATTCCTTTAAAAATTGTAGGAGGGGCTTGATGCTGTGTGGCTCTGAATTCAGAAAGATGCACTTAAATAAATACAAAGTGTACAAGGTAAGTGGTCCAATTCTGCAAATTCTTAAGTAAGATTAGTTTCAGCAATTTAATAAAAGTATTTAATATGCCTTCAAGTTTTAAACCACTAAATAAGTATCAGAAGGCACTCAGTCCTTTGAGAATATTATTGTTAGTTGCAGTAAGATACACTTTTACCTTTTTTGCCCATGACCCATAAAGTTATAGAGTACATGAAGTTGTCAGAACCTCCAGACATGCTCTTGAGGCAACCCTCAGAGCTGGGTTGCTTCCTTGTCTAGGCAATTTCTTAAAATTTCTAAGGATGGCAATTCAACAATTTTTTGAGGGCAAGCTGTGCTAGTGCCTAACTACTGTCACTACACTTTCTTACCCAGTTGGGATATCTCTTGATGTATCTTGTGATTGTTACCTTTCACTGTGTACTTATGCCTTCCCTCTGAATAATTAATACGTAACTTAGGATGGCAATTAAATTTCCTCACAGATTTCTCCTCTGAAACAATGTTTTACTCTCACTCTCTCCTACTCTGTTGTGCTGCAGCAACCCTGATGGTTTCGTAGCCTTCCACTGGCCTTCCTCCAGTGTATCCACCCCTCTTGTAAACTGGGTTGTTCAAAACTGAACAGTGTGTTTCAGATGTGGCCTCATGAGCACTGAGTAGACCAGTGGCTTCCTTTGACCTGAGGGCTGATTCTTGCTTAACGGAGCGCAGTGTTACAATAACGTATTGCTGCGAGGGTGCACTGCTGACTCATTTCATTTCTGCTTTACAAGCCCTCTTGTGTCCTTTTTCTGCAGAATTGCACTGACTTCCAGTCCAAGTTTCAGGAGTTTGCATTTGGCTTTGTTGAACTCCATGGGTTTGATAGCTGCTGCTTCCATTCTTCCAGCTTATCACGGGCCCTCTGAAGGGTAGCCCTTCTCTCCAGCATATCCACCACTCCCCTGAGTGTGACATCATGTGCAAACTAGCCAAGAGACTCCTGCACCCTTGTCTGGTTCTTTGAAGATGCTAAATAGCATTGGCCAGATGTATATAAATTAGAATTAGAATCATAACCAAAATAGAAAAAAAAAAGAAAAAATAAAGGCACTTAACCAACACGCTGTTCATCATGTGCAAAAACCCTGAAAAATTATGGGACTTGCTAACTTACATGATCAGCTATGCTAAATTCACAGGTAATTTTATCACCCATTTATTTAATTTTGATGAAGGTAATCATTTTAGTTGAAATTGAGGCTAATGTTTAATGATCACTCCTAAGTCAGCCATTGAACCATGCAGTGTTCAGCCAGAAGTATGCACTAAACAGTTATGATATTGACTGATGTAAACACTGAGAATTGCCTAAAGTGTTTATGATGTATCCAAAAGTTTTTCATATGTTTAAGGTAGGTCACAAAATCATGTCACAATAGTTTACAAAGATAGGACCCAAATGACTGAAATTGTATGTAAAAAATGATTGTTTGAGGAGCAAATTTTAATTTTATAGTCAAGTGTTCCCATCTGCAGCCTCAGTATTCTTTCAGTGTTTTGTATGATGAAATTAACTGGGTCTTTATTTACAAATTCTTCTGAAGTGTTTTGGAATCATAGAATGGTCTGGGTTGGAAGGGACCTCCAAAGGTCACGTAGTCCAACCCCCTCTGCAGTCAGCAGCAGCATCCTCAACTAGATCAGGCTGCCCAGAGCCCTGTCAAGTGCCACTTTGAATATCTCCAGGGATGGGGGCCCCAACCACCTACCTGGGCAACCTGTTCCAGTGTTCTACAACCCTCATAGTAAAGAACCTGTTTCTAATGTCCACTCTAAATCTGCTCTTTTTTGGTTTGAAGCTATTGCCCTTCGTCCTGCCACTGCAAGGTTTTGAGAACAGTCTCCCCATCCTTCTTGTAGGCCCCCTTCAGGTACTGGATTTAAGCACTGAAAAAAAGTATATTTTCTAAACCATTTAATTTTTGCCAGGGTAAGACATTTTAATTATGTGCTTTAAGATACAGACCTTTGAGATCCGTGTTCACTTCCACTTTGTGTGCATGCACCTCTTTCTTAAAACTTTAATTTTTTGGCAGTCTATTATATCTCCATTTTTCAAAAATAATGTCACTGTATTCAAGAGATAAACATTTAGCTTTATATATTTAATGCTGCAGTGAAGCACATTTTACTTTAAATCCCACATTACAGGGAAAATGAGGGATCTTTCTATAAAATAATGTTGTATGTGCATTATTTTGGACGTTGTGCTCTTCATGGTTGCTTCACAGTATGATGTGTCACATTGAACTTGATATTTGTGGTATTTTGGGAAAGAATAAAAGCAGAGAAAAGAACAGCTTCTAGCTTACAGAGGTTATGTAGTTTTATGTATTCAGTACATGTTTTAATGTTGAAGACCAGAAAATTAAACTCCTGTGTTTCAGTGCATAATAAAAGTAGAGTAACATGCAGTTGTTTTAAGATATACTGTACTTTGCATGAATTTTCAAGTGATTTGCTCAATAGGTCTGCATCATCTCTGCTTGTCTCTATAACATAAAGTACAAACTACTTACAAAATGTTACCATAAAAACAAGGAAATACATCCAGAACACAAAAATCACTAGTTTGGTGGCTAGATGCCATTCTGGGTTGAAAATACCCATTTGAAAATTTAACTGGTATAAAAAGTATTCTCATTTTCAAATACTTAAGTGAAGGAGGCGTGGTTCTCCTCTCATTCAGGCTGCTAAAAGTCAGTTGAAATTGATGGAATTCATTGATATTTCTTGTTTAAGGGCAATTTAAATCTCTGTAGTGCACATGTTAAGTGACATACAAACAAAGCCAGATCCACATATTTGAATATGAAAAGAAAGCAGGCTCTCCAGTGATGTGAAATCCAAATCTATTTTATGAAAGCCTGTATGTGGCTCCACTTTTGGAAGAAGGCAAATCGGTGCATATTTGTGCATAGATTTGCATTAACATTGAGCAATGGCTAGTTCAATGAAGTAAAAATATCTAGAGGAGCATGAAATCAAAATATGATCAGTTCTACACCTAATGAAATATACTTCTAAAAACAGAAGTAAACACCACAAGATGGTTTTAAAACGATGTGCACTTCAATGGATGAATTTCACTGTGTAGTTCTGAAACAGTCATTTTTATATGCCTGTGTACTGGACATTTGTAGATATGTTGGTGCACCTTGCCCAGATACACTTACTGGATGCAAACTGAGGTCTCATTTTATAGAATTATTTCCTAAAGTGTAGCTTTTTTCCAACCTTAGTGATTCTATAATTCTCCTCTTGGAAATCTTTAAACCATTTGCATTGCATGGTTATTCCATTCTCTCCTAAACATCTAACTATATTTAAAAATAAAATCTCTCCTTTAGTAATAAATCATTTGAGCTACATACATATTTCTAGCGACACCTCTAGAGAATTTATCAACTTCCTCATTTTTCATATTAAGATTCTGAAAGAAAATGCAGAATTTTTACTGAAGTTAGAGTTGCTGTGATGACATGACAGTATTGTTTTACATTGGATTTCACAATGTAGCATGAACTATTTTAGGGCAGTAACATGAAAAATCGTAATTTAAGAATGAAGAACATGAAGTGAACTTCAAGAATTGATGATTATACTGGAAAATTATGATTCTGAACTTGTCTGTTTAATTAAACATAATCTTTAATTCTGTGTAACTGAAAGGACTTACATAACCCCTGGAATCATCAGTTCAGGATGTGGGCAGTACCTGGGGTTGTGTCTCTGGAAGCACTGTGGCAACCACAGAGACTTTTGCACAAAAAATACCAAAAACCCAGGCTGAAAAGTGTGGCAAATTCAACTTAGAGGGATATAACTAAGAAATGGCTGAATTACAAGATAGCTTTATAGTCACACAGAGAGAAATGTCTGATGCTATGATGCATCAGGTATGATAAGTAGATGAGTTAGCAAGGTCCAGTACAGTGAAATTAAGTATTAACAGTTAAATCTGTACATGAAGTGGAGGTCTTTTCATTAAGCCATGACTATAAATTATCCTACAATGATAAATGAACGAATGTGATATATTCATCTTGCTTCAAATCACATCTGTGGAATTAAATCACATAATATTGACTAGGTGATATCACTGCTGTGAGAAAAAAAGATGCAGCTGTGTGTTACAGACTATTTAGACCTGCTCACCACAGTGACCCCTTTATCCATTTAGTCTATTGATATTCTTACTCCTGTTTTGGGAGCTATGCAGATATGAAGAAAAAACATTGTCAGAGAAAGAAGTAAATGATACCGTGTGCTTTTCGTTTTGCTTTATTACTTTTTGTCATAATTACTCTAAATGTAAACCCTCTGCATTACTTTCACATAGCAATTTATCATTTTCATGAGAACTATGAGCTGACTGCTGCTGGCACATTTGAAACACCTGATGGTAATTACATTTCACCCCATAAGTCAATGTCAAAGCTTTTTACCAACCTGTTGTGAAACTGTATTGGAAATCTTTACAAGCTAGAGGCTTGCAAAAACATGTTTTCATTTCAGTTCAGCTTCAACAAAACCTTGTAAAAAGTAATGCTACCTGAACAGAGATGATATGCCATGGCATTTCTGACAGAATGGTCAACAGCTTGGAGAGGTTTATATAGGAGCGGGTGGTAGACAAACCTGAGTAATTCTGGGTGTGCTGTGTGATTTTCAGGAGTAAAAGCTTCAGAATTGCTTCTGTCCTGAATTCTTCACACTTGCAAGAGCTGTACAGTGCTCTCTGATCATGGCATCCTGTTAATTTGAAGGGTTGTCCCTCTAACCTGCTGTCAGCAGCTAGGGTTTGCTGACCATGCTACATGGTCAGGCCAGCATCTCATCCCACTAACACGCTGCTTCCCAGTTCGCTTATCTGCTGTGCAGTGCTTATGCAGGGTTGTAAGGTAAGAAGGCTGCTCTGAATATGAACCCTGCTGTTTTCAAGACTTCTGTGTAATCCCTGCTCATGTGTGTACAAAGCAAGGTTTTATGATTTGTTTTGTTTTCTTTTCATCTTCAGTACTACAAGAGAGGAGTAAAGAGAGTGTTTTGTTGTTTGTAAGCAAGCAGCCTAACTGGGGTCTTCAGCAGCAAAGAAACCACTTCTGTACTTTCAGCCCTGAAATCTGTGATCCTGCAATATCACAGCAGTCACAAGGAATGCCTTCTCTCTCTGCCTTATCTTCTGCCATCTGCCACCTTAGGTGAAATTAATCTTGTTCTAGCTACCCAAGTGAGTTAATCCCATAGTTCTCCATCTGTAAAGAAAAAATATGTTGTAGATTCAAGAGTATCCTGATAATATGGCCTGATGTACTAAATGAAAAGAGGCACCTAATTATTAACATCAGAGGAAAAGAAGCAAAGATACGAAGGGATGGAGTAACTGTTGAAGGAATCACCATCAGTATTTGTGAATGGCTCCAAATTTCAGCCTCAGCCTCGGCAATACTCAGTAGTTTGTAGGCAACTTATCAGTATCATGCAAGAGCAGAATCTTTTGGACTTGGGTCATTATTTTTTTATATGTACACGTCTCCCCATGTTTATGAGAAGCCTTTCAGAACCTTTTTTCTTTTCACATTGTCCTTCGTTGCTCTACAGAGTTGTCCTGAGGTGTGTTCAGCTGTTCTTGCAATCATATGGATGAAGATTTAGAAATCTTTGTCAGTCTTGTGATGATATTAAAATAAAAAGGTTTATTTTATCTCCAGCTCTGCAGATACCTGACTGTAATCACAGTTTATGTGCAAATCACTATTAAACATCCAGAGAAATAACCCAAGTTATTCTTGGGAGAAAATGAGACATAGTGAATAAATTCAAATATGGACTTAATTTTATTTTGCAGTATTGCCGCTCATGTTCATGGGTGAAATCTATTTGGAAAGAATACTTACACTATGATCCCATGCTGGAAAAATTCTTAGGCTAAAAGTAATGCAGAACTATACCATGAATATGGACAGAAAATATGGTCCAGATAGAAGGCTCATGACCATTTTGCTATGAATGAAATAACTTGAAGGTGTTTACGATAGTTTGTAATCCCAGAAACCTCCTGAAAATATTTTTGATGTTCTGCTAAATTTTACCAAATTCAGAAGCTTTCTATAATGTCAAATGAAATAGAATCTTGTATTTAAATTATTTATTCAGTTGTTTTCATTAATCTATAAAGGCAGGAGTTTTTTTCTCTTATTATGCCAGCAGTATTATCGATGGTCTAGTTGAGCACCAGTGGAAGTAAATGGACTTTCCTACTTCTAATCTGAATTTTACATTATTTACCCACTCTTAAATACACTATCCAGAGACATTTCCCATTTTTTGTTACTAAATACTGGTTTTCATGCTCATTTTATGTGAAAACACATCCATCAGTGTCAAAGAACATGGTAACACAATGGCTTCATGTCTGATTAAAAGGAAATTATACGAGGACCTATACTTTGCACACCGTTTCAAAAATTTTTCTTAAAACTTGTAATTCTCTTATGTATGACTGGTATTTGTGGTATTTAATTTTGCCTGGCTAAAAAATGTGTACATAGAACTTGTTATTTGCTTGGTGACTCATATTTCTAAAGAAGCCTGTATTAACCAAATTAAAGCTCATAGCACTGCATGTCTGTTCATGTCCTGCATTTCCAGTCTGCAAAAGACATCACCACCGTTACTGAAAAATACCCTGCTTTTAAACTTCTTTTATCTTTCCAACAATTAATGCACAGGAGCAAGAAAGAAGAGAGAGAATAACACTTGCAGCCCAGAAAGCCAGTTGTATCCTGGGCTGCATCA